>NC_083100.1:106103161-106703161 GCF_949774975.1 Lagenorhynchus albirostris
TTCCAAGACCTGAGGAAAATCGAGAGACGATTTTTCATTCAACAAATATATATCATATATTTGGTACAAGTAATATTTTCAGTGTGTTATAAAAGTTTTAAATACCTGAAGCAGTCTAAATGTCCATCAAAAATTGAATGGTTAGTAAGTTGTAGTATACCCACACAAGGAAATGCAGGGCAGATTTTAAAAACCAGGATAAAATAGATTTCTTATGTGTTGTCAAAGATAAAATCTGTGTTATGTTTTTATGGACCTTTTGATTAAAAAAAGGATAAAAGGTTATTTTTCCTCTACATTTCAAATGAGTGTTAACCAGTTTTATACAGTTTTATCTAATTATAAAAAGAATCAGTGAATTCACAATAAGTAATTTAAATATGGCAAGGTTAATGAGTCAATTTGAATCTAATTGACAGTAAAAATATTCGTGAGAAATAAAGTTTCCTTCAAAATCAAATAAACAGTCTAGTCTCACAAGTAAATGTTAATTTATAAAGATAAAACATTGTGGATAAATTGGGATCTTTCTTGAGAGTGTTATAAACTAACTAGCCAAGAATCAATTTCATCCTTACTAAGTATAGAATAAATATGAATGTGGTAAAAGATCCCTAAGCAACCTGACTACTTTTACGTTCTTAGAACCTTCAAGTCTTGTGCATATTCTCCAATTTTTACCATTATCCATATATGTATTTACATTGGGCAGCTCAGTGCCTTGAATTTTTAAAATCTGTGTCAGTAGCTTAAGAGGCAACCCTTGTCCAAGATCTGTACTATTAAAGTAATTGTCATGATTTTAACTTTAATTTTAATCAAAGCTGAAACAAATAATTTGACTATACATAATCTCCACAATAGCAATGTAGATTAATTTTCATAGTATATTATTAAATTGGAAAAATAAGTTATAGACTAATATATAATGTGATCTCATTTATGTTTTAAATAAATGAAAGCATTTATATATGAATAAAAATTTTTGGTGATTCTGTACTCAACTATTAAATGATTATATCAGACAGGTGATATTAAGGGAACATATTTTGGTTTTTATGTGAACTGGAGGAAGCTTCACCAGCAAATTGATTAACTTTTGCTAGCTAATTATAAACTTTGTTATCATAAATACTGGGGAAATATTTCTGCCAAAAGAATAAATAAAACTTTCCAAATCTCACAATTGACTGTGGTGACATCTTATTGCATTTTTAAATATCAGTATTTATATTCAAGAAGCTGTATAAAAACCCAGGTAGTCAAAATTACATACAAATTGTGACTATTTATAAGATATAGTGAAAGGTAGAGAAAGATGTATAATACATCTCTCTCTCTCTCTATATATATATATATATATTTGTATAATTCTGAGATTATCTATTCAACAAAATAAGAACAGAAATGTTGTCTTTTAAAAAGTGTGGGGTTGGCAGAGCAGAGGTAGGAGATGAAGATGTTGGCATGTAGAAACTGAGATATTTATGCACATAACAAAAGTTTCTTTACAAGCCTTGGGAAGAAATACCTTCTGTCTCCCAATCAAACCAGTCTGAAATGCAGTCTAATTCATTATTTCTGAAATGTTCAGAAGAACAACTTCATAGAGCAGATGTGTTTACTTTGTTCCTCTTCCATATGGAGATTATAGCAAAGCTTCCATTGAAGTAGAAAATGTTTTGATCTATTCTGGCTACAGTTCAGAGAATTTGTGGTTTGCCTCACTGATAAATAAACATGACTGCCTGATTATTTACAGATATTTTGGCAATGTGGCTAAAATTAACTTACTTTGTTAATGAATCAGAGGTCAGTGCTTAGGTAAATACAATTTATTCTTAAGTTTGTACATACACACAATTTTGAACCTCTTTGCCTCAATTTTTAAATAGCTAACAAAAAAGCTCTTTTATGATTTTTTTATGATTACCGTATTGATATATATATATATATATATATATATATACACTATAAAAATTTGTAAAATTCTAAACTGAGTAAACTAAACAAAAGATTATAAGGGGCTTCCCTGGTGGTGCAGTGGTTGAGAATCTGCCTGCCAATGCAGGGGACGCGGGTTCGAGCCCTGGTCTGGGAAGATCCCACATGCCGCGGAGCAACTAGGCCCGTGCGCCACAACTACTGAGCCTGTGTGTCTGGAGCCTGTGCTCCGTAACAAGACAGGTCATGATAGTGAGAGGCCCGCACACCGCGATGAAGAGTGGCCCCCGCTTGCCACAACTAGAGAAAGCCCTCGCACAGAAACGAAGACCCAACACAGCCAAAAATAAATAAATTAAAAAAAAAAAAAGATTATATAAAATCAGGGACTTCCCTGGTGGTCGTAGCCAAAAAGTAAGAAAAAGAAAAAAGAGTATATAAAATCAAACATAATCTCATCACCCCAGACTTGCACACTGCAAATCAATTGTTGTATATATTTCCAATTTCTTTTTACATTAAAAATATATCACTTTTTCTTAAAGTGTGCAATCAAAGCATATATATTGATTTGTAACATTTAAAGAGTAATATCTGAGCATTTTCTCACATCATTTAATTGCATTCTTAATATTTAATATTATTTGTAAATGTGATTTTAATAGCTATTCAACATCCTGTCTAGTAAATATATTATACTGTATTTAAATGAATTAATTTTCATCATCATATTTATTTCTAGTTTTGATACCAAAATGATCCAGAGATAAATGTTCTTACCACAAATGTATATTTCTAGATGTCAAAAGTTACCTAGGCAAAGCATATGTGTACATATATGTATTTGTTTAGGTTTTGATATGGAATGTGAAACTGGCCCTCCAAAAATGGTGTACTAATTTACCGTCTAAACAGTAGTGCATAGCACCAGTGATGACTTTTTACCTCCTCTTCCTTCCCTTGATACACCAGAGGACTCCACCTAAATTGATGTGCCCAGGGAGTGAGAAATGACAGGAACAGAGAGCTTGGCAGCCGTCAGGAAGACCACCTTTGCAGTGCTTGATGCTTAGCTATATTAGAGAGCTTCCCCATTGACTGCAAATATATTCATCTGTTCGAAGTATCTTACTAAATGAAATTAGTAAATTTTTGCAAACATTTTTCTCTCTTACACAATCAGTAGGTAAACAAAAAACATTAATTAGAGACCAGGCTACAAAATTAGTGTTTCAGGATATTTTCAATATATAGATTGATGGTTGGCCTTACAAATATTTTAGTGGGTTTTTCCCCTCATTTACAAGACTTATGCTTGTTAAAATAACTCCAAAAAATAAAAAATAGGAAAAAATTGTGTGTTCCTTCAGTCTACTTTTAAACATGATTATAATTTTATGTTAAGTACAGTATTTTATCCTATTTGAATTTAAATTTTAAAGCATAATTTTCCCATAGTGCTAAACAATTTTGAAATGCAATTCTTTTGAATATTAATATTTAGTTGACTGGATGTACATAGTTAACCATTGTTGTTCAATGTTTAATTTAGTGGCAATTTACTACAACTATAGATGTTACTATACATAAAGATTATTTTTATTATGAATTATTTCTTTAGTTGTGGTTAACAGAACTGGAATTCCTGAATCAAAAGTAAAATATTTCTAAACCCATATATATTTATATATATATACATATTTCCAGATACTTTCTATATGAATATGTGAAAGCAAAATTTATGAGTACGGTTTATCTACTTTTATATATTCCATTAAAGATAAAAATAAAAACTGGCTCTTCCAAAAATCTTTATAGCTAAAATAAATTTCCTGAGTAGAGTGTGAAGTATGCAGTATTGATATCAGTTTACGTAGTTTCTGAATCAAACAATGATGCAAACCTTTTTTTACGGCAGACCACTTCAGATCACTTCAGATATTTCCCTCTGCCCTTTTCCCCCATAGAATTCTTTATGTAGACTTCTAACTCCTGAATTCCCATATTTGGAACCATAATATCCTATATCTTACAATGTAAGTTGCAGTCAAGAGAAAGGTTTTTGTCAAATACATGGCCGCCTTTTCCCCTCTAATATGGGATAAGCAGAGTTTCAGTCATGTTAAGTGGTTCAGATTTATAAGCATAAGCCATTGCCCTGTTATCTTCCAAAACTGTGTTAAATGAAAATTTATATATATTGGTGAATTCATTCACTTTTTCTATCCAGCAATACAAAGTTTTGCTTATGAGAGCTGATGATTTCACTTGGAACAATTTTAAATGCCATTATTCATTACAAATACTGTAGAAAATAGCATGCCCCCAATCCACAATTCTGTCACCCTATCAACCCAGTACAATTTTTTCATTACATTTCACTGCTGTATCTGATTAGGACATTGTCTGAAAACAATTGGTTCACCTCACATGATGAATAGATAGTAAATTAAAGCATGCTATTTTTAAGCACTGCAATATTTCCATTATTTAGAAGCTGTAAAAGTTAAACAGAATTTACTGTAAGAAATTAGAATCAACAGTGTATAATCAGGTGAAAAGCACATGCATCATTAAACTTTTACTGATACCAATATGTTTCCAACTTATAAACAGATACATAAAATTCATATTGAACTTGCTGAGTAAGATAAAATCTCTGCCGATCCAAGGAGAGGTGCCTGAGGTCTAATGTCCCAAATAAAAACACTTTATTTCCTAGATTTTCAGCTCTTTTGAAAATGAATGAAATTACTAGTTTTATTGCTGCCCTTATAAAATTAAAAGTGAAATATGAGTTCAATTTAAAGTATATTGCCATGTTGCCCTTGTCAAAATTCCACAATGGTTTCATATTCATAATCAGTGTTTCTCTTCTACTAAGTGAATATAATGGAGATCATGGTGGCACAGAAAGAAAGAATTATTTCTGTGAAGTAAAATGAGTATTCTTTCCTGCTTTGTTAAATTACCTTTCCTGTGATTGTATTTCTGCTGAAGGTGGATGGAAAATTAATTGAGGTACAGACTAGTCAAGTCCGTTGATATTTATTTTGAATTTACTGTATAGTCATCTACCATGTTCTGATTGGTATTGGAACTATTTACCTAGAGTCCAGATCAAACATAATATGCTATTATTAGAAAATAGCTTACAAGTCTTATAACTATGTAACTATACAAGATAGTCTATGCTATTACATGTAAAATGGAGTGAAACTTATTCCCCAGCCCAGAGTTGCCCTGGTAGATATAAAGCAAGCAGAGAAATTACACATGTTTGAAGTAAAGTCCAAAGGTTGTGAGGTTGTTATCATGGCTTCCAACAAGAGATCTTTTACTTCTACACTTAGAAACATATTTTGATCCGAGATGCATCATTGGATGTGTAATTTTTATTTTCTGTACACTGTGTTCAAACATTTTTCAAAGCATTGGATTTTTGCTCATGATCACTTTTAATGTGGCCACTCTTCCATCCTTAAAACACACACACACACACACACACACACACACACACACACCAAAATTCTCTGAAAAACAGAGAACGTATAAGCAATCTAGAAATCTGTGAACAAAATGCATCTCCAGATATGTACAAATATTGATCAAAGTTTCTTTACTTTTTAATGTTTTGAGATTTTGTTCATCTTGAAATTAGATGCACTAAAACCTGAGATCTTAGTCCTGTCCTTGGTCCATTCAAAACAGGATCTGAAAATGAGTAAGTAGGACTATCTACTGGGTTGTTGTCCTGTGGGAATTTGGCAATAAAATACATGACTTCAGAATTCCATGCCAGCCTTCAGGCTGTGCCTGTCTCAAATCTCAGAACTTTGGTTTCATCTTTGCATTTATACTTTTATTCAGCAAGTACTTGTAAAGTACCAGAATGCATCAGAGAGCATATGAAGAAGTTAAAATAAAGAAGTCACATGCTTGTTGTTGACCTTGAGCAGCTAGAAGTCTAGAGCGCTCCCTTTAAGAATAAGGAATAGATGGTTTAGAAAGATGCTGAAATACAGATGTGTACCAATAAGTCACTTATTGTTTTTTTGAAGGAAGATTCTAATACTACATATACATTATGGAATGACATTTTAGTTTCTGCTTCCAGTAGTATAAGAAAGTAGATATTTAATAAAACTCTCCCACATCAAAAATCCTAGATTCTAGATATATTTATACCAAAAATGCATCTGAAGTATTATTTAGCTGATAGATTACACTCTCTGAAAACAATGCAATTGAATTAGAAGTGAATAACAACAATTATAACTTTTAAAAAGCGATATGTTTGAAAATAAAATATAATTTTTACATTTTTCATGGGTTAAATTACATATATCTAATATTTGTTATTTTATAATATAATTATACTATATTTATACATATATATTCAAATGTAGAAGAAGGACATGAGAAACTCAGTAGTAGAATTTAATGAAATAGAAAGTAAAGATAAAATAAAGGGGTTTAGCCAGATAAACAGTTGGTTCTTTGAAAAAAAATAATTCACACTAGAATGTATAACAAACTTAATTTAAAAAGAGGACAAGCCCCCAAAGTATAAATAATAGAAAGAAGGCATAACTGCAAATTTTAAAATATTTTTTAAATGCTGTGTATAACCCATGTCAACAAATTTGAAAGCTTGAGTAAAATGGATAAATTCTAGAAAAAAGAAATACCAGGTCTGATTTAAGAAATAGACAACCTGAATTGTCCCATAATATTGAGGAAATGGAATCAGTGTCTTAAAATGTATTCAAATCAGGCACAGGGAGTTTTTTAAAGGTGGGTTCTACCAAATATTCCAAAGCCTTAGAAATTTAAAAATAAAGAACTTCTTTAAGCTGACAAAGGCATTAATCAAAAGCTTAGATAATATAACATAATCTATAGTGGAAAATTAGTACATTTCTTTTAAAAATAAGCATTGAGAAAATGAATCAGAATGAAGTAACTTGAATATGCACAAAACCAAAGATGACAGTTTTTAAAAATTACCACCCAAGAAAGTAAAACAAGAAAAAAAACTTGATAGAGAGAGGCATCTCTTAGAATATTGTCGGTAAAAGAAAAGGTGAAAACTAGTGGTAGAAATTAAGAACTCTACAGAAAAAAAATATTATCCACTCCTAATGGTGTCTCATTAGGGTGCTTCTAGGGATACTAGTTCTTAGGGAACTGTTAATAGCACTCCTTAGAAACACTGCTTCTTTAGAATTCAAGGGAGTCACCTAATCCTTCACCATTCTTAAGCATCTATATCCTGGAAAATCCAAGATACTTATAAAGAGCAAAATATGGTTGGCAGTAGATTTACAAAATTACTATATGAGCAAAACAGAAAGTAGAATAAAATTTTTCCAATACATAAAGACACTTTTCCTGAAGAAAAACAATGATGAGGCAGAAGAATTCTATAAAACAATACTCCAAAAAGAATGACTATTATTATCAAAAGGAATGAATTATTATCATTAAATAAGCATATGTAGACATAAAATTATCAAGTGAGAAATTCAAAACCTAGAAAAGGCCTCATAAAGTAGAAATAAAGTTGTAAACCAAAAAGTGACAGATTTCAGGAAGGAAATGGAAAAGATAATACAAAATAATAACAAATAATTAATTGAAAGATGACCACTGGTAAATAGATATTTCTGAAAATATACTAATAGATAGCAAGAAGAGCCATAAAAAGAGCCAATAGAAAGAAATAAAGTAGAAGGGATCTGATTTAAGTTAGGTAAGACAAGGAAATAAGATCCACCTGATATTTAATTGGCTTTTTTTTTTTTTTTTGTGGTATGCGGGCCTCTCACTGTTGTGGCCTCTCCCGTTGCAGAGCACAGGCTCCAGACACGCAGGCTCAGTGGCCATGGCTCACGGGCCTAGCCGCTCCACGGCATGTGAGATCTTCCCAGACGGGGGCACGAACCCGTGTCCCCTGCATCGGCAGGCGGACTCTCAACCACTGCGCCACCAGGGAAGCCCCTTAATTGGCATTTTTATAGAAGATAAGCAAAACATTGGAAGAGAGGTAACATTTAAACCCATAATCCAATGACAAACCAGAACAACAAAAAAATGTTCTAGAAACACAGAGTATCTTTGGAGGGGGGTGGTGGTGGAAAAATATTATTAAAGGTATTAATATAAAGATGACATGTAAAGTTAAAATAAAACCTAACACTGGATTTCAAAACACTAAACAGACTACAAAAAGACTGCCTACAAAAAACTCATTAAACATAATATTCAAAATAAACGTATAAAAGATGATAGAGTTTTTAGAAGGGTATCAGTCATACCAATAAATGTAAATTGGCCTAACTTATGTCCTAAAATTTTAAAAATATTTTTTAAATTGGCTAATGAAACAGAATCCAGTTCAATATTTTATGCAAAATATACATCTTAAACAAAATGATTCAGAAAGGCTAAAATCCTGATAACAAACAAGAAGAGCTGCTTTCATGTTCCAAAGCATTAAGACCACCAAAAGAAGATGCTTTATAATGTTCAAGGCCACAAATCACAAGGAAGATATAATAGTCAATTGTCTGTATCTATGCCCCAGATAGATGGCTACCTTTATAAAACAGAAATGCCAGAAACTACTTAATATGTGGAAACCTTATTGTACCATTCATTCTCAGTTCAAACTGATTCAAGTGGACAAAAAATTAAGTAAGGTTATAGATATAGCATATATAATGTGTGTATTTATGTTTGAACATATCTAAACAAGAGATATTATATATCTGTTTCAAATGTATGTGGAACTTTGTCAAAAGTTGAACATTTATCAGGTCATCCATCTAAAAAGCTCAGTAAGTTCTACAAATTAGAAATTAAATAAAAGCATGCTATAATCACAAAGTAATATGCCTAGAAACCAATAATATATTTTAACAGGTTTTCCAACTAAGTAATTTTTAATGTAAATCTAATTAAACAATTTACTGGAGAATTCAAGTCAAAATTCCAAAATTTATAAAATAATAATAAGAAAAAGAATGGCAACACTTTATATCAGAATAAGTTGTCAGAATAAAAATCATAACTTAGCAAACATAAAAATGAAAATGGAAGAATGAAATAAGTTGAATTTCCAACTTAAATAGAAAATTATCAGCAAAATGCAGCATACATTAGAAAAGTGGGAATGATTAAATTTGAAGCAGAAATGAAGTAGTTTATAAATAGAAAAAGGTAGAACTAATAAGTGAAAAAATAATGTTTACCCTTTGAAAACGTGTGCACACACACATACACACACACACACACACACACACACGAGACAAGACACATGCTCATCCAATCAAAGAAAAAGAGGGAGAAAGCAAACTGGTATAAAATTAGAAATGGCTAATGGGAAATAAACAAAGGGCATTTGAATAAATCGTAAGAGACTATTTTGCAGAACTCTATGTCAATTCGTTTGAAAATTTAGATAAAATGAAAAATTTCATGAAGAAATACACTTCGAACTGTCCCCAGGAGAGATGCAGAGTCTTAACTGACTAATGACGTAGAAGAAGCAGAATGTTATCAAAGAACTACACCACAAGTGAGCACCAGGCCCACATGATTTCATAAAACAATCTTATTAGACTTTCAAAGGCAATGCCAATAAAATTTAAATTGTCTATAGAATAGGTTATCCTTGTAGTTGCCTTTTACAAAATTTAATACCACTTTCTGATTAATATACATATACATATACATACACATATACATATATATATATATATATATATATATATATATATATATATATATAGGAATTGGGGATAATTTCTTAAAGTGATAAAACATGTATACCTCAGCCCAAAAGCCAATCTCGTGTCATTCCCATCAAGGTCAGGAGCAAGGGAGGATGCACACTATCTCCACTATTATGTAAAATGATTTTGGAGGTATTAGTTAATGAGACAAGAATAAACAACCAGCTGTAAGATTTGGAAAAAGCATTTAGTGAGACAGCAGGATAGATATTTAGCATACAGAAATCAATAGCTTTCATATTTGCAAACAATAATCAATTAGAAGGTATAATGGAAGAGAGAGGCCTTTAGACAATAGCAGCAAAATATAAAATACTTAGTAATAAATATGAAAATGAAATTATATGAAATGTACAAAACCCATATGAGGACAACATTGAAACATTCTGGAAAGACATAAAGTAGACTTGAACAAATGGAAAAATATCTATGTTCTTCTAAAAAATAACTAAAGATTATAAGATCAGTATTAATTATAAAATTAATAGTCTCCCAATAAGATATTCCAGTAAGTTTTTATTTGCTTGAACTAGATATGCTTATTTGTAAGCTTCTTTGGGAAAATAAAAATGTAGTATTATCTAGGGAAATCCTGAAAATAAGAACAATGAGTGGGTGTGAGTCGTAAATAATATGGATGTTAAAAAAAATCTATAACTAAAATGTGTGGTATTGGGACGTGACTTAACAGAGATAAATGTATAGTATAGACAGTACAAAAATAGACTCAGGTACATATGGAAATTTAATATATAATAAAGGTGGCATTTCAAACCACTGAAAAAATTAAGTTTTTATAAAATCATTTTAGGAAAACTCAATATCCCTTAGGAAAAAGATAAAAGTAGTTCCAGACTACCACCCTAACTCTAAAATGACAAAGCTCTAACTTTAAAAATTAAATCTTACCTGTAATAGGAGAAAACATCAGTAAATTCTTTGTAACCTTAGTTTGAAGAAAGCCTTTAAACTATGCATCATCACTTAGAAGTAATATAAGAATATGTTGGTAAACTTGATTTTATAAAGAACAGAAAAAAAATTGGGGAAAAATGCTATCATAACCAATGTCAACACAAAATGACAAACCAGGAGAATATATTTGCAGCATATACCTCACATAAATGGATATAAAGACACAAAGAGCTCCTAAAAAATAAATAAGACCAGAATACAAAGAAATCTGATCGAATAGATAACAGAGACAAACATTAGCAGAGAGTTAGATAAAACAATTATGCAAATGGATTATTATATATTATACATTATATATATATATATATATATAAGCATTTGTACATATATAGATAAATATAGATGCTCAACTTTTCTTCCAAGCAAAATGCAAGTTGAAAATACACTAATATACCTGTCACAAGTTGAGTGTCACAGGAAGCCAACTGTGAAAGAAAGATTAGCCTGCAGGCCAGTTATTACAGAGATCAATAACTCTGGAAAGGAGGAAAAGAAAGCAACATTGTGCAGAAGAATTTGAGTGGCAGAGCCATCTCAATGAAGGTTTCAGCTAACCCCACAGAGAGTTCTGCACTGGGAGAGCCCTTCAGAGAAGTCCCAAGTTAGAGCAAGAGGGCTGGGCTTCTATATCCCAATATTGATCAGGTTGTCCTTTCGAGGGCTGTTGAAAAGAGGTATGATCTTGGGTGAGGCCATTTTCTTCAGTTCAGGCCGTCTCCAGACTGACAGCTGAGGGCCTTCTGCAGCAGGACTTCTAGCCACTGGAGAGGTAGGTCCTTCCTTCTAGAAGGGAGTTCTGGTTGGTGTATCATAGCGTCTACCACAGCAACACTTCTCACTTGTCAGATTAGCAAAAATTCAAACAATGAACAGCGTGTTCTGTAACATGTTCATGGGAAGACTGTACTTTCAGGGATCATTTCTGTAGGAAAACAGGCACCTTATACATTACTGGTAGATGTGCAGAATGGTACTTTCCCTATGGAGGAAAATATCCTGAAGATATTTCCCTACACATTAAACCACAAACAAACATATACACAGGGTTAATCAATAAAGCATTATTTGAGATAATAATCACTATAGATTATTTGCATTATTGGAGGCTAGTTGAATGAAGTATGGTACATCCACACAGGCAGAACTATTTAAGAATTAAAAAGAAGATGATATATAACAATTGATATAGAGCACATCCCACAATCTCTCTAATTTGTACATATATATGTAATTAGATTAGCATTTACATTTATAGTAATAAAATTAATTTTTTAATTATAAAAATCTACCCCCAGAAAAGAAGCATAAATAAGAACCAAATGAAGAAAAGTTTTTTCTATGTGATGAGAATGGGGTGAGATCAAGACTTCTGTCAATGTATATATCCACATATTTATACTTTATTTTTGACCATTACATATTTTAAAATAAAAAGAATGAGGACATCAAAGCTTAAATTGAAATACTAAGAGAAGATAATACACCTAAAATGTAAATCAAACTGATATGAATTTTAATTGTGGTGTGACTACGAACGCACACATACACCTACACACACAGAACATATGGACATCTGGCTGGCTGCCTATCTATCTCCTCTGAAAAGGTCCAGAACTAATAACATTAGAGTAGTAATGAGCACACCTAAGCCCAGATCTTGATATCTAAATATCATAATCCAGTAGAAAATATGCCTTGGAGAAATTATTGATTATGGATATGGGAGATAAGAAGCGATCTTAGAACATCTTACTGTGCAGAAAACAAGGAAGTGCTCTAAAACTAACATAATCATTTCCAAAGAATAGAGGGGTTAGCTTGAAGGGGTCCCACTAACCAAAGTTTGTCAATTTCAGCATCATGAAGAATGATAACAACAACAACAAAATAACAGTAATGGAATGTAACACATCAGATTAAAAATGTTTATAATAGTATGAGGAAGAGGGAGATAAAGAGAGTGAACACACGTGAGGGGAAAAAGTAGGGAAAGTTCTTTTTACAGAAGAATACCACCTAATAAATATAGAATGGATGTTAGAGTTAGAAAATCACTTCCAAATGATAATTTCTTCAGGGAAAGGTCATGAATGGATACCAAAACTACTGAGTGGAAAGTTCATGGAGGAAGAGCTATTCATGTAATGTGCAAGCATCATCCCACTTTTAACTACAGGGAAAAATGTACTTTACAATGAACATATATCAGTTACCTTGTAAACAGCATTGTTAAGGATGGGAAGAAGTGTAATGGTGTGTTTCCTAATATGAAGCATAAGAGGTATCCAATATCACCTATATAATATTTTTGCCAAAAATATTAGCCTAAATTATATCATTTTAAAAAATCAGATAAATCAAAAATACTCTACGTATCAGACCACTGGACCAAGAGTCTTAAAAATGGTCAGTGTGGACTTCCCTGGCAGTCCAGTGGTTAAGACTCCACCCTTCCAATGAAGGGGGCACGGGTTCAATCCCTAGTCAGGGAAGTTCCGCATGCCACATGCCACAGCAATCCCCGCCCCCAAAATGGTCAATGTTGTAGAACTCAAGAAAAGATAGGATAACTTTTACTTTAAAAGAGACTAGAGAGGTGACAACCCACGGCAATTAGGTAGATATGTAGATAGATAGAAAGATAGATATAGATATATAGATATGGAGATATTTGGGTTACTTAGGGCAGTGTGGAAATTAGAATACATACTATATATTTAGATGATATTAATGTTGTTATTCATAGGTATGATATGCAATTTGCTTATATGAGAAAATACTGTTAATTTTGAGAGATGTATACTGAAATATTTAGAGCTGAAATAGTCTGATGCTCTCAACTTCCTTTCATATGATTTAGCATATGAAGAAAGGGGGAGAGCAAATATTCAAAATGTTAATGTTTGGTGAATCTAGGTAACGGTTTTATGGGTATTCATGTACTATCCATTAACCTTTCTGTAGATTTGAATATTTTCTTAAAAATAAAGGAATTGAATGAGATACAATTTCACACTCATTAGTTTGACAAAAAATTAAATAGTCTGATGACATTAACTGTTGGTGAGGAAGTGGATAAAATGTGGAGCAACAGAAACTCACATTGCTAGTAGATTCTAAATCGGCACAACTTTGGAAAATAATGTCACTATTGAGTTAGGTAGGAGACATTCACCTTTTGACCAAGCAGTCCCATTTATCAGTGTTCATCTCAAGAAAATTCTGTCACATGCACCGGGAGACATTAATAAAACTGTTCATAGACAACTTGTTTTTAAGAGCGAAAATTTGGAAAAACTCAAATGTCAAAAAATAAATAAATTTTACTGTATTCATACATACAATAAAATACCATATATCGGGCTTTCCTGGTGGCGCAGTGGTTGAGAGTCAGCCTGCCGATGCAGGGGACACGGGTTCATCCCCCGGTCCGGGAAGATCCCACATGCCGCGGAGCGGCTGGGCCCGTGAGCCATGGCCGCTGAGCCTGCGCGTCCGCAGCCTGTGCTCCGCAACGGGAGAGGCCACAACAGTGAGAGGCCCGCGTACCGCAAAACAACAACAACAACAACAACGAAAAAAAACATATAGCAGTGAAAATAAACTATGGCTACAAGGGTCAGTGTGATCTCAGAAATAAATTATTGATGATCTCATCAATAGTGATGATATTTAATGATCTCAGAAACAAATTATTGTGTGAAAATAGCAAATCATATAGCAATGCACATCTGTAAAGGTTAAAATAATGTAACAGAATCTATTTGGAATGAAGTTTGTTTGAAATATTTTATTTAAAGCTTTCCAAACTGCATAGCTGTCGATCATTTAGATGAGAGTTAACAAGGTCCTGTGTCTGTACCAAATGCCCAGATGACTTCCTATGTCAACATGATGATGCACACGTAATCCTCACCTGGAGATGTTTTCTGAATGGTTTTCCTACAGCATAGGAATAAAGGCACCATCTTACCTGCATCTGTGTTTATGCACATGTGGATATATTCTTAAGATTGAAAGTGAGAAACTCAACATTAGCTGAGAACTAAAGAATTAAAAGTAACACAGGCGGTTAGTACTTTTGTGCTGACCAGAGATACGCTGTTTAAATAAGAAGAAAATCAATATATTCTATTTCTTTGCAGAGTAAAAGTGAGCAAATTACTGTGCGGCATCTGACATCAGGAAACTGGGAAGTGATAAAGATCCTGGCGTACGATGAAACGACGCAAAAAATGTGAGTGTTTTTGGTTCTCTAGTCAGGTTGGAAGTCACTGTTGTCAAATGCAGTCTTTTCTGCTAGATTTATATTTTGCTTACCATGGTCCTAGTCCAAGTAGCCTGGCCACATAAAGAACAACCTTTTCTTTAAGATTCTCCCTATACTTCACGCAGAGAGATACTTACACAGACAGTTGCACAGACACATGCACACACACACACACACACACACGCACACTCAGAGAGATTGAGAGAGATCATGGAAAAGTGTGACAATATTTTAAGAAACAAATATGCGTTTCCCAAATGGATCAAGTCCTGCCGTTAAATAATAGAAGAGCTCTTGCCTGTTCTTTGACAGTTTGAAAATTCAGGTGAAAACTCGGTGTGGCAAAAATTGATTGGTGCCTGATGTTTGTGTTGTTTTCTTTCATGGACAGTTACTTTCTGAGCACCGAGTCGTCTCCCAGAGGGAGGCAGCTGTACAGGTAAGCAGTGTGAGAGGATCTTCCTGCACAGGTAGATTCCTCAGGGGCCATCTACACAGCATAATGATGGGATGGAGAAGTCTGAAGTTTCCTTTTTGGTATGGCTAGGAGAGAACCAACTCAGTATGACAAAACCCCACACTCTTGGCCCAGTCCCTCATCTTCGGACCGCTGTGAGCGTAAACAATTGGAACTGAAATGGAGACCATCTTATTCCTCCTTTATTTTTTCCCTCATTTGTTTTTACAGTCTCAAAATGTCTTTTTTTTTTTTTTTTGAGACTTGCTTTTCTCAACTACCCACATCACAGGCATTTACATATTTTCCCCAGTAGGCTTTTCTTCTACTATGCCTCATTTATATTTTCATGGCATTAATATTGTACACATGTGATGTATTCCCGAACAAAATAAAAGCATTGTGAACATTTAGTAGAGTGGATCAAGTGGCAGTTTCTCTCCCCCACCCCCCATAATGTGTATAATCCATTGATTGGTATTTAAGCAGGAATGGTCCTTGCTTACTAAAATAAAGCAGTGGATGGGGACTATTTTCATCTGTCCAATTTTCCCAGATGAAAAGTTATATTTCATAAAAGGGGTTAAGGTCATACCTATTTAGTGTTAAAAATGTCTCTTCACTCAGAAAGCTTTCACCAGGACCTCCCAAGAATGACTTTTATTTTTGTCTGGCAAGCAACTTACAATTACAGACTCATATACACTTTCTAATTTACATTTCACAGATCCATTTTTAAAGTGTCAAAACTGCCATGGCATATTCTCAGTGGAAATTCATCATGTTGGAAGAAGTGTCACCAATGATTCTTACCAAGTAGCCTAGACTTTCCTTTGAGAGTAAAAATGCATGTTTCAAGTACCTCAACTCTCTCTAATTCATCCACACACTCTTATTTATGCATAAATTGTTTTAATCTGAAGCGAGCCTCTCCTTTTTATCACATATCCCAATATGTCATCTTCACATTCTTTGTTTTTTTTCTCTTAGAGTCTGAAACACATGTTCTCAATTCTAATGGCTTCCAAAAGAAGAAGAGCTGTTTATTTAAAGAGAATGATTCTAATTTGGGTTTAGAGGTCTTGGTTAAAGTACCGGTCGCTTTCTCTTTTTGGTTACCTGAAGCTTATCTTTCTTGAAACTTATACAGTGGTTAATAGTGGCAGTCAAGAACAGTCCTTTAGAGATGTGGAAATACTGGACCAATGTTTTATTTTTTTCATTTTGTAAAACTCTTAAGGGAAAATGACAGTGCCAGAAAATTAGGCTTGGCTAAATTAAGCTAGCAGCGCTGCCTCGTCCTCTCTCTCCTCCCTTTATTCACCTAGAATGTGATTTGAATCACAGTGGGTTCTTAGATTTGTGTGCTTGCCTTATGTCCCCAGTGACTGAGGCAGAGCAGTACAAAAGTCAATACATCTATGACCTGTACTAGTGCAGAGGGCTGTGTTATAAAGAAAATATAGTACCAATAAATCTCCCTTTAAATGGCTCATCCAGTGCCAGTTTGTTTGACTGTAAGATAATATTAGTGTTTGACCCAGAAAACTCAATCGTTGTCTTGTCCAGGCTATAAAAATAATAATTGGTTGATTTAATTTATGGGATTAGATGCTTCTGCAGAATCAGAACTGCTAGCATATTCGGTGTCATTATTTTGTCTCAAAATGTGCTTTTCTCTATTTTAGTAATTCATAATCCAAATAATGAGAAGATACCAACATAATTTTTAGGAAACTTGGATCTGAAAAATTATATGGAAGAGTAGAGAGAGAAAAGGTTTTAAATTCTAGTTATGTCACTAAATAGCTGTGACTAATAGGGACTGGCACACATTCATAGTTTTTGTGGTGATAGTTGTGCAACATTGTGACTGTAATTAATGACATTGAACCATTTACTTGAAAAATGGTTAAAATGTTGAATGTTGTTTTACGTATATACCACAATTTAAAAGAAAAAAAATGGGTATGATTTGTCATAATGATGAAACTAGCTAATGTGTTTAAGTGCCTAGTATATTAATCACCTTGACTAGAAAAGGAAAATTTTGGATTATAATGAGCCCAAAATGTTTCAAATGTGAAGCTGTGACTTTGTGAACTATACTATACTGTAGTATGTGTTTTGTTCCAAAATGAAATGAAGAATATTTTGTCCAGCCAAGTTTTAAAAAATGTATCATCAACAGTGTTTTCATTTAGAAGCATAGATAATTTACAATTAATCTCTATTTATAAAATAAATGAATCTGTACATGAAATTTAACTTTGGGTTAATATTTCAACCCCTCTAACCTTAAGCACCATTGTTTGTAAAATAAAGAGATGAGTGCTTTTCTCTTTATCTATCTCCTTGATGTCTCAAAGCATGTATGAGTATTAACATTATATATACTATCATACAAAAATAGCTTTTCTTTTCCAAAAATTCAGTGCAACTATTTAGTGGGAAAAATCTGGTACTAATATCAAAATCTAATGTTGAATTTAGGAAATCATGAGCTTTTTATATGTGTCTGACTTGTGAAAACATTAGTTCTTCCAACTAATATTATTGCTGGTGACTTTATGCTTGTCTCTGTGGGTAATTTCTTTTAAGATTTTACAAAGAAATATCTATAAAAATATAAATAAGAGTAAGTTATATTGCATCCTGTGACAATCAGTTTCTTTGTAAGCATACATACATATTACATTCATATAGGTGTACATAATTTTAATTTTATTACAGAGAAGAAAAAGGCATATGTCTTAACATTAGTAATGGGAATTGACTTTGTTTGCATTTTTATGGTAAGTCATAATTTACAAGGAACCTCAGCTGAGTAATTCTGTAGCTTCTTTGTTTATGTCAATATTTAAATATAGATCCCACACATTCAAGGACCTGGAACAGTAGCATTTCTAACTTTCTTTTTCTTTCCCCAGTGCTTCTACTGAAGGATTATTGAATCGTCAGTGCATTTCATGTAACTTTATGAAAGAACAATGTACATATTTTGGTGCCAGTTTTAGTCCCATGAATCAACATTTCTTATTACTCTGTAAAGGTAATAGATGATTTCTGATAAAATTTATTTTATTCATTTTATTTGATCAGTATCTATTACTATCATTAGTAATGATTACCCTAGCTGTATGATTTGATATTCTTAGTTTATGTAAGTTTTTGTTAAAAAGTTATAAATTAGGGGTTTATTGAGATAGAAATTGTATCCATTACTTTATTTAAAAGATAGAAATTGGGAGTAAGTCAATATGTGCACATACACATGATCAATAAGTTCTGGTAGACATGGACCTTTTAAAAAAGTGAATAAACATATTTACATCAGCAAAGTCAAGCTAGAATAATAAACTAATTTACCTAGACATTAGGAAAAGCAATAGTTTCCTTATTAAAATAATGGCTTGGTTGTTAAAAAATTTAGGATCTATAGAAATTTAATTCCCAGGGTCTAGTCCCCTTCAATTTTGAGAAATTATGTTCACCCCAATTATTTCTTCTATCCGGTAACTATGCCATAGCCTTACATAGTAGTATGGTATCTCTAGGTTATACTGATAGGAATCACTGTCCCTTTAATAGGATACTATATTTCCCAGAGATGAAATGGGAGATGTCCTCTTATAATGTGATGGATTGAGTGCTACTGCTTCAGCTGGTACCTTACACATTCGTGTTTTAAGACACCATGAGGAAGAGAACAATACTTTTTCTTTTTAGTTATTTTTCTCTTGACATCTGAAATAAAGTAATCAAAAAAGAGAAGTAGTTGTTGGATGACACCAGAGTAAAACCATTAGACCCCTAGGCAGAGTTCCGTAGAGAAGTGAAGTTTTAAGGTAACATCTTATGGTTACACTTGAATTATCCTGTATATTTGAAATAATTAACAATTCCAGTTAATGTATTTTTAAAATTAATATATAATTAGTTCCAATTTTTAATTTATCTTGTGGGTGAAATATTTTTTTTGCTTTTATTTTTAGTTTTTTGAATTTTTGAATTTTATTTTATTTATTTTTTTATACAGCAGGTTCTTATTAGTTATCTGTTTTATGCATATTAATGTATACATGTCAATCCCAATCTCCCAATTCATCCCACCACTGTCACCACCCCCACCACTTTCCCCCCTTGGTGTCCATACGTTTGTTCTCTACATCTGTGTCTCTATTTCTGCCCTGCAAACCGGGCTCTAGAGCGCAGCCTCAGTAGTTGTGGTGCACGGGCTTGGTTGCTCCGCGGCATGTGGGATCTTCCCAGACCAGGGCTTGAACCCGTGTCCCCTGCATTGGCAGGTGGATTCTTAACCACTGTGCCAAAATACTTCTAATATACATGCATTCTTTCTTTCTTGGCTAAGTGGTAAATAGAATTTAATCTTGAATGAGTGGATGAGGGTTCACAGGGTTGTGAATCAACTTTCTGAACATCAGTGATGATTCTATAAAAGACTAGATAAAAAGAGAGTAAAGTGCATAAGATTGGCTAAAACCATAGAACTATAGAAGTATAGGGCATTTTGGAGAAGGGAGAATTGTAACAATAATCCTGCAAATAGTTTCTTTCCCCGTATATTCTTACTTCTCTGAATAGAATATCCATAGAAAGGAATGAAATCTAATAATCGGGTTTCTGTTTCATTATGTTTTAACTATGAAATGTTATATTTGGAAAAAAGAACTCTATCATGTAATCTTCCAGTAGTTATTACTTAGATGTCTTTAAAATGTTTATACATACATTTCTAAAATCTAGGTCCAGGGGTTCCAGTGGTCAGCCTACATGACACGGACAACCCAGCAAGTAAGTACATGAAGACAACATCATGGTTGGCATTGGTCCTTAGTATTATATTATTTATTCTGACTGTTGTACTCTATAGAGCCTTCTTCAAAGGAGGCCCCAGCCTGAGGAAAGTAGCATAGGCACCATCAACTTGACCTTGTGTGTGTAAGAGAAACATTAAAGCAAATGGTTTGAGCCATGTTACAATTGGAGTTGGTTCTTATATGCCTGAAATAGGCTATCTACTGTATCTTAATTGAATGAGGAGTGATTGATGAAACTCATTTAGATATATTTCAGCCTACTGGCCCCTTATACTCTGGTTCATTCTTTCTTGAGCCTCATATAAATTATTCCTCCAGAGCAACACATTTACTTTTGGGAAAAATTATTCAGTTGTCCATCATCTGTTGAGCGAGGACTTACTTTATCAGGCAATATGACAGAGGCTGGGTGTTCATTGCTAGTAAGATGTGGTCAACGTGTTTAAGAACTTTAATAGTAGAGTGTATAAATACAAACATGGCTGAGCTGATCTTAAAAATGAATACCCAGGTTGCTTCCTGCCTCCCTGTTTCCTTCTTTTCATCTATCCTTCTTTTCCTTCTTTCATTTAAAAACTTTATTTAATCAACAAAACTTTATTTAATCAACACTCTCATGCTCTAATGATTTACCATAATCTAGTAAATGAGGCTTATATTTTTTAACACATTTACTCCTCAGAACACCCCCTGATGTTGTTAATTTTGTTATCCTTTTTTAAAGATGAGGGAACTGAGCCACAAAGAGGTTAACAAACTTGGCTAGAGTCACTCTAATATAACAGGTGGCAGCGCCAAGAATCAAATAAGATCTTCTGACCCCAGAATAGGGTTTATTATCACTACCATACAATGGTAGCTCATTCTACTGTGTTTTTGTCTGTCTCATCACATACTTAGGTTTAAGTAGTAGTCTTACTTAAATGCTTTGACTTAAAGGAGAGACAGGCATAAAAGTAAAATGTTGAATGACAAATATCATTTTTAGAGGACACAGAAAGACCTTTTAGACTCTTCAAATACCACCATATGGAGACTTCCTGCCTTTTCTAGAGAAAGACAAAACTTCTAAATAGTTAATGGAGTTCTGTGTGGCTGGAAATCAGTTAGCACATCTTTTAGTTTCTACTTAGTGTAAATCCTAAAGCGGTTATGGTAAGCAAATTAAATCTGTTGAATATTAACACTAACGGCAACAATAATGATAACAAATACAGTTTATTTGATAAAATAGAAAGAAGGTTGAATTTCACAGATAGAAAAATTAGTGTATAAAGTGAGTCCACCACATACCTTTTGTGGATATAATCTCATAGAATCAATTTCCTTGTAAAAAAAAATAGCAAATGAAATTTCTGTGAGGATGAGATACATTTGCAACACAGACACTCAATAAACAGCAACTATTTGTGTTACATTGCATATTCTGCCAAAATGATATATTTTTTTAAATCCCCAACCTGACTTTAATTAATTTTATTCTACTGTTAAAAGGCAATGTTGTTTTCTAATAACTTTTGTTTCAAATCATGACACACTTTCCTCTGAGGGAAACCTTTCTGATTTTCTCATTTATAAGTGAATTCTGATAGTCTCAGGATCAAGAAAAACAAAAAGGGACTGTGAACAGTGATCAGGTGCTTAATTTTATTTTCAAAAGACAATTATTTATTGAGATAAAATTTACATTTGATTGCAAGTAAATCTTTGGGTTAATGGATCTTTGGGTTAATGGATCTTCAGTTTAATATTCATTAAACTAATGAATCAGTCATAACTCATTTTGGGGCCGCACGAAGCAGAATAAAGCATGAAAAGTATATTGAAAAATGAAAATATTTAACAAACATGGAAAACCTTTAAACCACCAGTTATCAAAGAAATGCAAAGTAAAACACTGCCAAGTAATTTTTCCTAACAAATGAATAACATCAAAAAATTTACATTGCTAATGAGGATATAATGAGGCTCTCATAAATTGCTGGTAGAAATATAAATTACAGCAAATCTTTTGGAAAAAAATAACCATAAGCCTTAAATCTTTTATATCTATTTACCCAATATTTTTCCTTTTAATAGTTTATACTAAAGAGATATTTAATTATAATGTGATGGATTGAGTGCTACTGCTTCAGCTAGTACCTTACACATTTGTGTTTTAAGACACCATGAGGAAGAGACCAATACTTTTTCTTTTTAGCTATTTTTCTGTTGACATCTGAAATAAAGTAATCAAAAAAGAGAGAAAATTATAACCATGCTACTGATGGTAGTGAAAAAACATAATAAAAATAATAAAAGGGGTGATTTGTAAATAAACTTTAATGGAATACTGATTGGTGCCCTGAATATCTTCCATTTGTCTTTTCAGAGCCACTTTTAACTGTTTTTCTCTCCCATGGCCTCTACCCCAGCAGGAGTTTGTACTGATGACTTAAGTTCTGCTGCCATTTGGCTGCCAATTGGATCCAGCTAAAATGAATCCTATAGGTGACTGAAGAGAGGCAGAAAAGTGACTTTGGAGTCTATTTCTCCAGTGCTATCCCTGTGCAGTCACCCAAGT
Organism: Lagenorhynchus albirostris; assembly: GCF_949774975.1. Classification (NCBI taxonomy): domain Eukaryota; kingdom Metazoa; phylum Chordata; class Mammalia; order Artiodactyla; family Delphinidae; genus Lagenorhynchus; species Lagenorhynchus albirostris. The sequence goes on from NC_083100.1 coordinate 106,126,011, forward strand.
TGCTCTGACGCTTGGGTGAAGGTCACTGTGGATCTTTCATGCAACCAAGTCCAAGTAACTGCTCTCTCCTCTTGACCTGCTGGCCTAGCCTTTGTCATAGCTTAGCCCTGGGTTATGGTACTACCCCTTATGACCTCCCTGCCCTTTGTCCTATATTTGTAAATACTCCTTTATTAAAATTTCATCAAATTGTTCTAATAGAGTTGCCACTAGTTCCCCACTAGGATTAAAAATAAAAATACACTTTTAAAAGTCAATTCTTCAAAACTGTTTAAGCTATAGTTCTAAGTGTTTAAGGAGTTCAAATATTTATGCCACTTAAACAAAATTATTTGAAAATGCATATTAAAATTCCAGAAGACAATATTTGAAAACAGTAAAAGTCTTGTATTTGCCTGGCAGCCTTTCAGATGATTTTTTGTTCTTTTTTCTTAAGTATTTTCCTAATGTTCTACAATGAACATATATTACCTTTATAATGAAAAAGAAACCCTTCATTAAAATGTTCAGTGATGAGATTGGTTCGAGATGGTGGAGTAGAAGGACATGCTCTCACTCCCTCTTTCGAAAACACCAGAATCACAACTAACTGCTGAACAATCATTGACAGGAAGACACTGGAACTCATGAAAAAAGATACCCCACATGCAAAGACAAAGGAGAAGCCTCAGTGAGATGGTAGGAGGGGCGCAATCACAATAAAATCAAATCCCATAACTGCTGGGTGGGTGACTCACAAACTGGAGAACACTTACACCACAGAAGTCCACCTACTGTAGTGAAGGTTCTGAGCCCCACGTCAGGCTTCCCAACTTGGGGGTCCGGCAACGAGAGGAGGAATTCCTAGAGAATCAGACTTTGAAGGCTAGCAGGATTTGATTGCAGGACTTCAACAGGACTGGGGGAAACAGAGACTCCACTCTTGCAGGGCACACACAAAGTACTGTGTGCATCAGCACCCAGAGGAAGGAGCAGTGACCCCATAGGAGACTGAACCAGACCTACCTGCTAGTGTTGGAGGGTCTCCTGAAGAGGCAGGGGGTGGCTGTGCCTCACTGCGAGGACAAAGACACTGGCAGCAGAAGTTCTGGGAAGTACTCCTTGGCGTGAGCCCTCCGGGAGTCCACCATTAGCTCCACCAAACAGCCCAGCTAGGCTCCAGTGTTGGGTCACCTCAGGCCAAACAACCAACAGGGAGGGAACCCAGCCCCACCCATCAGCAGACAAGTGGATTAAAGTTTTACTGAGCTCTGCCCACCAGAGCAACAGCCAGCTCTACCCACCACCAGTCTCTGCCATGAGGAAACTTGCACAAGCCTCATAGATAGCCTCATCCACCAGAGGGCAGACAGCAGAATCAAGAAGAATTACAGTCCTGCAGCCTGTGGAACAAAAACCACATTCACAGAAAGACAGACAAGATGGAAAGTCAGAGGGCTATGTACCAGATGAAGGAACAAGATAAAACCCCAGAAAAACAACTAAATGAAATGGAGATAGGCAATCTTCCAGAAAAAAAATTCAGAATAATGATACTGAAGATGATCCAGGACCTTGGAAAAAGAATGGAGGCAAAGATCTAGAAGATGCAAGAAATGTTTAACAAACACCTAGAAGAATTAAAGAACAAAAAAACAGAGATGAACAATAAAATAACTGAAACAAAAAACTACACTAGAAGGAATCAATAGAAGAATAACTGAGGCAGAAGAACACATAAGTAACCTGGAAGACAGAATGGTAGAATTCACTGCCATGGAACAGAATAAAGAAAAAAGAATGAAAAGAAATGAAGACAGCCTAAGAGACCTCTGGGACAACATTGAACACAACAACATTCACGTTATAGGGGTCCCAGAAGGAGAAGAGAGAAAGGACCCGAGAAAATATTTGAAGAGATTATAGTCAAAAACTTCCCTAAAATGGAAGAGGAAATAGCCACCCAAGTCCAGGAAGTGCAGAGAGTCCCATACAGGACAAATCCAAGGAGAAACACACTGAGACACACTGTAATCAAATTGGCAAAACTTAAAGACAAAGAAAAATTATTGAAAGCAGCAACGGAAAAATGACAAATAAAATACAAGGGAACTCTGATAAGGTTAACAGCTGATTTCTCAGCAGACACTCTACAAGCCAGAAGGGAGTGGCATGATATGCTTAAAGTGAGGAAAGGAAAGAAACTACAACCAAGATTACAGAGCAAGGACCTCATCCAGATTCGAAGGAGAAATCAAAAGCTTTACAGACAAGCAAAAGCTAAGAGAATTCAGCACCACCAAACCAACTCTACAACAAATGCTAAAGGAACTTCTCTAAGTGGAAATACAAGAGAAGAAAAGGACCTACAAAAACAAACCCGAAACAATTAAGAAAATGGTCATAGGAACATACATATCGATAATTACCTTAAACCTGAACGGATTAAATGCTCCAACCAAAAGACACAGGCTTGCTGAATGGATAGAAAAACAAGACCCATATATATGCTGTCTACAAGAGACCCACTTCAGACCTAGGGACACATACAGACTGAAACTGAGGGGATGGAAAAAGATATTCCATGCAAATTGAAATCAAAAGAAAGCTGGAGTAGCAATACTCATATCAGATAAGATAGACTTTAAAATAAAGAATGTTAAAAGAGACAAAGAAGGACACTACATAATGATCAAGGGATCAATCCAAGAAGAAGATATAACAATTATAAATATATATGCACCTGGGCTTCCCTGGTGGTGCAGTGGTTGAGAGTCCGCCTGCAGATGCAGGGGACACGGGTTCGTGCCCCGGTCCGGGAAGATCCCACATGCCGCGGAGAGGCTGGGCCCATGAGCCATGGCTGCTGAGCCTGTGCATCCGGAGCCTGTGCTCCACAATGGGAGAGGCCACAACAGTGAGAGGCCTGCGTACCACAGCAAAAAAAAAAAAAAAAATATATATATATATATATATATATATACACACCCAACATAGGAGCACCTCAATACATAAGGCAACGGCTAACAGCTCTAAAAGAGGAAATCGACAACAACACAATAATAGTGGGAGATTTTAACACCTCACTTACACCAATGGACAGATCATCCACACAGAAAATTAATAAGGAAACACAAGCTTTAAATGACACAATAGACCAGATAGATTTAATTGATATTTCTAGGACATTCCATCCAAAAACAGCAGATTTCACTTTCTCTCAAGTGTACACGGAACATTCTCCAGGATAGATCATATCTTGGGCCACAAATCAAGCCTCAATAAATTTAAGAAAATTGAAATCATATCAAGCATCTTTTCTGACCACAACGCTATCAGGTTAGAAATCAATTACAGGGAAAAAAACGTAAAAAAAAAAACATGGAGGCTAAATAATACGTTACTAACTAACCAAGAGATCTTTGAAGAAATCAAAGAGGAAATCAAAAAATAACTAGAGACAAATGACAGTGAAAACACGATGATCCAAAACCTATGGAATGCGGCAAAAGCAGTTCTAAGGCAGAAGTTTATAGCTGTACAAGCCTACCTCAAGAAACAAGAAAAATCTCAATTAAACAATCTAACGTTACACCTAAAGGAACTAGAGAAAGAAGAAAAAACAAAACCCAAAGTTAGCAGAAGGAAAGAAATCATAAAGAACAGAGCAGAAATGAATGAAATAGAAACAAAGAAAACAATAGCAAAGATCAATAAAACTAAAAGCTGGTTCTTTGAGAAAAAAATCTAAATTGATAAACCATTAGCCAGACTCATCAAGAAAAAGAGGGAGAGGTCTTAAATCAATAAAATTAGAAATGAAAAAGGAGAAGTTACAACAGACACCACAGAAATACAAAGGATCCTAGGGGACTACTACAAGCAGCTCTATGCCAATAAAATGGACAACCTGGAAGAAATGGATGAATTCTTAGAAAGGTATACCCTTCCAAGACTGACCCAGGAGGAAATAGAAAATATGAACAGACAAATCACAAGTAATGAAATTGAAACTGTGATTAAAAATCTTCCCACACACAAAAGTCCAGGACCAGATGGCTTCACAGTTGAATTCTATCAAACATTTAGAGAAGAGCTAACACCCACCCTTCTCAAACTTTTCCAAAAAATTGCAGAGGATGGAACACTCACAATCTCATTCTGTGAGGCCACCATCACCCTGATACCAAAACCAGACAAAGATACTACAAAAAAAGAAAGTTACAGACCAATATCACTGATGAATATAGATGCAAAAATCCTCAACAATATACTAGCAAACAGAATCCAACAACACATTAAAAGGATCATACACCATGTTCAAGTGGGATTTATCCAAGGGATGCAAGGATTCTTCAATATATGCAAATCAATCAGTGTGATACACCATATTAAAAAATTGAAGAATAAAAACCATATGACCATCTCAATAGATGTAGAAAAGGCTTTTGACAAAATTCAACACCCATTTATGATAAAAACTCTCCAGAAAGTGGGCATAGAGGGAACTTACCTCAACATAATAAAGGCCATATATGACAAACCCACAGCAAACATCATTCTCAATGGTGAAAAACTGAAAGCATTTCCTCTAAGATCAGGAACAAGACAAGGATGTCCAATCTCACCACCATTATTCAACATAGTTTTGGAAGTCCTACCCACAGTCAGAGAAGAAAAAGAAATAAAAGGAATACAAACTGGAAAAGAAGCAGTAAAATTGTCAGTGTTTGCAGATGACATGATACTATACATGGAGAATCCTAAAGATGCCACCAGAAAACTGCTAGAGCTAATCAATGAATTTGGTAAAGTAGCAGGATACAAAATTAATGCATGGAAATCTCTTGCATTCCTATACACTAATGATGAAAAATCTGAAAGAGAAATTAAGGAAACACTCCCATTTACCATTGCAACAAAAAGAATAAAATACCTAGGAATAAACCTACCTAGGGAGACAAAAGACCTGTAATCAGAAAACTAAGACACTGATGAAAGAAATTAAAGATGATAGCAACAGATGGATAGATATACCATGTTCTTGGATTGGGAGAATCAATACTGTGGAAATGACTATACTACCTAAAGCAATCTACAGGCTCAATGCAATCCCTATCAAATTACCGATGGCATTTTTTACAGAACTAGAACAGAAAATCTTAAAATTTCTATGGAGACACAAAAGACCCCGAATAGCCAAAGCAGTCTTGAGGGAAAAAAACGGAGCTGTAGGAATCAGACTCCCTGACTTCAGACTGTACTACAAAGCTACAGTAATCAAGACAGTATGGTACTGGCACAAAAACAGAAATATAGATCAATGGAACAGGAAAGAAGGCCCAGAGATAAACCCACGCACCTATGGTCAACTAATCTATGACAAAGGAGGCAACGATATACAATGGAGAAGAGACAGTTTCTTCAACAAGTGGCACTGGGAAAACTGGACAGCTACATGTAAAAGAATAAAATAGAACACTCCCTAACACCATACACAAAAGTAAACTCAAAATGTATTAGAGACCTAAATATAAGACCGGACACTGTAAAACTCTAAGAGGAAAACATAGGAAGAACACTCTGACATAAGTCACAGCAAGATCTTTTTTGATCCATCTCCTAGAGTAATGGAAATAAAAACAAAAATAAATAAATGGGACCTAATGAATCTTAAAAGCTTTTGCACAGTAAAGGAAACCATAAACAAGGTGAAAAGACAACCCTCAGTATGGGGCAAAATATTTGCAAATGAATCAATGAATAAAGGATTAATCTCCAAAATATATAAACAGCTCATGCAGCTCAGTATTAAAGAAACAGTCAACCCAACCCAAAAAGGGCAGAAGACCTAAATAGACATTTCTCCAAAGAAAACATACAGCTGGCCAACAGACACATGAAAAGCTGCTCAACATCATCATTGTTAGAGAAATGCAAATCAAAACTACAGTGAGGTATCACCTCACACCGGTTAGAATGGGTATCATCAGAAAATCTACAAACAACAAATGCTGGAGAGGGTGTGGAGAAAAGGGAACCCTCTTGCACTCTTGGTGGGAATGTAAATTGATACAGCCACTATAGAGAACAGTATGGAGGTTCCTTAAAAAACTAAAAATAGAATTACCATATGACCCAGCAATCCCACTACTGGGCATATACCCAGAGGAAACCATAATTCAAAAAGACACATGCACCCCAATGTTCATTGCAGCCCTATTTACAATAGCCAGGTCATGGAAGCCACCTAAATGTACATCGACAGTTGAATGGATAAAGAAGATTTGGTACATATATACAATGGAATATTACTGAGCCATAAAAAGGAACAAAATTGGGTCATTTGTAGAGACGTGGATGCATCTAGAGACTTTCATACAGAGTGAAGTAAGTCAGAAAGAGAAAAACAAATATCGTGTATTAACGCATATATGTGGAACCTAGAAATTTATACAGATGAACCGGTTTGCAGAGCAGAAATTGAGACACAGAAGTAGAAAAAAAACGTATGGACACCAAGGGGGGAAAGCAGCCGGAGTTCGGGGTGGTGGTGTGATGAATTGGGAAATTGGGACTGACATGTATATACTGATGTGTATAAAATATATGACTAATAAGAACCTGCTGTATAAAAAAATAAATGAAATTAAATAAAAATAAATGTTCAGTGACTAGGAAATGATATATATATGTAAAATTTTGCTTAGTGTTTCAAAGTTTTTTGTCTCATTGCTATCTTTCCTTTTCCTCTTTTTATATTTTCATTTTTTTCTTTTTCCTTATGTGTATATGATTTCTTTTGCTTTAATTCATTTTTCATCTCTTCCCTTTCTTCCTTTCTCTCCATTGCATCTCCTTCTCATCTCTCCTTATACTTCCTCTCTAATATTTTCTCATCTCTCCCTTTCTTCCTTCTTCCTAATTTTCTGTTCTCATTTTAATCCTCTTTTCCTCCTCAATCGTACAATTAAAATCATGTCTTAATACTACCTTGTCTTCATAATGTTTCACAAAAAACTATGATTGAAACATATTTTCTGAATTTATCATGAAAAAAACTCTGTGTGCTTTTGAAAATGGTGTATTTTCTTCTGTATTTTTTTTCCTTAAATATAATTTTATTTCTCTGTGACCATGGGTTGATTTTTTTTTTACCATGAGCAAATGAATACCTTTGATTTAGAAGTAAAAAAATTTCAACTACCTCTTATCTCATGTAATTTATTTTTTCCCATTCATTTTTGATAATGAAGAGAAGCCATGAGAAATTATTAGTATATTGCTCTCATATTGCTGCCTCTAGCTGTATTTATTCATTCATTTATTTAGTTAGCTAGTCACTGTAATACAATAAACTGTTGTCCACTTAGAAAAATATTTATCCAACAAGATGCTCTATAGTAAGGTATAAAGGTAAAAGTTTAATGGGCTTTAGTCTCTAAAAATTGCTGCCTATGTCATTAACAAATATCAGGTGATATTGGTTTCTAAATACAAAAAGAATGCTTTTATCCACAATTAAGTTCATTAAGTGCATTTTTATGACAAGTCTTACATTATAAATGCTGAATCTTTAATGAAAGTGTATAAAGTTGAATTATTCACATTTTAAATTTTATAATTGAATATTTGCTATAGATTCTTTGAAAATATGCTATTATTTAAATAATCTGAAATTTCTTGTATCAGGGAGATAGAAGAAATCTGTGAGAACATCTAATTTCCCAAATTTGTGTAATAGAGGACGACACTTATTTATAAGAGGTGGTTTGGTGTGCCTGAAATCACACAGATTCACAGTCCAAAGCAAGAATCAGAAAATTTAATGGTTATAATAGAATACGATAATTTTTCTGGTAGAAGTGGACACAGTTCAAAAAAAGAGGAAGTCAGTGGAAAGCATTTCTGGAAGAAAGAATGTGAATACACAATCATGAGGAATGAAACTATTTACACTTGTAAGATAAAAGTTGTTCAATGTGGCTGGAACAAAACATTTAAGATAAATCAAAGGTATAGGCTATAGGGCAGGCTGGAGCCAGATCATAAAAGCCTTATATTTCATCCTAAGGAGTTTGTAATTAACAATAAAGTGTCAATGATAAACCATTGACAATTAAAATAATATTCTTATTCTGGCCATGGAGTACCTGAAAGTAGACATGGCCTCTTGGCAAAAAGAAAGAAAAGAAAAGTGAAACAGAAAATAAAAGAATTTTTTTTTCAAAAATAACTGGATAAAATACATGAAACAACACTTTTCAAGCATGGGGCAAGAGTCACGATAGGCCTCTGATCCCTGAAAGAAGGGAAAAAAGTCAGGTGAATGTTGTAATTGTCCTGGCTCTCTGGCTAGAATTATTTTTTGAATTCTAGGGTAAAGAGGAACAATTAAATAAGTGTATAAGGGTATCTCAGAGTCACAGTTGAGACAGAAATTGGTGTTCAGAAGGGTTGAAGATTCTGGAATGTTGGGAAGGGGGACAACACTGGAGCACAAGAAGAGACAGAGAAAGAGGACACCAGGAATCTGCATAGGGTTACAAGGGATCATCTTGCATCTGTTGCTGAAAATACCTAGCTGAACATACATAGGAAGATAGTCTGAGCCTGGGAAAAGCCAGAGCTCACACAGTGCTGGAATATATTAAAGTTCCAAACAGTCAGAACACTGGAATGTTTAGGAGAGATCCCAGAAGAGTCATGCCTTAGTATTAGAGCTTAACAAGTCATAGAGCAAAAGGTCATTCAAACTCACACTAAATAAAATATTTTTTAAAGCTTTCAAATAATTAAGCTGGGACTTCGCTGGTGGCGCAGTGGTTGAGAGTCCGCCTGCCGATGCAGGGGATGCGGGTTCGTGCCCCTGTTTGGGAATATCCCACATGCCGTGGAGCGGCTGGGCCCGTGAGCCATGGCCGCTGAGCCTGTGCATCCGGAGCCTGTGCTCCGCAACGGGAGAGGCCACAACAGTGAGAGGCACGCGTACCGCAAAAAAAAAAAAAAAAAAAAAAAGCTGACCTGCAAATAGCTTACACATCTGCTATAACACAGTCCAACAATTAATAAAAGGACAGAATGATGTCCAGAACTCAACAATGTAAACATCACAGTGGTTAGAATCCAATAAAACATTACTGGCTACATATAGAAGCTAGAAAATATGACTCATAACTAGGAAAAGAAAGCCAGTGAATTGAGACAGATTCAGATATGATGGAAATTATGGAATCCACTGACAAATACAATAAATTGGCTATTATAAATATGCTAAAATATATCAAGAAAAAATGAATGTAGTGATAAATAGAATATATTTTAAGAACTTAAAATATGTGAAATTAAAACTTCTCTGAAAAATACTAAAAGCAAATTAGACACTGCAGAAGAAATATTAGTGAACTTGAAACATTATCTATAGATACTTCCAGATGCAGAGAAAACTAATGAAAGAAATGAACAGAGCCTAAGATAGTTTAGGTCAATATCCATATCTATAATATTTTAAATTAAAGTTGAAATGGAAAAAATATTTGATGAAATAATGGCCAAATCCAAATCTGATGAAAAATAGAAAGTTGCTCAACAACCCTCAAGCAGGATTCAAAAATAAAAAGACATTTACTTCCACACATTACATACATAGTAAGAGAGCCAAGAGTGACTGCAGGCTTCTCATCAGAAAAAAGCAATGGAGAAGAATCTTTAGAATACTGATGGGAAGCAAAACAATACAAAACTATCAACATAGAATAACAAACTTAGAAAATATCCTTCAAAAGTAAATCCAAAATAAAGAATCAAGAAAACAGAAACAAGAAGGTGTTGCCATCAGACATGCATCTTTAAATAACTCAAAGATCAAAGAAGAATTTAGGAAAATAATTGGAAAATATTTTGAGCCAAATGAAAACACAACTAATCTAAATTTAGGGATACCTAACATTGTGATTAGAAATACGTTTATGTCTCTAAATTCTTACTTTATAAAAAAGGAAATCTTTAAAATCAATCATCTAAGATTCCACCTTAAGAAACTAGAAAAAAAGAGCAAATTAATCCAAAGTAAGTTGAAGGAAGGAAATTATAAAGATAAGAATAGAAATAAATGATATAGAAAATGAACTGGCAGTAGAGAAAAGCATATTAAAAACCAAAATTATTTTCTTAGAAAACATAACTAAAATTGATAAAGTTCTAGAAAGAGCCTTAAAAGAAAAAGTACACTGTCATTTTCATTAATGAAATAGATGCTGTTAATAACAGGTTCTACAAACATTGTAATGCCAGTAATGGAATATTATAAGTAATTTTAGGGCAGTAAATTTGACATCTTAGATAAAATGGGTAAATTTCTTAAAAGAAAAATTGCTAAACATTCAAACAGGAAGATATACAATACATAAATATCACATTATCTACTAAAAGTTTTAATTCACAGTTAATACTCTTCCCACAAAGTAAATTCCAGTTCCAGTAGCTTCACTGGTACGTTCTGTTCAACATTTAATATATTAATACCAAGTTCACATATACTCTCAGAAAATATAAGACCAGCATCAACCAGATTCCAAATTCAACATAGACATAACAAGGACAAAAAAAATCAATTTTTCACATGAATATTGATGCAAAATTCCTTAACTAAATAGTAGCAAGAAAAATCCAGCAATTTATAAAAGGGTAATATATTATGACTATGTGGGGTTTACCTGAGGAATCCATGATTGCTATGATATTCAATAATTAATCAATGCAACTTACTATGTTATACTGTCAACAACTCAAAGGATTTATAAAAAATATTTGATTAAAAATGAAAAACAACAATAATAATAAAGTAGTAATAATAACTGGGCCAGAAGAAAAAAAAATGATTTAACTTGATGAATGGTATGTACAAAAATACTACAACTGACATCATACTTAATGTTGAAGACAATGCATTTCCCCCCAAACTGGGAAAAAGTAAAAATGTCTGCCCTGACCACCTCTTTGCAACATTGTATTAGAAGACTTAGTGAAATGAGGCAAGAAAAAGACATATAGGTAAAAAAAATTGCCTTTATTTGCAGAAGATATAAATAAAGCAGAACCAAATAAACAAACAAAAAAAATGGAATCCACACACACTCATAATACTATTAGAAATAATGAGTGAATTTATCAGGGTTATTACAATTATAGGTTAATATACAAAAATCAACTATTTTATATACTATAAGGCAAGGCAAAATTTAAAAATAGTTAAAAATAACTACTTAAAGTAACATCTGAAACTATGTACTATATACTATAGTATACTATATACATCTAATAGAAATGTGTCAGTCTGCTAAAATGAAAGCAAACATTTCTGGAAGAAATTAAAGACTCAAATGGATATATACATGCATACATATTTATGGATTAGAAAGTTCACTATTTTTAGTATATAAAAATCCCCAATAAATCTATATTTTTAATATAGCAGTCAAAATTCCAGCAAGTTACTGATGTTTCTCTCCCTTCATGTTTTGCCAGTTTTCTCTCTCTTTTTTTTTTTGGTTGTTAAAAAAAAACCATTTTAATATTTTCTATTGCTATATTGTTGAATTCATTAATCTTTTCTTCTGCAGTATCTAATATGTTGTTAATCCTATCCAGTATTTTTTCATCTTAGATTTTATAGTTTTCATGTATATCAAATTTTTCAGTTCTTATTTTTAGAATTTTAACTTGTTTGTTTTTAAAATGCCTTTCATCTTTCTCCTTAATATCCTCAGGCTTTTTTAAAACTTAACACATGGAATGTAATTATAATCTCTGTTTTAATGTCATTATCTATTATATGCATCTGTGTCATTTCTGGGTTCTTTCTATTGAATAAAATTTGTACTCATCACGGGTGATATTTTCCTGATTTTTTGCATGCTTGGTAACTTTGTATTAGAATTCAGGCATTGTGAATTTTAAATCATTGGGTGCTACATAATTTTGTATTATTTAAAATATATTCTTAAGCATAACATTAACATGATCAGATTTACATTTTGAAAACGTAAATGCTAATTCCAAGTATAAGGGGCAACTGGAGACAATTTCACTGGAATAAAGAAGCTCAGTTAGAAAACTTGTAATAAACCAGAAGAGAATTTATGAGAGAGTAATCGGTGACTAGCACAGTGCCTGTCAAATGGTAATGATGGATAATTATTTGTGTTATACTGTTTCTTAATCAACACATAGAGATTATTTACACTATCCTTTTTGACTTACAGAATATTTTATATTGGAAAGCAATTCTATGCTGAAGGAAGCTATCCTGAAGAAGAAGAGAGTAAAGTCAGAAATTAAAACGCTTCATATTGATGACTATGGTAAAGTTTTGTGCATGCTATGTTATTCAAAAAAAAAAACTTTCTCTGCACCTTATAGTTTTACATATAAATGACTCTCCATCTTTAATATTTTGCTCTTTCTTTAAAAGAACTTCCTTTACAGTTGTCCTTTCCCAAAGATTTTACGGACCGAAACCAGTATGCTCTTCTGTTAATAATGTAAGTATTTTATTTGTTTTTGAAATAAAGGAACCTAAAGAGTTTAGAATTTTTCTTATGTCTCACATGGCAGTATTCTGATTAAAAAACAACAGAAGAAGTCCTATATGTGTAGATAACTGGGACAGCTGTCAGTTATATGAGTTCCTCAAGGACACCACCACTAAATAATATGGAAGGGTGTGTAATTGCTTGTGCTTCTTGCATCCCAAATTGCACTCGATGTTACTCCTGGGAATAATGACACATATAGTTTGGTTTATGGATGTCTGCTTAGCAATTACTCAAGCTCTATGCTCCCTTTGTTTTCTTTCTTTCTTTCTTTCTTTGTGATATATTTGTCATATCAAAGTTATACTAGATTTGTAAAAGCCATTTTTTTTTAATTGTGGTGAGAGCACTTAACATGAGATCTACCCTCTGGACAAAATTTTAGGAATACAATACAGTGTTGTTAACTACACGCACAGTGCTGTCTAGCAGATCTCTAGAACTTATTCATCTTGCATGACTGAAACTTTATACTCATTGAAAAGCAACTCCCCATCCCTCCTCCCCCCAGCCCCTGGCAACCACCATTCTACTCTCTGCTTCTATAAATCTGACTATTTTAGATGCCTCATGTAAGTGGAATCATGCAGTATTTGCCCTTCTGTGACTGGTTGTTTCACTTAGCATGATGTTTTTAAAGTACATCCATGTTTTCACAGGTAAGCCTTATGTTTTCTATTAGTTCTTGATGCAGCATTGAGGAAACATTTATTTCCATTGTTGAAAAAATTTGTTATATTTATATTACTCTTACCAGTTTTCCCTCCTGGATTTAAGGTCAGCAGGAGGCCACTCCTGTCCTCAGAAAAACCTGACTCTTAGGTTTTTCCAACTTGGAATTGAATTCATTCATACTTTCTATGAGATTATATTGTGACTATATACTACTGGGCACAGAGGCCTCTAACATCTATTGGTTAACTAACTTGATATTGATGTAGAATTGTATTCCTGAGAGTTATTAGTTATTTTCCTTATTAAGAACACAGCCAACATATTGCTATGACTGTGCTTAAAATTGTCTATAATTGTTCAGACCCTTTTTGGAAGAGTAGAATAGAAAATAACATTACTTGTTACGACTATTGAATGTGGACAGTAAGTATTCAGTCTGCGGAATCCAACTGCCTGGCTTCAAATTCCAGTTTTGTCATTTGCTAACAGTGTGTCCTTCAACAAGTTACATAACCTCTTGTGAGGTTCAGCTTTTCCAAATATAAAATGAACATTATAATCCAGCCTATGTTTTAAGGCTGCTTTTTAGATTAAATGAAATAACATATAAAATGCCTAGCACATGTGAGTCTTATAATTATTGTGATTATAATTCATTCTTTTTTATATAGATTGCATTGATTTAGACCTTTTGATAAATAGAAGCAATTTGTCATTTCATTTTAATAAGCCAAATAATACAGAAAATACAATACTTAATATTTTCACTCACTCCAGTGTTTATTCCTAACTCTAATACCTTGAGCTATCTTTGTTTCTTATGCCAGGACCTTTCTCCTTTGTCCCTAATAGCCAGAGGCCCTGAAATTTCTTGGTATCTTCCTGAGGGAGTTCTTATTTGCTCTTTTCTTATCTTAAGTCCTTCTCCTGTATCTTCTCTTTCACTTAGTTGTCTTTAGTGCTTTTTTTTAATCGAAGTATAATAAATTTTAATTGATTTACAATGTTTCAGGTATACAGCAAAGTGATTCAGTTAATCTATTATAAATATACTTAATCTATTTTATATATATATATATATATATATTTTATACATAGTATATATATGTTTATCCCAAACTCCTAATTTATCCGTCCTCCCCCATTTCCCCTTTGGTAACCATAAGTTTGTTTTCTATGTCTGTGAGTCTATTTCTGTTTTGTAAATAAGTTCATTTTTATCATTTTTTAAGATTCCATGTATAAGTGATAGGGTATGATATTTGTCTTTTTCTGTCTGACTTCATTTAGTATGATAATCTTTAGGTCCATCCATGTTGTTGCACATGGCATTATTTCATTCATTTTTGTGACTGAGTATTCAATTCCTATTTGAACTGTATGTGTGATTTATTGGGGAAATATCTCAGGCACTAAAATGAGAAAAAACTGAAAATAAAATTCTCAACCTCATGTTCTCTCTCAGTCATATTTCCTTTTGGGAAAAGGGATTGTTCTTTTTATTCACTGAGAAATGAGGCTTCTCAGGGAAAGGAACTCTACAAGGCATCCTTCCTTGAAGCATGACTTACATATGCAGTTGGATGTGTAGACAGTTCTTCCCATTCACATATCCACTGGCTCCACAGTGTGTCAGACTTTGGCGGAAAAAGTAGACAAGAGTTCACATTCTCTCTGTAGCCTTGAGTCAGAGAAGCCAACTGGCTTGTCCTGCCATCAGATTTGTGCTTTGGTCTGGGTGATTTTTAGTTCATAAGAAGAATATAAGGAATTGCACAACACTCAACTCTCTTATTAGAAAGGAATAGTCCAGTGTTTTTTAGAGGCAGGAGAGTAGAGTAAAGGTACTGGCTTAGGAGTCAGGTAGGCCTGGGTTCAAATCTCAGCTCAAAGATTTACCAGTACATTGCTTAATTTTCCTAAGCTTCAGTTTCCTTATAAATAAATTGAAGACAAAAACATGGACTAATATATATAAACATGTCACCATAGTGTCTAGAAGAGCATAAACATTTGCAGTTGGTGTTTAATAAATTGTAACCATAAACATAGTTATTATTAGAAGTAGTAGTCATTTTAATATTTAAAAGTATCAATATAAACATTTAATAATATATTTTAGCATCCATAAAATTATTTAATAGACATTATTAAAGCAGATAAAATAATATAGTTAGGCCTATAGAGTTTAATTTGCCACTTTTTTGTTGAAAAGAAGAATAAAAGTATTAATTCATTAGTTTTCATTTGTTTTTATATGCTGATTATACTAAATATTAATTTAATTTATCCGAATTCCTTGATTTTTAGAGGTAAATTCTCAGAAGTTTCACAGAATATGACTTACAAAGCCAAACAGGATTTTTTTCTTTTTTGATTCTATATTTATATAAAATGATCGATTGCTTTAAGCTACATGATCATTCCTAAAATATTTATGCTTGGAAACCCATATAGGTCAGAATGGCTTAAGTGTAAAGTGTCTTTTACCTGTTTTTTAGAAGGTTTATAATTTAAGGGTATTTTTTTTCTTAAGATTAGGTACTGTGTTCAGTTATAAGTGGACTCCACACTCGAAAAAAGAAAATAATAATAATTGTCTTTTTTTCCCTAAATGGACAATTTGACAGTGAAGAATAGTAAATAAACTAATATTTAAATGAGGCTAAGAGATGATTTAGTGACTTTGTTGTCACTACTTTATTGCTATTCTGTGCAGTGCATCTAGTACCTGACAGGCTGTGAGTCACTTCTTCATCTATAGAGATGGGTTAGCGTCCAGGAAATTCTATAGTGAATGCATAAGTTGGAGACTGGCTGCAGCAATCTGAGGAGGTGAAGGAAGATTGGCCTTGAAGAAAGTAGCCTCTGGCTATCAGGAATCATCTTTCTGCTAAATTTTCATTATGGAACCTCAGAAGAAATGGTCCTTTGAGGACCTCTCTGTGAGTTTTCTGAAACTCAAACCTAATTTCATGGTATTGAAAGTACAAGTGAATCAATGGCAACCAAATATTTTACTGTAATAGAAAATCTAAGAAGCATTGCCACTACAACTGTTTCTCAGTGGCCTCAACTTACAGTAGCCTCTGTGGGGTCATGACCCCTTTTTCTTTTTTTACTCCTATTGTCCTTTCTCCAGTCTTTCTCCTTAACGTTATATTGAGTACTTAAGAACCCAGTAGTCTATATTCACGTTCATACCTATTCTATATGCATCTAGTCTATACTATATATACTATATCCATCTATATCCATTTCAGCATGTATCTCCTTGAATTATTGTTTCTTATGTTATTCTTATTTTCTACTCCTATATATGTAACTTAGTACAATACAAATTTACCATGTTGCTTTTATGTGCAAGAAGCTGTGCTAATGGCTGAAATGGCATCTTGGAATCTGTAATCATTTTTTTAGATTTGTGTTATCTCCGCAATACCTAGCACACATGGTGGAACCTTATGAAAACTTACTAACTAATCTGTAATTCTTTTAATAGTGCAAGACTGAAGATTACTTGAGAGAGAGCCTACAGTTATAGATGTTTATTTGATAAATTAATATAAATCTAAAGGCCTAGAGCCTGATAGGAAACAATCTAAACAGATATACTGTTATTAGAGATGAAAGGTGTTTTCTCTGTTCACTGTGTTCCTGAAGACAAGCATATCAAGCTGAGTTTCATTCAGTACCAAGGAATCATCACATGTCTTCCCATTTCATACCCTTTCATGTTCAACTTATCCATGCCACCCTTGGCAAAGGTGTAACACAGAGAGGCAGTGACTGTTCAACACATTACATTAGTTTCCAGAATGCAACATCCTTTATCATGCCCTTATGACTTAGTCTCATCTTGCTGAATTCATCTTCCTTGAAATCCTAATGAATTCTTTTTTTTTTTTTTTTTTTGTAGTACGCGGGCCTCTCACTGCTGTGGCCTCTCCCGTTGCGGAGCACAGGCTCTGGACGCGCAGGCTCATTGGTCATGGCTCACGGGCCCAGCCACTCCACGGCATGTGGGATCTTCCCGGACCGGGGCACGAACCCGTGTCCCCTGCATCGGCAGGCGGACTCTCAACCACTGCGCCACCAGGGAAGCCCCCCTAATGAATTCTTGATCATCCATCAAGTCTTATCTTCCTGAAGCTTTCTTTCACCCTCTTCATCAGCCCATCTATATCCTATAACAATCTCCAATCTATGCCTCCTCCTACAGGGACAGCCTTCTGTTCAAAGTCTTTCCATATATCTCGAATCATATTGATCATATTGCTACTTTTCCCACTTTACTCCAATTTCGTAGGATGTTTTTATATACTATTTAGGGAATTTCTGACTCCCACTAGATTTTGCACCAATGTTTCTGAAGGAAAAATCCACGGTCTAGAAGTGAGTATTTAGAGAAACAATTTATAGAATGACTTATGAATATTTCAGCATCTTAAGAAAATAGAAATGTTAGAAATCTTTATTTTAACATAGTAATATATTCCATGTATTAAACAATGCCTTATTCATTTATGTCTTCCTCACAGCAACTAGTTTTTGCAGAGTTGCTCCACAAATTTGTGTTGAGTGAAGAGATTGACAATGGCCAGAAATCAGATGAATATGGTTATTACTACAGTTTACTACAGTTTCCCACTAAGCCATTTTAACTGGAGAGCATTATTCATTTTTATCTAGATATTTTCATCATTTAGTCAATGTTATTCATATCAGAGTCCTAGGACTTGGTCATCTTAATGGAAGTAAGCTGTTTGCCAGCTCTTTTTGTATAGTTATTCTGTTAAAAAGCAGGGTATAATTGGTACATTCATAGTGAGCGAAATTATCCAGCTACTCATCTCCAGCAGTCAAGTTAACATCACTACTTTTTTCATACACACATTTTCCTTTCAAAAAACAATATGGATATTATTTAAAATGTTGAATAACATTAGGTTCTTGGGACCATAGTGTCTTGTCTTGACCTTTGAACCAATGGAGTCCTCCAAGAGCCCACACTCTTCTTCAAGTCCCACACCAGGCATAGAGCATAACTGGACGAGTCAATTCTAATCTGTCACTCTGCTATCTACCTACACTTCCTTTTCTGTAATGTATTGCTATATCCTCTCTCTTTCAGTTTCTTTTCCACTCTGCTGCTAGAGTGAACTTTGTGAGATCCATATCTGAAAATGTGGCTCTCCTGGGAAAAATTCTCCCATTATTGTTCTCCAATTGATTAAAAGTTCACATTTCCTAACACAGCATACAAAAGTCTTCATCTGTTTCCCACATATCTCTCCATCTTCATCTGGCTCCACCCACCCTCTAAAGAGACATTTAGTGCTCTAGATATTTTTAAAAACTGTTTTAAAAATGAAATACCAGGGGCTTCCCTGGTGGCGCAGTTGTTGAGAGTCTGCCTGCCGATGCAGGGGACACGGGTTCGTGCCCCGTTCTGGGAAGATCCCACGTGCCACAGAGCGGCTGGGCCCGTGAGCCATGGCAGCTGAGCCTGCGCATCCGGAGCCTGTGCTCCACAACGGGAGAGGCCACAACAGTGAGAGGCCCGCGTACCGCAAAAAAAAAAAAAAAAGAAATACCAGCTTCTCAATCATTTCTCTGTGTCTTTTTCCACAGTCTCCCAGTAACTTTAGTTTCTATTAAGACTTCGAGATGTATTTTTACATAATTCTATACATACCTCTGTTATAACATGAAACCACACCAGATTACATATATTTACTTTGCTGTCTCTTCTTTTAAACTATAAACTCATTGCTGATAACAACCCTTTTTGTATTGTTTAACCTTAACACAGTGCTTAGAGCATTATTTATGTTCATAAAATATTCATAGAATGAATGAATAAATGAATGTATGAATGAGTGAATATATGAATGAAGGAATACATGAATGAATAAACAAAGAAATCAATCAACCCTGAGTTAGTCATCAGGAATGAGTTAAATCAAAGTAGAGAAAAAGAGAAGTAAATTATGAGAGTTTATAATGTGTTAAATCAGCCTTTAGGATGAGTCAAGTTTTCTGCAGTTTAGTTTTTCTCAGAAAAACGAGGTGTTTCTCATTTCTCTTAAAATCTTTCTGGATAAAGCTAAATAATGGTTGGTTTTCATGCTATCTTTTTACTGTTTCTCTCTTACATTTGATTATTGAGATTATCTTCTTAAAATTATAGGATTTAATAATAGCTACCGTTTATTAAGTGTTTATTGTACAAGGGGCATCATGCTAAGGATATATAAATGCCATCTTTAATTCTTACAGAGACCAAGTGAGGTAAATATCACTTTCCTCAGTTTAACACAAGGAAGCTATGACTAAAATATGGCATGGATATTAACTCCAAGATCATGGGCAGGACAAAATTAGTGTTTGAACTCAAAGGTTTTTTCAATTTATTTTTCAGATCAAAAAGCTCTGCTGTTTCTATTACACAATACTCTACTTACATATCGCATTGCATGATAATTATTATTGGAAGATTATCAAAAATGCTGTCCAGAATCAATAGGGACTTCTCTAAAACCAAATTCATATAACCTTTCGTTCTTCCCACTTAACAGTTTGTGATAATCTCTAGAATGTAACATTTTCCACCTGTACCGTGTTAATGCTTTGGTGTAAAATAAAGATTATAAAGGACAAATTGTGGGATTGGGATTGAGATATATACACTACTATGTATAAAATAGGTAACTAATGAGAACCTACTGTATAGCACAGGGAATTCTACTCAATGCTCTGTGGTGACTTAAATGGGAAGGAAATCCAAAAAAGAGGGGATGTACGTATACGTATAGCTGATTCACTTTGCTGTACAGCAGAAACTAACACAACATTGTAAAGCAACTATACTCCAATAAAAAGTTAATTTAAAAAAACCATGAGTAAGTTCCTAGATAGTCCACGTGAAAGATCAAATTCTCAATCCACACTATTTCATAAAATTCCAAATTCTAATCAGAGGGTTCACTTTATGGGAAGTCTTTACTCTCTTCACTTACTATGTGGATTCATAGACTTTTGAGCAGATCAGATTGTTAGAAGTAAGTTTGTTTTGTTTCCCAAGAGTAAAGACACACATATTCCAAAATTTCTATAACATTATTTGATTATCCACTTGTTCATGCCAAATACATACCCATTTCACTCTCAGTTTCTTACAAAGATAACACATTTGCTAGATGTAAATGGACAAGAGAGATAGCTAGTACTTGTCTCAGTGAGTCATTACTGCTTTGCCATGTAAGGGGGGTCAAACTTTAAATTTTAAGTTTCTGACTTTTCTCATTCTTGTTCATGTTGCTCATTTAAGTGAATGTAAAATGTACTCACACTGTAATACCCAGGAAATGAAGAAGAGAAAAGACAGTGGCATTTAATCTTGGTAATGGAAGGAGGGAAGGTGATCATTACTTTTTATATTATTCTTTAACAGATTAGAGCTTGTTCTTTCACAGTTTATACATAATGCCTCTTAATGTCAGTATTAATTTCTTAGTACTGTTTAAAACTGTACACACTCAAAGTTGATGTATTAAGAAAATGTCACAGGGAAAAAAATTCTAAATTTACAAAAATGTGTATGTAATATGTAAGACATAATATTCTCTTGACTATTCTTTTAAATTGATAGATTTATGTACATATACTAGTATAAAAATATATAGTCACTTCTATGACTTACATATTTATACCATTTTAGCTCTTTTCCTCTCTTAATACGGGTCTCAGATATTAATGGTTTCATATGAATGACATGAATGATGTGATATGGTTTCATATGAATAATGTCAATTGATTACCTTTTTGAAACATACAAGTATATTCTATATTTAAAGATATGCTTCCGAGTGCTTTTTATAAGAAATGTTTCCTAATTCTGTTTTTTTTTTTTTGGTTTGGATGGTCACATATTAAGTCATAAATGTAAGGGTATAACTATAGTAGATCATTCTTTTCTTCTGTTTTAATTATTTATTTTTTTCTGAAATCTATGATAGAAGAAAACATTAACTATGTTACTAATTTGGCATGTCTTTGAAAGGTTAAACTAAGGATACTAAACATGGTGTTTTTCTCCTTTGGTAATCCAACAAAGCCCCAAGCTGACGGAGTGCATCAGTGACATTATGTTACTTATTCATAGTTAGCACTACAGTTATTATTATTTCTGTTTAACTAACACAATAATGTAAGCTAAGATTAAAGTTACCTGTGTTTATGTAGCCACATTTTTCAGTTGATAAATTGACATTTAGAATCCAGCTAAAGGATTCTAGTTAGGGAAAATGTATTGTATAACCACCATGTATTATTGAAGGTGAATGATGCCCTGTCTATGATAAAATGAAGGTTCAAAGTTTGTATATAATTAGTATCCATCCCTATATTATAAATCCATTGCAATCCATGATATACATCCTATGTATTGTATGCCTCAATGTTACACTCAAAACATTCTCATGCTGAATTGTATTCTACTTTAGAAAATGAAGGGAGTTCTCTGGGGCTCTAGTGGTTAGAACTTGGCACTTTCACTGCCTTGGCCCCAGGGTTCAACCCATGGTTGGGGCACTAAGATCCCACAAGCCGTGCAGCACACACACACACACACACACACGCAAAATGGAAAATGAAGAAATATGAGATTGTTGTGAAGATTGCCATCAGCTTCTTATTTTAATATACACATACTTCTATTTCTTTTGGAATATACCCATATTCCTTAAGCCAGCGTGTAGAATATCTTCCATTATAATATCTAAAGCAGACCTTTTGCATAAAAGATTTACATAACAATTATATTCACATAAAGAATGAGGTAGAGTCTCCTGTCGATCTGTTTATACAATGTGCTAAACTGTCATTTGACTGTGAGTGATTTAGGTGTCAGTGTCTCAAAGGCCAGGGGGTGGATGAAGGGCTTTCTAGCTCAGTGATTACACAACCATCCCCAGCAACTGAAAATAAAGATCAACAAACCCCTTTCTCTTTCGACCTCCTCAACCACTCTGTTAGAAATTATCCCAAATGGAAATTGGCCAACAAATAAGAATTCATGTAGTAAGACTTCGACGGTAGGGATGATTAGGAGATTGGAACTTCCATTTTATTGCACAATTCACAATTTCTGTCTACAAGACATCCCTGAGGCCCTTTTCTGTTGGTTCTCTTCTGATAATTTTATGTGCTGTCTAAGATGTTTATCCCGAGGTTAATTTTGTGTGGATGATACTAACAGTCCATTTTGGGGGTTTGTAGTTGGCTCATTAATATCCGTGCTGTTTAACATTTCAGCCTGTGTTCCAATAAGCTCTTCATTCTTTGGCTTCCTATATCAATATAAATAACTTGATTTAAAGAACTGAATTCTGGTTTTTTTCATTGCTCTAATGATAGTTTTATGCAGTTTTTATATCATGCTAAGGAGCAATCTCTAGCTTCTATTCAAGAGAAATCAAAGAGCAAAATAGAATTGAATTTCCTTCCAGACAAGGAAGAATGCCTTTAGCAGACAGAAATTGACCCTGATATGTGGAAGGCTATTCTACTAAAAATCGAAGGAGGAAAAGAAGAGAAGTGAGAAGAGCAGTAGGGTAAGGATGAAAAAAGATGCAGTTTTATTAACACAAAATACCCTCCCAAATTTGAGATCAAATTTTGATCAAGAAAAAATATTAAATTTATTGTCTGAGCAGCTTCTTGAATATAAAGAAAACTATTGAAAAAAAATAATGCCTCAAAAAAATAAAAAGACCTAATATCTATGTCATAAGTTCCATAAATCAGAAAGGTATACGAGGGTAACATTCTCTTGTTTTACTGGTTCCAGAAGAAGTATATATCTGTGGAATCAAAAGAAAGAATTTACACATACAGAGACATACAAATTACACTCAGATGCATAATCACATGTGACTATGTGTAGAAAGAAATCAGTTACACAGAAAAAACCAAATACATACATATTCATTCATTCTAAGTTAACTGAAAGACCCACCCACTGTGAAAAGTAGAACACTTTTACTGCAACTGAATTTTTCGTCCTTTGGACTGAGCCAAATAAGAAAAACTTGATTTTTATAATATAAAAGCTCAGGACTTATCACTGCAGAGTTGCCTAGGGATGGCCAGGTTTGGGAGCTCAGCTTCCTTGAGAGGAATGGAAGATGAAACAGTCAAGTCCCATAGCGTTGACCAGAACATTGGATTAATAATATTTAACAAACTACAAACTGGACACTTTGCTAAGCAATTTATATATATATATATAATTGTATTTAATATTTACCATAACTGTACTAGGTAGACACTATTATTATCATCTTCCACACCAAAGCAGACTTAGGCATAGGGAAGGGAAGGCACTTGTCAAAGCCACTGGGCCTGGGCTCAACTCATTTTGGTTTTACCAATGTACTCTGTACCCTTTTCATGATAACACTCTCACATCACTATAGGTTCAGATCATTAATATAGGCAATATTTTCTAAAAAGTTTAACATGGGAAAGATCTATGAATGCAAGTATATGAACACAGGTGATGGAGGATAACACAACTTGAGAATTTGTTTGATAAGCCTAACTTTCTATGTATTATCAGGTAGACCACGGGGTCTGGTTAGAGGCATAAATAAACTTGTCCATATCAAATGCTTCCCTAGTTGTAACTCCATGGAAATTAATTCAGCCAAAAATTATATGTAAACAAACCAGGGAT
Source organism: Lagenorhynchus albirostris (assembly GCF_949774975.1). NCBI lineage: Eukaryota > Metazoa > Chordata > Mammalia > Artiodactyla > Delphinidae > Lagenorhynchus > Lagenorhynchus albirostris. The sequence goes on from NC_083100.1 coordinate 106,149,999, forward strand.
CAGAAACTTGCAGGTTATATTATATTATGATATTCCTAATGGAAGAAGATGGGGATGTGAACAAGAAACTGTTCTCTGACAGAAAAAAAAGAATGTTATTTCTTGTATGATGTAGTATATATATGAAAAAACTCATTCCACCAATCTGCATGTAGGACAATCCTTCCATGAGAGGGAAGTCTATGGATAATAAAATGAGAAATAGAAGGAATTGGCCAAGAAGCCCTTGACCAATGTATGTTTCTGCATGTATTGATATATATTGCTTGAAACAGGATAGATTTCATTAGCTTTTAGATGTACTTACGTTATAACTAAGTCATCGCTGAATATAAATTTTTATAAATTTCAGGTTAAGACAAGACAAATATTGTGTCACTCTACTCATGTCAAACTCATGGTCTATTGTGAAATGAGTTCTCTCCTAAAGAACAAAATCAAAAGCGCTGACAATTCGTTTTCCCTAAGAATGTACTGTGATGCAGCTCTCTGCAGCATCAGTTTCTTTTCCCTTATCTGGCCTTTCATTCTGTCTGTCACCCTTCTTTCCACACTCTTTTTTAGTTTACTATCTCTAAAATAAAATTGCAACACAGCTCTCCCTGAGTCTAGCTCTTATCTAGCACTTATGCAGCTGAAGTTGGTCTATTCTAAGCCTAAAAAGAGCAAAGAACCAAGATGACAAGCAATTTTCTCTGTCCCCTCCTTCCACAACCCAGTAGACACAGATACCCAGCTGTTGTATAGCAGTTTTGAAATTCTGCCGTGTAGGAAAAAAAAAACATTCTGCCATTCAGTAGATCACTCATGGAAAGTTCTCTCACTGGTAAATATTTTCCTTGTTTATCTAGCCAAAGTTTTCGTGGTAAGGAAAAGGCTTTTAAAAATGTACTCTACGTGATCTTAACTATTTACAACACATTATTCTATAATGAAAACAATAAATGAAGATAAAAAGAGCATATAATTGCCAGAGTAACTCAGCATATTGATAACAAAGTCAAAACCTATCCCTTCTGAACGTAAATCCAGCTCTTTTCATGAATTCAAATAGCATTTTGTGAACCTGACCAAACATACTCCGAACAAATCTCTTCACCTTAATTCAGTTTTTGACATAGATGATGTTTTGTTATGTCATAAAGAAGTGGCTTGTTTTGTCATTTTAAAGGTCTATTGAATTTTGTGTGTTTTGCTCAGCCTTTTTTCTTTATTTCATTATTTGCTTATATCATGTTCTCTTCATCCACGCAGAGACATTGAGTGTTCAAGGTATTAAAACAGATGTGAACTCTACCCTCAAAGACCTTAACTTCTAAGAAAAGTTTCGTCTTAAGTTGATTTTGCTGCCTGTGTTAGGAAGTGGACACATTTCATATTGCTGTGACCTTTTCACTGCTTAAAACACATGGAATTTTTCTTTTCATACAACTTTCAACAAAATTGTGTGTCCCTATTCTCAACCTTGAAACACTGTTCTTTATATGTCCCCAGAGATTTCTGAGACAGAGGGAGTAAAGCAAAACCATATCAAAAAAAGGATGCGGCAGACACTCAGAGGAAAACAGAGGAGGCACATGAATGGGAGCTCACCAATTCTGCATGGCCAATACATACACGAGTTGTGATACCCATTTATTATATGATGGATGATTTGGTTTACAGTACCTTCCTTGTAGTCATCCCTACAGCCATATATCGTTTCCTACTTCATCAAATAAGTAATATTTTCTTGCCTTTATTTGTTGAAAAAAATTTCTGGTGAACACTTTGTGAAAAATCTCCCCCTTGCTTCTGCAAGTCTCTGGCTTGTTTCTTATACAGGCAGTGCTTACCATCATAACCCATGTTCTAATTGATATTGAAATAGCTATGCCTGTATTCTGCACCAAAAAAGAAAGAACAACACACCCAACTAGACAGAGAAATGGGTTAAAATTATTGGCTGATAATAGATTATAACATTTTGTGTTCTAACACTGAAAGCAGGTGAAGCAGAGCAAATGAATGAAATTGTATATTTTTCCTGGGTATTGCGAGCATGAGTAAGGAATTGAGTTTTTGCTTTGAAAAATCTACAATCACCTATTAATCATAAGTTTGAAAAATGTGCCTTATTTTAAACTATATTTTTTCTTTTCTTTTTTTATTGAAGTATAATTGATTTACAGTATTGCGTTAGTTTCAGGTATAGCGACTCAAGTTTTTTGCCGATTATGTATCATTATAAGTTATTGTAAGATACTGGGTATAATTCCCTGTGCTATACAGTAATTCCAGGTTGCTCATCTATTCTATGTATGGTAGTTTCTATCTGTTAATCCCATACTTCTAATTTGTCCCTACCTCTCTCTCCCCTTTAGTAATCATAAGTTTGTTTTCTATGTCTGTGAGTCTATTTCTGTTTCATATATAGATTTATTTGTATTTTTTTTTAGATTCCAAATATAAGTGATATCACATAGGGTTTGTCTTTGTCTAACTTACTTCGCTAAGCATACTATTTTCTAGGTCCATCCACGTTGCTGCAAATGGCAATATTTCACTCTTTTTTATGGCTCAGTAATATTGCATCCTATATACAAACCACACCTTCTTAAGCCAATCAACTGCTGATGGGCACTTGGGTGGCTTCCATGCCTTGGCTATTGTAAATAGTGCTGCTATGAAAATTGGGGTGCGTGTATCTTTTGGAATTATGGTTTCCTTTGGATATATGCCCAGGAGTGGGATTGCTGGATGATATGGTAGTTCTATTTTTAGTTTTTTAAGGGACCTGTATACTATTTTCCATAGTGGCTGCACCAATTTACATTCCCACCAACAGTGTACAAGGGTTCTCCTTTCTCCACACCCTCTCCAGCATTTATTGTTTGTAGATTTTTTGATGATGGCCATTCTGATTGGTGTGTGGTGATACCTCATTGTGGTTTTGATTTGAATTTAATAATTAGTGATGTTGAGCATCTTTTCATGTAGCCTGTTAGCCATCTGTATGTCTTCTTTGGAAAAAATGTCTAGTTAGGTCTTTTGCCCATTTTTTTGATTGGGTTGTTTTGGTTTGGTTTTTTGAGCTGTTTGTATATTTTGGATATTAACCCCTTGTCGGTCGCATTGTTTGCAAATATTTTCTGTCACTCAGTAGGTTGTCTTTTCATTTTGTTAATGGTTTCCTTTAATGTGGAGAAGCTTTTAAGCTTGATTAAATCCCATTTGTTTATTTTTGCTTTTATTTCTTTTGCCTTGAGAGACTGATCTAAGAAAATATTGGTATGATTTATGTCAAAGCGTGTTTCGCTTATGTTCTCTTCCAGGAGTTTTATGGTGTCATGTCTTACATTTAGATCTTTAAACAATTTCGGGTTTATTTTTGTATATGGTATGAGGGAATATTCTAAATTTCATTGTTTTACATGTAGCTGTCAAGCTTTCCCAACACCACATGTCGAAAAGACTGTCCTTTCTCAACTGTATATTCTTGCCTACTTTGTTGAAGATGAATTGACTATAGGTGCATGGGTTTATTTCTAGGCTCTCTTGCCTTAGTAACTAACAACACGCTGATAATTGCTCCAAAGGATCTGTTGATTGCACTTTTTAATTTTCTTATGAACCTTTGGTATCTTTGACCATCTAGAAAATGGAAGTCCCCTTGGTATAACAGCTCCTACTGCATGGTATAATATCTTGATCCATAGATATTTCTCAATTTAATTACTGGCCAAAATCTTTTATATAGTTTTCCATTTTGAACTATAAGGAAATATGCTCAGTATAAGTAAAAGTGACTTCAAACAAAAGAGTAATAGTAACAGTTTCTATTGTTCAGTAAATCTAATAATAATCTTATATTGCTTACTATATTTCACAAAGTATTTTCAAATACATGATGCCATTTAATGCTTACAAAACACTTTGAGGAAAACAAGACAGTATTTTACCATTATTAAAGATAAGGAAACTGAGTCTTAGTGTTTTAGTATCTTCCCTATCTATGTTCAGAGTGAAATTGGGACTTAAACTGTCATATTGTTACTCAGCTTAAATGTTGAAATTAATGCTGTATCTTGTCCTCTGTGAATCATATTCTGTTTTCTAATATTTGCAATAAATCCCCAAGCTTCAAAGTACAGGATTTATTAAGCTTTTTAAGGTCCTTCCATTTTAAACTTCACTGGAGTCTACTTTCCCTGAAACTGTCTAGTTCAACAAGCATTCTCTATGTTCTCCAGGCACCAGAAAGTGTGCCATGCACGGTGATTCATGCTATTTCTCAAATGGTACACAAGTTACATCAGTATCATCTGGGAATGTGGAAAAAATAGCCATTTCAGACTTCATTCTGAACTAGGCAATTGGAATTCTAGGCAAAAGCACATGGAAATGTGTAGTAACAATTCCTAATAATCTGATCAAGAGGTAAATTGCAAAACCTAAAATAAATTAAAAATTAAATTAAAAAAAGATAAAGATGGCAAACACTGTGGAAGGACAAAACAGTTCTATATTTGGAATCACAGGATCACCATTAAATGTGTGATTTTGGAAGGGATGGAGTAGGTCATTATTAAAACCCTTCCGTGGCACAATTTCTTTATTTACAGTGTAGGAATAATAATACATTGGAATGCAATAAGCCATGCAATAAGCCATGCGACAGGCAACTTCCTCCCCAGAAAGGTTAAGTAACTTTTGTTGATGTATAGTAAATAAGATAAAGGATCTTAAGTGCTTAGATCATAGAAGGCCTTTGTATCAGTTTATTAGGGCTGACATAGCAAAATAACACATTCTAGGTATTTTAAACAGCAGAAATTTATTTTCTCACCGTTCTAGAGGCTCAACATCCAAGAGCTAGATGTCAGCAGGCTTTATTTCTTCTGAGACCTCTCCTTGGCTTGCAGATCGTTGCCCTCTGGCTGCCTCTTCCCATGTTCTTTTCTCTGTGCATGCACACCCCTAGGGTCTCTCTGTTGTCCTAATTTCCTCTTGCAAGGATGCAGGTTGGATTGGATTAAGGTTCACTCTAATAGCCTCATTTCAACTTAATCACTACTGTAAAGGCACTGTCTCCAAATACAATCAGATTCTGAGATAGTGGACGTTGGAGATTCAACATATGGATTTTGAGAGACACAATTCGTTCCATAACAGCGTTCAGTAAATTTTAGTTGTCTGACATTTTGCCCTATTCCCTACCTCCTTCTTTACCCAACTCATTGGTCCCACACAACCTCTGTATCTGCTCAGTTCTATTTGCTGCCCAGAAATTATTTCCTTTAGCAAATCTGATAACCTAAAACTTGTTAATGATGATTAATTTGTGTATTGGTATATTTTAATGCTTCAAAGCAACACATTTACATAAACTTGAAGGCAAGTTTGGTGTCTTCACAGGAGAGTGAGTAGAGTGAAGATTTCTAGTATGCAGCCCAACTATAAATGGAGATCTTTTCAGAGAGTTAGATGTTTTGTTACTCTTAAAATCTATCACGTGGACCACTGTGTTTTTGAACTGTACCTAGGTTTGGACCTAGATCATCTGTGTTATTTTATGAGAGTCTGCTTTTTTACCTGTTCTATATTCTGGAAAATAAATTATAAATACCATAGTAGTGTGACATTTTAAAATTGTATCACCTTTTCCCTCTGGACAGAATGTTCATGATTTATAATTTGTGTTTCCATCTTTACTTTTAACTTTCAAATTTTTCAAACATATGCGTGTCTGCTTCCTTTTCTTGCTGTCAAATTTAGTGATAAAAAAGAATTTTTCCTCACTGTTCGCTTAAATTCTTCTCAGTGAGAATTACTTCACAAAAAACAATTCAGGAAATATTAATGCAGTATTTCTTTTTGAATCTGACGTGCTTTAGGATCGTACATTTCTTGTTAAATTATTATTAAGCTTCCATGACTGATTCCTCTCTCTGTCAGACCCTTTGGCCCTTGTATACCATCTGCAAAACATTTCTAAAACACACTGTCTGTAAGAAATCCAATAAAGTAGGGCCTGTATGTCAACTTGATGATCATTCTTTAGATATGCCTATGGAAAGTGTGTGCTTTTTTCTTTATTTTTCTCTTTTTAAAATGGGTTAAATAATTTCTCATAAACAGTTTTAAATTCTGTTTCATATTTTCATTTCATTCAAAGAGCTTTTCATTTGAAAATTTACAAAGGAAAATGACGTTTATATTTTCAGGTTTAATATCAAGAATTAAGAGAAATTTTAATAGCCAACATGGATCTTTTCCATAATTATTAACCAATAAATTTCGACCACATTGTCAGTTGTTCTTGTTTTGGTCAAATGTGTTGATATTTGCAGGGATGAAGAGCCAGGAGGCCAGCTGGTTACAGATAAGTTCCATTTTGACTGGGATTCAGTACTTGTTGGCACGGGTAACGTCATCACAGCACGGTTTGATGGCAGAGGAAGTGGATTCCAGGGCCTGAAAATTTTGCAGGAGATTCATCGAAGGTTAGGCTCAGTGGAAATAAAGGACCAAATAGCAGCAGTGAAGTAAGTGAATGTACATTTTCTTATCGTTTTTCCTGTAATGAGAAACTAGATATGTGATATAGAATACTTAGCATTAGTAAATGCTAAGAGATTTATATTTTAATGATTAAACAATTTTCTAAGTTAATCATAAAGACTATTGTATTTTTTCAAGTATCTTTCACTCTCAGTGACAAAAGAATTATCATACTTCCCCCTCTGGAATTAGAATCCACTTTGGACTTATGAAAATGGGAGAGACCTTAATTAAACTACTATATTATTTATTTACAATAATCCACAATGTCTATTATTGTCCCAGTTAATTACAGTTCTTGAACTTTCACAGATACCTTTCCCACATTGGCATGAAAAAGTGACCTGAGAAAACTAGTAGGTTCTTTAAAACAGTATACAGACATTAGCTAGGATATTGTTAAAATACAGATGTTGATTCAGTAGGCTGGTAATGGGCCCAAGACTCTGCATTTGTAACAAGCTAACAGGTGTGATACCCAAACTACTGCACCACCACTCTGAGTAGCAAGATTTTGGTAAACAGGACCCTTCTACATGAATAGAGCTGCAACCACTAAAGCAATCTCGTTTGACCTCTGCTTTGTTCTGTTTTGTTTTTTTTCTTGTTGCTAAGAATGGATTTCTATGGTTCATTTAACTCAAGAAGTCATAGCTATAATTTTTTCTTTTTTCATTTCAGATTTTTACTGAAACAGCCATACATTGACTCCAGAAGATTAAGCATTTTTGGAAAGGTAAATAGTAGAAATATGTGTGTGTACATTATGTGTTTGTATATGTACTTGCATAACTACTTTCTTCATCTTACTATAATTTCTCTGTATTATCCTTTAAAATATAATATTGTAATTAATATTATATAAATTCAGTTATTTATTAATCTGGCAACTGTTTACTGAGTATCTTTAATTGATGCATGGTGTTAGAAATAGAGCAACAATAGGACAAAAAAAAGGAATCATTTTCAGGAAGATTATCTTCTAAAGAGGAGAAGGAGAAAGTAAATGGATAAATGAAAAGCATAGTTTCATCTGGTATTAAATCTTATAAGGAAAACAAACCAAGATAAACTTGATGGATAAAAGATAATTACAGGAAGGGCCAATGTTATTAAATTGAGTGGTCAAGTAAGGCCCCTCTGATTTAAGTGATATTTAGGCTGATATCTAAATAACAAGAAGGAGTCAGTCATGCAACTCTATTGAGGGAGCAATTTCTCCAAAGAAGGAACAAGCACCACAGCCTTGGGGAAGACAACATGGCTTAGAAACTAAAAGGTGACTGGAATGCATAATTATGTCTTCTGTGCTTACTGCATGATATTTACTTCCTTTTAAAATTTTTTTATTAAAGTATAGTTGATTTACAATGTGGTATTAGTTTCTGGTGTACAGCAAAGTGATTCAGTTATTCATATATAATATATATATATATATATATATATTCTTTTTCATATTCTTTTCCATTATGGTTATTTAGAAGATATTGAGTATCGTTCCCTGAGGATATTTACTTCTTATAGCAATAATTTTTATGTCAAGTTCAATATCATCTTCACAGTAAGAAATTAGACCCCATATAGATATTTATTGAGCACCTAGTTTATACATATCACTGGGCTAGACATTATAAAGATACTAAGATGACAGGAAAGAGATTTGTACTATTTTAGTTTAGAGACAAAGCAAATTCTTGGCCTTCATTGATTTAAACAAAATACGTTCTACTATTCATAATGAACCCAAACACTCATGACAGCAAGTAACTGGTAGTTTTACTGGGGCACAAACTTTAGTGGTGTACACTGACAAGTAGGTCCATGAAAATCTACTTAACACATAGTAAAATATAAAACAACATGCATCACTACCATTCTCCCCCCACTTCAATCTGCAGTGCATCATGTTTTTGCTATATTTAATTCTTGGTGTCAGTAATATTTAAGAGTTCAATAAAAATATTTTGTGAATAATGCTCCTCTCACATAAGTACAAACAAATAAATAAATAAAAGCCCACCACTAGCAGTAAAGATATTAGTGAAAAAATGAAAATATCTAAGAAATTGATCATTCCAAAGAAATGAAAACGCTATAGGTGCATCAACAAGTGCATATAGTAAAGTCTTATCAGACGCTGCAGCATGGATGAAACTTGAAGACGTGCTTGGTGAAGTGAGCCAGTTACAGAGGGACAAATACTGTTTTATTCAACTTACATAAAATATCTAGAGTAGTCAAGTTCACGGTGGTTGCCAAGGCTGGAGGGAGGAAAAAGGAAAGTTGTTTTTTAATGGGGGTAGCATTTCAGATTAATATGAATACACTTGACATGACTGAGCACTTAAAAGTGGTTAAGATGGTAAATTTTACATTATGTGTTTCTTACCACAGCAAAAGATGCATATCGTAGAGAACATTTTACCCTTTAGTGGTCCTAATATACGTAATAATTTACAAAGGACTTAGAGCTTATGTATTTCAGGGCTTTACTTGTATACACATAAATGAGTATAAAAGACCAAAGGAGCTATACAAACATTTATGAATATGGAAGTTTAGCAAAGATTTGGAAAGTTGTAAAATGCATTATGAAGACAGTGAAACATGAACTGGATGTTGAGAATCATTCAGCAAGTAGAAGACAAGGAGAAGAGTTTCATGTAAATGCAGTGTCAGTGAGGAGAGCCTGTTTGGAGAACATGAAATAAAGTAATTGACTAAAATTAAGGCTCACATAAGGAGATGACAGTTGACAGCACTGAGAGGAAGCCTGGGCACAGATCTCAGTGAGTCCTCCATATAAACTAGAAAATATAGATGTTCGTCTAGAAACATGGGGAAATAAAACTGGAGCCTTCAGGTTTAGAATTTCAAAAATCTTATGTTTATCATTGTATTAGGGTCTGTAGCATTGTATTAGGGGACTGCTGAGTCTCAGGCAATTTACTCTGGCAATCTAAATATAGGATAAACTGACATAGGATATAAACAAACAAAAACATAACTAGATATATTTTAAATGGAAAAATATTCCATTTCGATTTTTAAAAATATGCATATCTTTGACTAAGTTATAACTCAGAAGGTGGCTTTCTTAGCATATAAAAGAATGTTGTTAGCTTTAAGACTCAGTAGGTCTTGTGATTTTTTTAGTGTACTTGTTTTATTTCAGTATCAAATTGTGTTAAACTCATAAAATTTGCTGAAGAATTATGTTCTTTTTTTAATTGTTGGGAAAAGCTTGCTTAGAATTGGAGTTAGATTGTAAAGTATCTGGGGTTATTGCTTTCTTTGTTAGAAAAAATTTAATTGATGTTTAAATGTATTTAATCAATACAGGACTATTACGATTTTTCCATTTCTTCTGGAGTCAGTTTTAGTACTTTTTGTTTTTCTTCCAGTTTTTTGAGATAAAATTGACATACAGCACTCTATAAGTTTAAGATGTACAGCGTAATGATTTGACTTACATACATCATGAAATGATTATCAGAATAAGTTCAGTGAACAGCCATTATCTCATATAGATATAACATTAAAGAAATAGAAAAACATTGTTTTCCTTGTGATGAGGACTCAAGATTTACTCTTTTAACAATGTTCATATATAACATACAGCAGTATTAATTATATTTATTATGTTGTACATTACACCCCTAGTACTTATTTATCCTATAACTAGAAGTTTCTACCTTTTGACTGCCTTCATCCAGTTCCCCCACTCCCCACCTCTATGGCACTACATTAGTTCCTGTTACACAGCATAGTGATTTGATATTTCTATACATTTCAAAATGATCACCAAGCTAAGTCTAGTTACGATATGTCACCATACAAAGATAATGCATAATTTCTGACTATATTCTCCACACTGTACATTTTATACCTGTGACTCATTTATTTTGTAACTGGATGTTTGTATCTCTTAATTTGTGTTTTGTACTTTTAAAAGTATTCTTTCCATTTCATATATTATTCAAGAACATTCTCAAAGTGTAACGTATCCTCTTATTACATGTTTAATCCTTTTACTAGTGGTGGCACTGTCCCATTTGGACTCCCGGGTTGGCTTATTCGAGCCCCTTTGCTCTTGCTGAAGCACCTCTTCTGCTCTGGGCTGCCTGCACTCACTCTTGCACTTGCTCTTGTCCCCCCTGTCTTCTCCCTTTCATCTCTCCCTCCTTTTCCATGAACCATATTTTGGGCTTAATTTTTCTTCTCCATTTATCTTTGTTTTCTATTTCACTAACGTCTACTCCTCGTGTTATTACATTTTCTTCTATCTTTTATCCAATATTGTTTTTAAATTACTATGTTGAATGTCTAGCTTATTAGTTTTTAGCATTCTTCCTTTCAAATATAAGCCTTTGAGTTATGAAATCCCTTTGCAGTACTCCCTTAGGTACTTCCCACTGGTACTAATGTAGTACTTTTAAAATTTAATGTATGTATTTCTCAATTTCCAGGGTAGGTATGCCCTCTGAATTGTTTTTATTATTTTTATTCCAATATTTTTATAGAAGTTTTGGTAACTTTCTATAATTGACTTTGGTTATAACTGAATTGTAATCATAGAATTGACTAGAATAACAGAAATCCTTTGAAACCTCAGTTGATTCATGACTTAGGAAAGGAATGATTTATAAAACTTTCACCTCTGCTTAAAAGATTTAGTGTTACATATATGCCCGTTTAATCAAACTTGCCCATAATGATGTTCAAATCATAAACTTACTTTATGATTTATTTTGTCTCTAATTTCCAAGAAAGCTGTATTAAAATGTCACATTATAATGGTGAATTATTCAGTTTCTCCTTAGTAGGCTAATTTAGTCTTTATATTTTAAGACTATTTTTATTAATTCCCTCCAAGTTCAGATTATTATATCTTCTCAGAGAACTGAATCTTTTATTGTTTTTCACCAATCCAGTTTACTTCTATTAATTTTTTGTTTTATGGATTTTTAAAAAATATTAAAATTACAACACCAGCATTCTTTTGACTAGTACACAGTGTTTTTGCTTTTCTATCTTATCATTTTCAAACTTCATCCTCACAATTTAGGTATTTGATGATTGCATTTATTTATGTAAATTGTGATTACCGATACATTTAAATGTTATAGTTTTCATCATTTCTGCCTACTGTCTTATTTGTTCTATTTTTTTTCCTTTCTTCCATTCATCTTAAGTTTTTTTTTCTTTTTTCTCTTTTTTTCCTTTTTCTGAATATATTTTTGGTTTTGTTGTCTGCTTTTGCAAGGAATTGCCAAACATGTTCCAAAGGAGTTATATCATTTTATTTTACCAACTGCTGTATATGAGAGTTCCAGGTGCTCTACATCCTTACCAACAGAGTATCATAAGTCTTTTTAATTTAGAAGTTCTCTGATGATTAATAATATTGATCATTTTTTCATGTGTTTATTGACATATATATATATATTTTTTTAACACAACAGATTTATTGACCATTTATGTTGTGCAACAGACACGTTTTAAGGTTTACTAAATCAGAGGGAGTATATTATAGTCACAAATTTGTCCCTCCCTTTTTTCAACTTTTAAATTGAGATACAATTGACATACTAAAAATCATCATTACACAATAATAGTGTATCTAGAAATGAGATAGTAGAAGTTCTTTCATCTTGTTCTTTTTCAGAATTCTTTTGTCTCATCTAGGTATTGTATTTATTTAAAAATTTTAGAATCATCTTTTGTAATTTTACAAAATAGACCATGGGGATTTTCATGGGAATTGTATTGAATCTGTAGATCACCTAGGGAGAACTGACATCTAAGAAATATTGACACTTTCATATTTTTTAAGATATTTTTCTTTGGTGTTTTTTACTTTCTCCAATATGTGTACAGTTATGAATGTTTTTTATTAATCATATTTGGGTTTTGATGGGTTCTCTGTGCTTTGTCTTCCATCAGTTCCATCAAAATTGGAATTTTACATATGGAATTCTTTAAAGCTTATGTTGCATTTGTATTTTTGTATTTGTTTTTCTTTTAATTACACTTATATGGTAAATTTGGTCTGCAAACACCAGTGTGGACTTATGGCTCAAACTTTTAGTTAAGGTTAATTTTTTTTCATTGATTCAGTACAAGTTCATAAGAATTAAAAACAAAATCATTTCATCAATCCTTTTGTGCAGCATAATTATCTCTTGTCATCTTTAGACAACCCTTTAGGGGTCTAGCTTTGTGCAGTCTCCCTTTAGATCAGGGGTCCTGAACCCCTGGGCCATGGACAGGTACCAGTCCGTGGCCTGTTAGGAACTGGGCTGCACAGCAGGAGGTGAATGGCGGGCAAGTGAGCGAAGCTTCATCTGTATTTACAGCCACTCCCCATTGCTCACATTGCCGCCTGAGCTCCGCCTCCTGTCGGATCAGCAGTGGCATTATATTCTCATAGGAACATGAACCCTACTGTGAACTGTGCATGCGAGGGATCTAGGTTGCATGCTCCTTATGAGAATCTAATGCCTGATGATATGAGATGGAGCTGAGGTGGTGATGCTAGTGCTGGGGAGTGGCTGCAGATACAGATTATCATTAGCAGAGAGGTTTGACTGCACAGAGACCATAATAAATCAATTGCTTGCAGACTCATATCAAAACCCTATCAGTGAATGGCAGGTGAAAACAAGCTCAGGGCTCCCATGATTCTGCATTAGGGTGAGTTGTATAATTATTTTGTTCTATAATTACAATGTAATAATAATAGAAATAAAGTGCACGATAAATGTAATGCACTTGAATCATCCCAAAACCATCCTCCCCACAACCCCTGGTCTCTGGAAAAATTGTCTTCCACAAAACCAGTCCCTGGTGCCAAAAAGGTTGGAGACCACTGCTTTAGACCTATTGTATGGAATCTATGCATTTTGTCTACCTCATGCACTGAGTCATCATAGCAGAAGGTTAAAATCACTTGCATTTGCAAAACAAAGAAACAAACAAAATTGGCTTTATGCTTGTTTACCTCTCAGTTTTCCAGTTTTCAGTTAATATCTGGCCTCTGTGGATTCATAACCTTTGTGCCAGTTCAACGTTGTATTCAGAATTACTTTTACTTGTTTAGTTCTCTTTCTCTTTTTTTTAACTACCACTTTGTATTTACTTTTTTGTTTAGTTTGGGGTTTGTTTTCAGTTGAGTTGATTGAGATATCAGTTTCACCAAATACTAGAAATGGAATTGCCACACTTATGTTTTTACCATCAAAGAGGCTAGAGCAGTGTTCCCTCCAAAGATTACAGGCTGAGTTAGAATTTAGTGTGAAAAGTGTTATGATTCATTTGAGATATTCCCTCTGAAAAAAGAAATATGAATGGCAGCAGTAGTGCCAGGAATTTACCATCTTTAATCAACTTATTTCCTTTACATTTATCACTATATAATTGAATTTCTAGGTCTTGCTTTTTCTCCCTTTGGTCTAAAATTCATCCTGTTTTATATGGTCTATATATTTATATCTATGTCTATATCTGTATCTGTATCTATATCTACATCTACCTAGCTAGATAACTGATTTCATCCATTATAATTGAGTTTGTCAGCAGAAGTTAAATTTACTTCGAAGTTTTGAGGTACATTACATTGTTGGTCTCCATAAAGCTGAAATAGGGAACTCCAAGAAACTGGTTGATATTTTTTATTTTGTGTGTGATTCATTCCAGTATAATCTTTCAGAATTTGGAAAGCAATTCTAATCTATTCTTTCTAACCATGTAAGCTGATTAAGGAATATAGAATTTTTAGTATTTCTAAGAATGTGTTTTGTGTTAAATAATATATATTTTTAGACAATATGCCTACCTATTTTCTATTTATGGAAATATTAAGCCTATAAACACCACGAAAGCATTGATTAAATAAATGCATTCTCTTCTAAAACTGTCACTACTTTTAGATACTAAAGAGACTACTAGAAATGGGTATTAGAGGAAAACTTCAGCCAGCATAGAAGATAATGTTTGGCTTTTTATATCCAATTTCATTTCAATATTTCATGGGTAAACAAAATTATACTAAAAAGTTGTAACTATTACCTAAAATGGATCTTAAGGATACTCCAGTAGTTATTTATTGTTCCAAATGAGTTTTCTTCAATATAGTTAAGCTGAAATTCTTATTGGTTATAAGTATTCCTTCCACCTTTCTGCTTCAGTATTTTTGTTCATGCCTTTTAATTTATTTCTAATAACAGCCTCAAGCCGGTACATTGCTTTTATAATTCTATCTCTTATTAAGCCTCATTCAGAGGTCGTTTTCTCCATAAATTATTCACTAAATCTCTCCCACTTGAAATCATCATTCCCTCCTATGTACTCAAAGAATACTTTGTCAGTAGCTTCTCATATTCATTATACCATCATGCAACGTATTATATTTATTTGTATTCTTATTCATTTCTTATGTTAGACTATAAGCCTTTTCAGGGTATTTATGTTTTATTTGATTTTTTGTTGCAAAGGAATTTGAACTGAACTCATGTCATGCTCTTTCCTTCATCTGGAATTCTCTCTTTTCCACCAGATAGCCAAACCTTATCATTTTGGAGGGAGGTACACTGAGTTTCTTGCCTTTCTAGCTTTAGTGTTTTCATCAAATTTGGAAAATGTTCAGTTATTACTTCAATTTTTTTTGTTGTTGCTGCCCCCTTTCTCCAGGGATTGCAAATAGGTGTGTAATTAGGCCAGTTGAATTTTTCCCTAAACTCACCAAAATTATATTAATTTTTTTAAAATATTTTTCTCTGTGTGCTTCATTTTTGGATATATTGTGCTGCTGTGCCTTAACTGTACTCTTCCAGGCAGGAAGCTGTAGCAATCCCAGGGTTGACTTCTTCTCTGTCTTTCAGTGATCACTGTCCTTTGTTGCCCAATGTCCAATGTCTTAATTACTTCTATTTCATATATTTTGCCCATATTTTTAGTTGTTTCACATGGAAGGGTAAATCTCATTTCTGTTATTCCATTCTTATGGAATTAGAAATTCCTACATAAAATTAATTTTTGTTTATTAATCATTTTACAATGTTATTTTTGAATTGTCAATTTATATACATATATACACTTAGTTATATTGGTTTCATATATGTGAATATATGTATTTGTTTTCTTATTGCAATTTTGAGATTTTGATGCATTAAAGATAGCAATCTTTTCACATTTGTTTGAAATATTTCTTCAGCCTGTTGATTGACTTTCAGTTTTGTTTACGATAATTAAAAAAACTGAAGTGTTAAAGTGTTTTTCTTATCTTTTGGCAAAACCTTTCAAATCCTTTCTCTGGTGACTTCTTCCAATGATTTTATTTTTTAGAGATCTCATTCCTATCAAAATAAGTATTTATTAGATTTTCTCTCTGGTGATTTCTTCCAGTGATTTTATTTTTTAAAGGTCTCATTCCTATCAAAATAAGTATTTATTAGATTTTCTCTTTATGTATCTGTTTGAGTGGGGCAGAGAGAGGTACATAACACTTGTATGCTGAGGATTTATATATTTGGTTTCAAATAGCTAGTCAGTTTCACCAGCTCCATTGATTGACTAAATCGTCCTTAACACTTTGATTATGATGCCACCTAAACAATAAGTTCTCAGATATTCTTGGATTTGT
Organism: Lagenorhynchus albirostris; assembly: GCF_949774975.1. Classification (NCBI taxonomy): domain Eukaryota; kingdom Metazoa; phylum Chordata; class Mammalia; order Artiodactyla; family Delphinidae; genus Lagenorhynchus; species Lagenorhynchus albirostris. The sequence continues at coordinate 106,166,185 of NC_083100.1, forward strand.
TTCTGGTGTAACCTGCCTATCTGTTCTTAGACTAATCTTATAGTCTTTTAATTATAATATTATGCTTAATAATAATACATTTTAATACTTTAAAATATTTTCCACTCTTCGCTCTTTTCTTTCATAATACCTTTCACTTACCTCTCCTATTTTCTCCACTTTATAAATTCTCCCAAAATATTCAGCTATAATTTTTTAACTAAAATTTTATTAAAACAATTTTTATTTGAGAAGAATTAAACTTTTCAAACGATGTAGCTTTGATCTGAATCACATAGTACATCTCTTTTATTTAATTCTTATTTTCTATTTCTCAGTAGAATTTTATAGGTTTCTTTCTGTATGTCAAATATCTTCCCTGCTATATTTATTTCTAGGTATTGCTTATTAGTAGTGCATTTTAAAATTTTATTTTAAGTAGTATGTTTTTGTCTATATTGTTTTCTAACTTGTTTGTTGGATAAATGGAAAGCTTATACTATTAGCATATTTAGCTAATATGCTAATAGTATAATAACTGGCCATCTGTACTCAATAATCATTCATATGACTTGATTAAAGACTTTGAACCATTTTAGTTTGAATAATTATCCTTAGGACCTAATCTAATTTCATATAATATAATGTAATAATATTAGTGTTCACTGTACCAAGTAATTATATCTAAGTGTTAAAAGTAAGAAAACTGCTGAAAGAAATTTTTTCTGACATATTTTTAAAAAATTGATGACACAAATTAAAAGTAGGTAGCAAAATTTAAAACATTATAAACATCATACGGAGAACAGATATTGCTATGATTACCAGGCCAATATTGATGGGAATAAAATTAATTCATTAAAAAAAATTTACTGAGTGTATACTATGTGCCTTGCACTTTTCAAGTTACTGGACCTACAGCAGTCACTGAAACAAAACAAAACAAAACAAAAAAAAGTCTATCTTTTACATAATTGTTAATGCAGTGAAGAGAGATAAATGAAAAACAAATAAATGAGAAATAATTAGTAAAGTATATAAAATGTCAGATAATGATATTACAATTCAGAAAAATGAAGCAAAGAGGCAGAGAGGGAATCAAGAATAAAGATGAGATAGCAATTTTCAATCATTAGAGAGGAACAATTTCACTAGGAGTTCATGATTGGTCTAAAACAGGGAAATTTGAGGAGACAAGAGACATGGATATCTGGAGAAGGTAAAACAACTTTAAAAAGTGCAATGAATATGGAAGCTTTTTAAAACTTAACCTATGGGGATAATTACTCATTATTTATAGTCTTAAGAGTCTCAACTGGGATAGCCTCATCCACCAGAGGGCAGACAGCAGAAGCAAGAAGAACTACAATCCTGCAGCCTGTGGAATGAAAACCACATTCACAAAAACATAGACAAAATGAAAAGGCAAAGGACTATGTACCAGATGAAGGAACAAGATAAAACCCCCAAAAAACAAATATATGAAGTGGAGATAGGCAACCTTCCAGAAAAAGAATTCAGAAGAATGATAGTGAAGATGATCCAGGACCTCAGAAAAAGAATGGAGGCAAAGATCGAGAAGATGCAAGAAATGTTTAACAAACACCTAGAAGAACTAAAGAACAAACAAATAGAGATGAATAATACAAAAACTGAAATGAAAAATACACTAGAAGGAATCAATAGCAGAATAACTGAGGCAGAAAAAAGGATAAGTAACCTGGAAGACAGAATGGTGGAATTAACTACCATGGAACAGAATAAAGAAAAAAGAATGAAAAGAAAGGAAGAAAGCCTCAGAGACCTCGGGGGCAGCATTAAACACACAAACATTCGCATTGATGGGTCCCAGAAGGAGAAGAGAGAGAGAAAGGACCTGAGAAAATGTTTGAAGAGATTATAGTGGAAAACTTCCCTAACATGGGAAAGGAAATAGCCACCCAAGTCCAGGAAGTGCCAAGAGTCTCAGAGCAGGATAAACCCAAGGAGAAACAGGCTGAGACACATAGTAATCAAACGGACAAAAATTAAAGACAAAGAAAAATTATTAAAAGCAACAAGGGAAAAACGACAAATAACATACAAGGGAACTCCGATAAGGTTAACAGCTGATTTCTCAGCAGAAACTCAACAAGCCAGAAGGGAGGGGCATGATATATTTAGAGTGATGAAAAGGAAGAACCTACAACCAAGATTACTCTACCCAGCAAGGATTCAATGGAGAAATTAAAACCTTTACAGATAAGCAAAAGCTAAGAGAAAAAAACACCACCAAACCAGCTCTACAACAAATGCTAAAGGAACTTCTCTAAGTGGGAAACACAAGAGAAGAAAAGGACCTAAAAAAACAAACCTAAAACAATTAAGAAAATTATAATAGGAACATACATATCAATAATCACTTTATATGTGAATGGATTAAATGCTCCAACCAGACACATGCTCACTGAATGGATACAAAAACAAGACCCATATATATGCTGTCTACAAGAGACCCACTTCAGACCTAGGGGCATATAAAGACTGAAAGTGAGGGGATAGAAAAAGATATTCCATGCAAATGGAAATCAAAAGAAAGCTGGAGTAGCAATACTTATATCAGATAAAATAGACTTTAAAATAAAGAATGTTACAAGACACAAGGAAGGACACTACATAATGATCAAGGGATCAATCCAAGAAGAAGATTTAACAATTATAAATATATACACACCCAACATAGGAGCACCTCAATTCATAAGGCAACTGCTAATAGCTCTAAAAGAGGAAATCAACAGTAACAAAATAATAGTGGGGGACTTTAACACCTCACTTACACCAATGGACAGATCATCCAAACAGAAAATTAATAAGGAAACACAAGCTTTAAATGACACAATAGACCAGATAGATTTAATTGATATTTATACGACATTCCATCCGAAAACAGCAGATTACACTTTCTTCTCAAGTGAACATTCTCCAAGATAGATCACATCTTGGGTCACAAATCAAGCCTCGGTAAATTTAAGAAAATTGAAACCATATCAAGCATCTTTTCTGACCACAATGCTATGAGTCTAGAAATCAATTACAGGAAAAAAAACGTAAAAAAACGCAAACAGTTGGAGGCTAAACAATACGTTACTAAATAATCAAGAGATCACTGAAGAAATTAGAGGAAATAAAAAATTACCTAGAGACAAATGACAACAAAAACACAGCGATCCAAAGCCTATGGGATACAGGAAAAGCAGTTCTAAGAGGAAAGTTTATAGCAATACAAACCTACCTCAAGAAACAAGAAAAATCTCAAATAAGCAATCTAACCTTACACCTAAAGGAACTAGAGAAAGAAGAACAAACAAAACCCAAAGTTAGTAGAAGTAAATAAATCATAAAGCTCAGAGCAGAAATAAATGAAATAGAAACAAAGAAAACAATAGCAACGATCAATAAAACTAAAACCTGGTTCTTTGAGAAGATAAACAAAACTTATAAATCTTTAGCCAGACTCATCAAGAAAAAGAGGGAGAGGACTCAAATCAATAAAATTAGAAATGAAAAAGGAGAAGTTACAATGGACCCTGCAGAAATACAAAGCATCCTAAGAGACTACTACAAGCAACTCTGTGCCAATAAAATGGACAACCTGGAAGAAATGGACAAATGCTTAGAAAGGTATAACCTTCCAAGACTGAACCAGGAAGAAATAGAGAACATGAACAGACCAATCACAAGTAATGAAATTGAAACTGTGATTAAGAATCTTTCAACAAACAAAAGTCCAGAACCAGATGGCTTCACAGTTGAATTCTATCAAACATTTAGAGAAGAGCTAACACCCATCTTTCTCAAACTCTTCCAAAAAATTGCAAAGGAAGGAACACTCCCAAACTCATTCTATGAGGCCACCATCACCCTGATACCAAAACCAGACAAAGATACTACAAAAAAAGAAAATTACCAGCCAATATCACTGATGAATATAGATGCAAAAATCCTGAACAAAATACTAGCAAGCAGAACCCAACAACACATTACAAGGATCATACACCATGATCAAGTGGGATTTATCCCAGGGTTGCAAGGATTCTTCAATATACTCAAATCATCAGTGTGATACACCATATTAACAAATTGAAGAATAGAAATCATATGATCATCTCAATAAATGCAGGAAAAGCTTTTGACAAAATTCAACACCCATTTATGATAAAAACTCTCCAGAAAGTAGGCATAGAGGGAACCTACCTCAACATAATAAAGGCCATATATGACAAACCCACAGCAAACATCATTCTCAATGGTGAAAAGCTGAAAGCATTTCCTCTAAGATCAGGAACAAGACAAGGATGTCCACTGTCGCCACTATTATTCAACATAGTTTTGGAAGTCCTAGCCATGGCAATCAGAGAAGAAAAAGAAATAAAAGGAATACAAATTAGAAATGAAGAAGTAAAACTGTCACTGTTTGCAGATGACATGATACTATACATAGATTATCCTAAAGATGCCACCAGAAAACTACTAGAGCTCATCAATGAATTTGGTAAAGTTGCAGGATACAAAATTAATGCACAGAAATCTCTTGCATTACTATACACTGACAATGAAAGATCAGAAAGAGAAATTAATGCAACAATAAATTTTGTTATTCATAACATATTTACAGTATTTTTACTTTAAATTAATTCACTGTGTATTACAACTGATGTGGTTCAGAAAGAATCATACAAGTCAAAGGCTGTAGGAGAAACGTTTTTTTTTTCAGTTCTGTCAGTATATCTTTTTGACTGCAATCATGAACTCTTGAAAACTATCTCAAAAAGTCACTTAAGTATCTCAAAACCTGGGGCCCATGAAAACGTAAGTCCTTAGTAAAATGGTATTACAGATTTCACCTCCTGTTTTTATAGTCTTTCTATCTATTGGATTCAGTTTCTTACACCACAGGTAAAAATTATTTTTTAAAGAAATAAAATTATCTATATTTTAGGTCCATGGAATAAACTTTTAAAAATCTAGATAAATTTGTTAAAATTTTATAAGTAATGCTAAAATGCTTTGCAAATGGACATGACATAACAATTGTAATGAATGGAACAGTCTGATCACTGAGAAACAAATAAAATGACAACACAGCTGAAACATAGCAGCCTATACCAACTATTGACTATTATTGACCTATATCAAATTAAAAATGTGCTCTCGTTGACAAGAGTCAGTATGATGAACCCCAGTTTTTGGTATCTTCCTGATAGATACGAGTTGCTTTGCAAGTTAAAATCACCATTCTATGTCTACTAGAATTTATATCTGATTTCTTATATCTGATTCCAATATCCTTGTGGAATATTATTTTTCCAAGAACTTGTTCATTATCTATTCTGGCATTCAGTGAATAAATATGAAATGATAAAGAGGAAGGAAAGCAATTCAAATTTATTTTAATTCCTGCCAGTGTTGATTTTCTTTTAAAAATAGAATTTATTAACTGAAATAAATCAGTTTAAAGCAGTATTTTGAATAAGATTTTTAAATGCTATAGAGAGAATTTTATTCAAAAATTTTTACTACCATTTAAAGAGTATTTACCTTCATTAATCCCAAATCCTGGATTTTTTTTTTCTAAACAGTAAAATACAATGTCTTATGCAACAGCGATGTACAACCCTGCTTTCAGTTAGAATCACATGGAGAGCTCCATGGCCCATTCTCCACATATTGATTCAGTTGTTTTTGAGGGCATTGATACATAATTTATTAAGTTCCACTGGTCAAGGGAATGCTGGCTAAAGCTAGGAAGATATTATGTTGGGAATATTTATTACATTATTACACAATAAGAACTTTCTATTCAAAATATGGACCAGCAGTATAAACGTCTCCTGGGAGTTGGTTAAAAATGCAAAATCTTGGGCCCTATCCCAGATCTACTGGATTAGAATAGGCATTTTTAACAAGATTCCCAAATAATTTAAAAGAACTTTCAGGTATTGTTCTGGAATCTGCCCCTCCTTTGGAAGACACCATTCTCCTTAGTTCCTGGAGATAATGACTCTGAGAATCATGTGAAACTAAGGTAAAAAAAAAATTATACCAATTTATTAATTTATTTTATTTAAATATGATATACAGTTATTCTCAGGATAGTAATATCTAGCTAGTCTCTCAAAGTAGTTAAGTTATGTAAATAACAGTATTGTTATCAGTTGAAAGATTGTTTGGTTATTGTGGAATTAGAACCAGAAAAGTTATCAACTAAGATACATTTTTCACTATGAGAATACTGTTGCCGCTTGGGAACTACTTGAAACCTCTTGGCTACAACACCATGGTCTCAATTCCATGACAGAGAACTAGAAAGGATATACCAAAAAGGCTCCTTGTAGGGACAGAATTTTCAAAGTCTCTCTACAGTTTTGCTCTATAATAGCTATTTACTTACTTGCTTTGCATGACTCATCCCACACCTTCATACTTCTGAAGGGGAGCAGAACATGCCATGCCAGAATATGCCTCTTTGGCATAAGGATTATTTTGAGCTGATTATTTTAAGAAACAGCATAAACAGGAGACACAGCATAAATGGGAGAAGCTTTAAAAACAGAGTAGAAGTTACCCTTTTGCAAGGGGCATTTACATTTATAAAGAAAACCTCGATTTGTGTCTCCCTCTCTTTACCAGGAAGGGAAGAATGACTCTAAATCATAAGAAACTTTTATCACTGGAGAAGGCACTGACTTAAATCTACATAACAAACCTTACCCTTGTTTACAGTTCTTTTCCTGATAACTTCCCATCACTGACTTTCCCCCAACACTTTTCTTCTGTTTTTAATTGAAGATGGTATTTAAGGTGGTGACTTGGGCCATCTAGGGAGTTACTTAGTTTCCCTGCTAATCTCCATGTATAGGTGAGGTATACAAGTAAATAAACTATTTGTTTTTCTCTTGTTAATCTGTTTTTTATTGGAAGACATCTCAGCCAAGAGCTCAGAAAGATAAAAGGAAATTATTTTTCCTCCCTTCCACTTCTTTCTTTAGATATGTTAAGACATTTAAGCCTATTACTTTTTTTTGTATTAATTTTGCTGACTTAAGGCTATTTTCATCCCTCTCAAAGAGACTAAGCAAAGGTACTCTGTGGGGGCTTACTTCTATAAGGGATAATTTTATTTCTCTCAGTTTCTAATTGTTGCAGAAGCTTTGCATAAATGTCTGGGTACTAGCTAGATATTGTACACAATTGACATATATAGGGGAGGAAAAATAATTTCCCTCTGCCCTTCTCAGTTCTTGCCTGAGATTCTCTTACAATAAGAGACAGATTAACAAGAGAAAAATGAACAGAAGTTTGTTGACATGTACACCTCATGTATACATGGGAGATACTATGGGGAAAATGAGTAACTCTGTGAGGTGGCTTAGAAATGAGGCTTAAATACCATCTTAACAGTGATGCTGAAAACTCGGCCTCTGTGCACCCATGCTGAATCCAATCTCAGAGGCAGAGTTTTGGGTGAAGTAGAAAAGAATATCTTCATTGCTTTGTCAGGCAAAGGGGGATGCAGCAGACCATTGCCCCTCAAAACTGTGTGTCTCAACCTGGAAGGATTTCATGAGGAGTTTTATAGCAATGGTTCAAGGGCAGGGTTGCTGATAAGGATTAGAGTGTGTGCAGGGGCTGCATTCCTTTCATCTGGTCTCAGGGGGTCTGTTGAGTTTCTGTGGTTACTTTAATCTGGCCTTAGGTGGTCTTTTGAAGAACTTCTCTGGTTCCTTTAATCTGGAATGAAGAATGCTGACATCTTCCATTTGTTGGGGATTTTAGTACTGTAAAGAGCTCAAAGATATTGTTATGTGTATCCTTTGAGGCAGAACCAGGACCCTGCCCCAAGGCTGCACTACTGTTTCTTGCTTGCTCCTCCCTTGTCTCTGTATCCCCTCCCTTCCCTGATTAGCAACTGTTCGAATCTGCCCTTTGGGACTCAGGGAAGTTCATAGAGGTGGAGTCAGTTTCCCACAAACAAGAAATGGGGAGCAGAAAAGCTTCTGTGCCCAGGAGCCCCACAGAGTTCTGCACGCTTTCAACAGGGAAAGGGAAGAGGGGATATAGGCATTTTAAGAGAGAATAAATTATTGTTAGGAAAGACAGATGGGGCTTTAGAAGAATAGATGGGAGGTATAGTTTGTGATATAGTCTCTCTGGCTGTGGTGTCAACTTCTAGTCTCCTTTCCTGTGGCAAGAGGCAATCTTCCCTGGTTGATGAAACTTCCAGGGAGGGGATCTAGAACAATTGATTTCTTTTTGGAGGATCCGCCTTTAGGAAGATAAGGGGAGTTCAGAGAAAGCTTCTCTCAGCATTTGCTGTCTTTTCCAGTGCCTATATCTCAAAATAATCAATATGCCAAGTGGTATACTTTGGGGTGGTGTATTCTGCTACCCTTCACATATGTTCTGTCAACCATTTAAGTAATGTCTGATTTCATTTTGGACTTTCTAGTACCAATTTTTTTTTTTTTTTTTTTTTTTTTGCGGTACACAGGCCTCTCACTGTTGTGGCCTCTCCCATTGTGGAGCACAGGCTCCGGACACACAGACTCAGCGGCCATGGCTCACGAGCCCAGCCGCTCCATGGCATGTGTGATCTTCCCGGACCGGGGCACGAACCCATGTCGCCTGCATCAGCAGGCGGACTCTCAACCACTGCACCACCAGGGAAGCCCTCTAGTACCAATTTTTAAACAATGCTCCAAATAAGCACAAATGAAATTCTTTACTACTCATCTCAAGAGTATAGAGAAAACAACATGTTCCTAGAGCACAGGACCACACTAGAATCATCTGGAAATCTTTCAAAAGTAGAGCCAATTGCATCAGAATTTCTGTGCTAAGGCCTGGGTATTAATATTTTTTTAATACCTACTAGGATACTCCATTGTCTGGCAAAATGAAAAACAATTCCAAGAACACAGCAAGAATTAACGTCTAAAATGAACAGACAACTCAGTAGGTCATTCCCCTAGCCTAGCATTACTGTAGTTATTAAAATCTCCTTTGGAAATTTTCTAGTCAGATCGTGGTCTACAAAAGAAAACTGGACACCTTGATTTATTTTTTTAAGAAGTTATAATTAAGTTTGTTCGAAAGCATTTCAAGAGGATATTTAAAAATTAAATTTAAAAATAATCCAACTCATCTAACTAGCAAAAGTATTTATCTTATACCATTTCTTTCAAGTTTTTAGTTGTGTGGAATTGAAAGCAGAATCTATACTTGTGAAGATATATTTTAAATATTTAATTCCTCTTTCTCAATTCTTAATAATCATCATTATTAAATGTTTTATTAAATGAATATACTGTTTTATTAAATATATAGTACCTAAAATGATATGATTTAATCAGTTCTGTACTTTCCTAATTTCAAATTGTTTGGAGCTATTCCCAGATATCAAATCAAAGAGCCAATATTTGACACTTGATGATATATAATTAATTTTATATTTTACCTAAAGTTATTAAAATAGCTTATTATATAAAAATTTAAATAACTCTTTTCAAAATTTTCATCTTTACATAGTGATGTTAGTATATTCTTTGCTCCAGTCTGGTACATTATGAGACATTCTGATATGTATATTACCAAACAGTGACCAAAAGCTTAAAAAAATCTCTAGGAATATATATATATATATATATATATATATATATATATATAAAATATATATGAAAACTTTTTTTTTTTTTGTCAGGGGTATGGTGGCTATATTGCATCAATGATATTAAAATCAGATGAAAACCTTTTTAAATGTGGATCAGTGATTGCACCCATTATAGACTTGAAGTTGTATGGTGAGTACTTCCTACAGACTGACCTAATACAATGTACTGATTCATAGACAAGAAAGTCCCCATGTAGAGAAGCTCATTTGAGTTCATTTATCATGTGTTATCAGAGATGTTTTCAGCTCTTTATCACCTCTCTGATTCAATCAATTTTAGTGGAGCATGACAATTAAATGTGAAATGTAGAAACTAAATGAAATATGCTAGTCAAATGATTTTTAGTTTACCCTCAAATTTCTGTTTTCTTGGGTCACAGCCTCAGCTTTCTCTGAAAGATATCTTGGTATGCCATCTAAAGAAGAAAGCACATACCAGGTAACTAATTTAAAACCAATGAAGAAAGGAGAGTATTTTTGTTCTAAAAACCCAGTCAAAATGCAAATATAGATAAATCTTTATATACAGATTTTTGTGTTTTTGTTTTTATAGGCTTCCAGTGTGCTACATAATATTCATGGCTTAAAAGAAGAAAATATATTAATAATTCATGGGACTGCTGACAGTAAGTATTATACTTGCTGCTACTGATTGATGTGGTCTGACCTTGAACAAAGGGGTACATCCAAGGACTTGCTTACAGGAGGCCCTGTAACCCTTCTGGGGAGGAGAGCAGAGGAGTTGGGCACAAAGAATCTGACACCTGCACTGCCCAGTAAACCTCTCTGGGATGATGGAAATGTCATCTCTGTGCTGTTGAGCACAGTAGCCACTGGCCACATGTGGCTCTCAAGCACTTGACATGTTCAGTATGACTGAGGAACTGAATTTTTAAATTTTAGTTAATTGTAATTAATTTAAATGTAAATAACCACATGTGGTTAGTCACTACTAGGACAGTGTTCTTCAGCGTACCTCAAATGGAAACTAACCTGGTAAACAGCAGCATAGCAAACAGATGCCAGCACTGAGATGATATTCTGATGAGTTTTACCACTCGAAACAAAAACCCAAAAAGGCACTTTCATATCACCTCTCATTTTTTATTATTTTAAACATTGGAGATGAATATGATTGATAATGCTAGTAATAAATAATATTTTATATTCACATGAACTGTTTGGTACTCAAAGAATTTTTTTTATGATTTTATGTGAAATCTTACAACAGAGGGCTATTTATAGCCCCACTTACAGATGAGAAAAATCAATTTCAAGGAGGAAACTGATTTATCCAAGGCCACCTGGCAAGTGAGCAAAGAGAAGCAAAGCCTTGAAGCAATATTTCCTAAATCTTAAACTTGTTTTTGTCAGTCCGCTCTGCCCTGCCTCAGTATTTTTATCCCATTTTACATAGAATACCACTAAAAAGGCCTTATATCAAAGATAATACCAGCTGTCACTCAAACTTAACTTAGAGGCATGTCAGGCCACAGTTAAATTATAGCTTAGATCAATATTGATATATACCATACATATATATATATACACACACACATACATATAGTATATATTTGTATAAATAGGTACATGAGGAAGAAGAAACAAATCTCCCTTAGGTAGATTTCCAAACCATTTATGTAGATGCCCCAACTCAAGGAGGCAAAGCTTAATTCTCCTGCCTTCCCCCTTCACAGTGTGTTGCACTTAGTGATTTGCTTCAAAAGAGTACAGTATGGAATGGGGGGAGAAGAGTAACTTTCATGGCAGAGAAACTTGACAAACTTCACCTCAGCCAGGTGATCAAGGTCCGCATTAACAGTGACAAGTCATGTAGATAGTATGTAACCTTGATGTGGCTTCATGAGAATGGCATTCTATCTCTATATGGTCTTGTCCCAAATACTCATAACCCCAGACAAACCCAAATGAGGAACATCTTACCAAATTCCTGACCAGTACTCCTCAGAACTGCCAAAGTCATCAAAAGCAAAGAAAGTTTGAGAAATCATCATAGACCAGAAGGGGTTAAGGAAACACTACATCTAAATGTACCATAATAATGTAAAATGTTAACAGGTAGGGAAAACTGGGTAAGGGATATACAGGAACTCTCTGTACTATCTTTGCAACTTTTCTGAAAATCTAAAACTATTATAATTTTTTTAAAAAAGACTTAGATGATACCATACCTGTTGTACATGAAACATGATGTAAGAGAACATAAACATTTTGAAGGACATTAGAATTTTGTTCTAAGGTATTAAGAACTTACATATACATTGTTAGTAATAACAAATAGTGATTATTAAGTAATGACTGTATGTTAGGAAATGTGCTAAAAGCTTTTAATATCATAGTCTCTGTTTTTCACGAAAATACTGTGCAGTAGGTATTACTTCTCTTGTTATTTGACAAATTGGGAAAATAAATATTATGGAATTTATATAACTTGCCGAAAATCACACAGCTATTGATTTGCTAGAAAGGTTATTTGAAATAGGCATTGAGGCTCTTATTCACTTGGCTCTAAAGCTTCAATTATGGGAATAAACTATATTCAAGATTAAATTATTTTACATCTAGCCATCACACTTTAATATATTAATGTTATTCAGTTGTTTCTGTTAATATGTTGTAATTATTAAGGTAAATTATGTTGTTCCCTGACTCATCCAGTCATGGGCATGGGACTTCACCTACCTGATAAAATGTAAGCAGACCTTCAGCACTCGTCACTTCAAAGAAAATACACCTGTGTGTTTGCACACACACATACACACACACACACAAATGTACTTACACACACCACACACAAATGTACTCACATACACCACACACACATTCCACATGGGACTGGTAGGTTATAGGTACTCAGTCAGTAATACTATAATACCACCATTATTATTATCTTCCAAAATTATCATCAAATCGGATAACTCAACCAATTAGACTTTTAATGCCCGCATTTAGTTTTAGGAAGGGGACAAATGGCAAATGTCAACAGGCTTTGCACTAGAAACTAAACAGAAAAAAAAAACTGGAAAATCCATTTATGCATTTATCTTTTCAGCTATATCCATGCAGCTGAATGATGGAGTCCTTTTCAATTTGTTTTCTGCAATAAACAAATGAGGTGTATAAAGGATCATTTTATCTCAGTCATTGCCCTATTTATTAACATTTCTAGTAGCTTACATTTACAGAGCAATTTGCACAGTTATTTAGAAATGGCATGGTAATTTTCCCATTAAGTACAATAAGAGAATGTTAGAAAAGATTATAGGTAGACTTTTAAAAGATATAAACGATTATGTGGAGTCTTTTATTGTCTGCTCTGTAGCAGGATTAATCAGTACCATAGCATTAGAACAATGAAGAAGCTTAAACTATTGATAAGGCTTCCCTAGTTTTACAAAGACAGTCAAAAAATTTGAGCTTAAAAGTTATTTACAGAAATTTGAAGATACACAGTGTAGGAATGTATTGCCAAGGCAGCATATGAGCTAAGTGCTACACAAAAAAGATTGTAAGTGATTTGTCCAAGTCTTCATAGCTAGTTAGGGACAATGCTGCTACCCACACCCAGGCTGCTGTGCTGCTTATTTCAGAGTTTTGGAACTGAGGTTCAGGGAGAAGGAAGCTAGAAGGAAAGAGGAGAAACCAGTATGGTCCACATTAAATATTTAGCCCTTGAGTAATGTTATGTGTATGCTATTTTCTCAACATGAGGTATTCTTTTCTAATGTAATATGAGGCAGAATGCCAGTGTCTGAGAGTGGCCCTAGTAATCCTCAGAAAGGAATAGAAGGCTGGTTTGCTATTACTATCCAGACAGGCGTTCACTGTGTTAAAATTGTTATAATGGTATAAAATACGTGAATAATTACAAATAATAAATGATATGCAATATAATAAATCTAGTCACCATTCTGTAAAGTAGAGGCTTAGTAGTAACTGCTGTTTTAATTTATTTTTTTACAATGTGAAGCTCAAAGTTTTATTGCCATTGTATCTACTGGCTTTCCAGGTAAAGCTAGGTATCAGTCTTTTAAATGTGCAGTGGATGTAAAGTAAAAATCCATAAATGGATTTTCCAGTTATTATTTTTTTTTCTGTTTAGTTTCTAGTGCAAAGCCTGTTGACATTTGCCGCCTGTCCCCTTCCCAAAACTAAACGGGAGCATTAAAAGTCTAATTGGTTGAGTTATCCGATTTGCTGATAATTTTGGAAGATAAATACATAATCTCTTTGAAAAAATGATATAAACATGTTCTGATCCTGAAAAATGTATTTCCTTCAAATATCATAATTTAATTTCTTGCAGCAAAAGTTCATTTCCAGCATTCAGCAGAATTAATCAAACACCTAATAAAAGCTGGAGTGAATTATACTATGCAGGTAAGCTACTTTTTCAGAAAAATATGTTTTTCTACCTTGGTTTTTTAGTTGTAAAATGCAGAACACAGCTTCTATATGACTCCATCTCCCACCCTTTCATTTTTACTGTTTTTTTCAGCTACCAAATTGTGTTCTTATTTCCTAATTACAGTGAGAATGTGGATCACCTTATGTTTTATATGTGAATTGCATAAACTCTTTCAAAAATGTTTTTTTCTTCTCTAACTTTTTTATTCATATCACTGATAATGAATTATTTTAAAATAATAATTTTTATTTCCTTTCTAGTTCCTTTGTCTTTTTGTCCGTTTCCATCACTCATCATAAAAAGTGGGGGAAAATAGTTTTGAGTAAATAACATGAGAGAAAAAGGAGAGGGCAAAACATCCTTACATCATTTACATCTCTGCATTCAACCATATTTAGTAAATATTTATCAAGGATTTACTTTACAGGGGTCTCAATGCTAAATGGGTCAACAGGACATACTTTACACATCAAGGAACTTTCAATCTGAAGCAGGAGTCATGGAAGGGAAAAAAATTGTTTTAATTCCTCAGCATTTGGAAGAACTAAAAGTCGTTCATTATACTTAAAACACAGGAACCAGGGTTAGAATGATGAAAGATGAAGATGTAGAGATAAACAGATGGAGAGTCATGGCAGTGACAGTGTAAAGGATTGTGAGGCTTTACTCAGAGGGAAACGAGGCACCATCTAAAAACTTTACACTCAGGAATTGACATGACAGTATTTTCATTTATATTTTAGAAAACTCACTAATGTCGTTTATATTGGAAGGACATTGTCAAAGTAAAAATTGCATTACACAAGATTAAACAGACAAGGAAAACTTTATCCAAGACTACTGCAATAGGGGAGAAAGAGTAAACTCAACTTTGTTAAAACAAGGGGCTGGAGCATTTTTAAGAGCCCCAATGGAGGGACTCATTGCCTTCTGTGTTTGGTAATCAGCCTTAAGAAACATTTCTTTTATCTTTATGACAGGAAGCAGTTTTACAACTTGGAGACTGGGAGATAGGGGGGTGCTGTCTCTCTTTCAATGTTTACATTTCAAAGAGATGGTTTCCAAGTCCTTGAGAAAGAAATTTCCTGGGTTGTAAAACTGGCAAGAGTCTGAAAGAAGATTTACATACCTTTCAAAGGGACAGAGAAAGAACTTACAAAACTATCTAAAATTTAGTTAAGGTGATGTCAGTGCCACCTTGCTCAACGTGAACGTAGAAAGCTCTAACTTTTTGGCCAACAAATCCCAATATAAATGCATAAAATTGTATTTTGTCTCAAATGTTGATTTTGATATGATTATAATAAAAAAGGAAAGTTTAGCATGAACAACAAAGAGTTAAATTACATGAGATTTTGGTCAGATATTATTTTCCCAAGTTCCGTTGCCATGGGGCTAAAGTAATGAGTTCTGAGGAAGAAGACTTGCTTTGATAACTTTAAATCTCCGTTCCCTTCAATATCTTAGGTCTACCCAGATGAAGGCCATGACGTATCTGAGAAGAGCAAATATCATCTCTACAGCACAATCCTCAGATTCTTCAGTGATTGTTTAAAGGAAGAAATACCCATATTACCACAGGAACCAGAAGAAGATGAATAAAGGACCCTATTTATATAGAACTGAAGGGGATATTGAGGCTCAATGAAACCTAACCAAGAGACTGTAATATTGTAGATGCTCCAGAATTTCAAGGGCAGCTTAAGGAGATGATGCTGGAACAGCACACTCAGAGACAATGAACTAGAATTTGAATACAGAAGTCCATGTCTACTGTGTTACCAAGGGTGCAGAACCTGTTTCTTTGTGTAAGAAAGGTCAAAGGGTTGGTTTCCTGGGAGAAATTAGTTTTGCATTAAAGTAGGAGTAGTGCATGTTTTCTTCTGTTATCCCCCTATTGGTTCTGTAATTAGTTGCTCTCATTTTAATTTCAGTGGCCACCGTCATCTTTGCATATAATGCACAACTTATCAGTACTACAGTCCCCGATCTTTGATGTCTGAGCTGCAATCTAACACTTTACTGTACCTTTAAAATAAGTGCAATTCCTTCATTGTCTATTATTATGCTTAAGATTCAGTTAATAAAAACCAGAGTATTTTATGTAATTTCTGTTTATAAAAAGACATTTTTAAATGGGTCACAGGTCATGTAGAAATATGGGTTTCAGCACCTTCCAAAGTTCAACCAGTTATCAGTAGATAGGATATCTTTAAATCAACACATGAGGTATGTCTCACAATATGTATACACACGTGTGCATATGAAGTCAATAAATCTATCTTTACATGTATTCATGCTACAAAGGATAAACTTTTGATGAATTAGAAGAAACACTCTTTTACAGTCTGTAATGGATGCTTTGTTTAATGAGCCAAATATGATGAAACTTTTTTTTCCAATTCAAATTCTAGCTATTGTTTTCCTATAAATGTTTGGGTTGTGTTTGGTATTGTTTTTAGTGGTTAATAGTTTTCTAGTTGCAATTTAATTTTTTGAATATGATACCTTGTCACATGTAAATTAGGTACTTAAATATTAAATTATAGTTTCTGATAAAGAAATTTTGTTAACACTGCAATGCCACTGAGTGCTATTTTGCTCTTTTGGTGGAGAAAGCTTTTTTAAAACACTGAGTCCTTTTACTTCTCTCAATGAAGAATCAATTCTCATTTTCATGGTAAAAGCAAAGAGCTGGATTATTTCATTTGCTAGTTCCTATTTAGTATTCCGTGCCTGTCCAATTCATCTGTTACTATTTAATTTAAATCCTTCTGGTGAGATTTAGAAATGAAATACTTTTTATTCATTGGCCAAAAAGTTCATGAACAGCAGTGTGTACTCTTTAAGGCACAAAATGCCTTAATTTCTGTGCTGTGTTGACTTGCAGTAGTGAGTAACTGCGAATGTAAAATAAACTTGACTGTATGAAGTCAATTTAGGTCATGAGAATATTAACTTTGGTGACTAAAGTCAAAGAGTATCTTCTCACTTCACTTGAGGTATCTTCCAGAAGAGATGTCCAAAAGTCAAGCTCAGAAGTTCAGTTAAAGCTAGGCAGTGGACTGTGTTTTTGTGGTTTTAAAAATTCCTTAGGACAGGCTGGATTATCATGACATCGGAACACCAGGAGGAAACTTTAAAATGTCATGGAATTGCTCAGTAACCCTCTTGTTTTGTGAAAGCATCAACCCCAAATCAGGGTTTTTGGAAACACATAAATCGTTTTTTGGGTATTCTGTTTTTCTTCCGGGTTCTTTGGAATTGCATCTTCACTGCTCTGTTGGATTCAATTTAAAATGGGAAAAGCTCTTTTCTGAAAGACCCATTTCAAGTCTTTTTCAAGGATAGTAAACACGTTTTTTTAAAAAAATAAGTGTCATGTTTAAAAGGAAAGTTTTGCCTATTTTATTAAGATGGAAATTTCTTTTTAGGCTGAAGTCCAATTGAAGCTTTTTAATCAATATTTTAAATTTCAACAACTAGAGTTTTTTATGACGCAAATAATTATTATGTTGACTGAAAGATGTGGTTTTATTGATTGTCTATTTGAGTAACATTTAAAAAGTATTTACGTTTTACTGTTCATCATTTCTCTTATTTTATTATTATTATCAATGTTTATTTTTCAATTAATTTAATACAGCTTCTAATGTGAAAGACATTTGTCTGGAACCCACTTTCACCTTTAAGGCTAAATAGATATTAAATGAAAACTACTGATTAGTAGGAAGGTGGAAAATTGTTATCTCTGTGATTATCTGAGTTTTAATAATCGGGCTATTTTGGATAAAGGGGATGCTCATCAGAACACACACACACACACACCAATTATTAAAGGAATCATGTAGCTGGATTTTGTCCTTAATATATTTGCCTTTGGTCATAACCTCACAATTTCATATGTGTTTATACATTCTAAGAGTTTTCTAGAACTTTGCAAGTGTTATTTCCAGGAGGAAGCTTTCCAAGTGTTATTTTCCCCTTAAAGTTAAAAAAAAAAAAAGACTCAACATAAACTAAAAATTCCATAATAAAAAAGGTAAGCAGTATTAAATCATCCACAGAGATAACCACATAATATTTTGAAACTATTTTAAAAGGGGAAAGCAGTTTTTCACTTTAATTGCCTCCACTGAGGTTTCTATGTCAACACTTGGGACTAAGGAGACTGTGTATTGTTTGAGTTTCCTGACAGAACTTAGGGCGGAGGACTCACTTCAAAACATGAATCTCAGCTCACCTGGAAAATGTGCCTTTTTTTTTTTTTTTTTTTTGGTACGCGGGCCTCTCACTGTGTGGCCTCTCTCGTTGCGGAGCACAGGCTCCGGACGCGCAGGCTCAGCGGCCATGGCTCACAGGCCCAGCCGCTCCGCGGCATGTGGGATCTTCCCGGACCGGGGCACGAACCTGCGTCCCCTGCATCGGCAGGCGGACTCTCAACCACTGCGCCACAAGGGAAGCCCAATGTGTCCTTTTTGATTGGATATTTAGCATAGAAATCACCATTGAGGGTCTTGTAGATACCAGTTGTAGACCTACTAGGACAAGGTGAGAAACTTTGGTCTTTACTAAAGAGAATTACTTAAGCCATTGTCCTCAAAGGGTGTGCTTTGAAACAGAGGTACCTGGGACTGAATTACCTCCAGATCTCAAGGGTCACTGAGGACACATGGCTGCTATAAAGAATCATGTGTGAAATACCATTTGTGTCCTTCCTCACATGGTTTGATCACCTGCACATCCTACAGCAACCAGCATTGCGTAAATAAACTGTGACACCTCAGCTGGGCTCTCTCTCGCTTTCTCTTCTGGGAATTCTCTGCTGCTAATGTTGTCTCTCTACTAGAACCAACAGTCTCACCACTTACATACTACAGACCCATACGACAATGTTAATGCACCCATTGCAACCCAATTAATGGAAAACAGGAGCAAGTGACTATATGTTCCCCTTTTTCTCCCCTCAGACATTCTATTATACGTGGTTCTTAGAAGGCCCCATGAAACTCAGCTGTCACATCTGCGTGTCCTTCTGTGTCCCTCTTCCCCGTTTCAGGCTTCTCAGTCCTATTTCTTAGAATCACTTCCCAAAATAAGTTACCCGTGCACCAACTGTCATCTCAGGTTTTACTTTCTGAGGAAACCCTTTCTTCCCACAAGAGCTTATCATTGTGAGTATTATAGGATGAAGAAATAAAATGAGAATAAAGAGGTGGTTTGCTTTCAGGTTTGAAGCTGTTTCTACCAAAAAGTTATTGGATCTTTACTAAGTGCCAAGCATGTAGTAAGTGCTTTATATTGATTATCAAATTGAATCTTTTCAACATCCCCTGAAATAGCTGTTATGATTCCCATTTTACAGATAAAGAAATTGAGTCTCAGATAAGTGTGTAACTTGTCAGATTTACATAATTAATGAGTAAATAGCCCAAAACCCAGCTCCAGCCAACTTAGGAACCCATTCCGCTCTACAGTACTCCTGAAATGAGGAAGGTTTTAACCCACATTCACCTCAACTAAGAATGGATTCTGAATTTTTAAACATATAGTTACAGATATTTTTGAGAATAACTTGATAGCAACAATACTAAAAGGTAAATGATAGTCCAGTGCACAACTGTTGCCATGTTTGAAGTCACATGGATTCCCTAATGTCAAGAGGATGTATGTAATATTAAAACATGTTTTCTTTTTCTGTTGGAGATATGTAAGGTTATTCCTATCCATGGAAACCCTTGCTCAGAAGATCATAACTATATGCCTGAGAAGTTGTAAGTAAATTCCCTTGCTCTGGCATTAGGCCTAGAACATTCCAAAATCACTCCCGGAGGTATTCAAAGCATTATGTTGATCAAAGCACCCAGGCTTATAAACATGAAAACATGAAGACCTCATCTGGTCATCAAACACCGCAAATCCAGAAAGCACTTTGCAACATTTAGAGTCATAGCTGGTGTCCACCAACCTATTTGCAATCTGACTGAAGAAAACTGCATTATCTTCCACCCTCCTATCACTACAGGCAATAGATTTTGCTTACCACTGATCAGATCGGCTAACAATATTTTCATTTCATTTGACAATATTCCAGCAATTCCGGGGGAGAGTTTGCGAATTGAAAAATTTTCTCTTTCATCAAAGACAGTGCAGACAGGTTTTTAAAGAAGAAACAAGTCATATAAAAGTACAATTTTGATTACTTTTTATATTTTTAAAAATTCCAATTAAGTTTAATGTAGCCTGATACAGGAGTCACAGGATTTTGATACAGCAGCTTGGTTACAAGGAAAGTCTCTGTGCTGACTGCCACAATCTGTATATTTCTACCAGACTTAGCACCAATTTAACTAAGCAATCTTTGACATGAGTGAAGCTTGACAATACAGAATTCCATATCGCCAATAACATCATAGAAAACTCACATCTGTTCAAGACCTAGGCTTTTCATTACATAATCTCAACTAATCTTCAAACCAACCATGTTAGACAGATGGCACTGTTCTCTGAAGAAACCAAGATTCACAGAGCTTACATAATTTTCCAATAGGGTCACACAGTGTGTAAATGACAGAACCAGGATTTAAATACAGACCATGATGACCTCAAAGCTCTCACAATCCATAATCCTGTCTATGCATTTTTTAGCTGGTGAATCCCTAAGTTTTGTCATGCATAGCTTTAGATTGGATTCAACTTTCAAGTCCCTCTCTATTCAGTGTTGCCATTTAGTATGCACGTGGCTTCAAGTAACTGAATACAAGCTTAAAAGTTGCCTAAATACTGGTGACTCGATATATGAGCAGCTTGGACATCACCTGAGTGTCTGGTAGAAATACAGACTCTCAGGCACCACCCCGGCCTTCCTGAATCAGAATCCAAATGTTAACAATATCCCCAAGTGAATTGCCTTAAATGACAAGAAACCTTACTGACCACATCACAAGAGAGCTAAAGTTGGGTGCCTCTAAGGACCATTTAACACATCAAGAAGGAAATCAAATTCCAGTCTCCCCCCACCCTTTCCCTTCTCCAGCTTTAGTGTGTTGCTTGTCTGCTCTATTGGTTGCAGCTGCCTCAGACAATACGTTCTTCCACAGCAATGTCCAAGGATAGATAGGCAAAGAGCGACTATTGTTTTTAATAAGGAAAGGTAATTCCCTCAAGTTCCATTGTCCAGCCTTTGGTTGCAAGTCCCCATCTTAGATATGAGAGGCTGGGAAGTTCTATATCTGAGATTGCAGTCTCTTTCATGAGGGTGCAACAAGTAAGAACGGTAGTAGAACAGATGAAAGATAAGTGCCCAATGTACAGCCCAGAAGAGGTAAGAACACCCTACTAATGGCAACAGGATCCTTAGTCCTGGCATTTCAGCTAGAGGCATAGCTAAGGCATTGAACAGTGAGGCTGGGTGTTTACACAGACCCTTCTTTTGAAGGTGTCTCAGAAAGACCCTGAACATCTGCTCCCCTTCTAAGAGTTAGTACACCTTCCCTAGCCAACATTTTCTCTTTTCTCTTCTGCTCATCAGCGACACATTGTCTCCTGCAGGCAGGCAGTTTTGAAATTTGATTGCTGTGCTAACAAACCCATTTTTCAGCCTTTATTTATTCTAACAGGATTTATGAGGGC
Source organism: Lagenorhynchus albirostris (assembly GCF_949774975.1). Taxonomy (NCBI): domain Eukaryota; kingdom Metazoa; phylum Chordata; class Mammalia; order Artiodactyla; family Delphinidae; genus Lagenorhynchus; species Lagenorhynchus albirostris. Next base: position 106,187,934 of record NC_083100.1, read on the forward strand.
TTGATTATCTCCGTATGGCCGGAATTGCTCGTCACACCATTGATTCTCCTGATTGATGGATTACATAAGGCATATTCCAATGGGAAAATAAAAGTCCTGATGAGGAAACACAGGTAACGAACAGGGTCTCCCCATTCATAGACACTTTTCTTTCTTTTAGACTAAAAATGAATTTTTAGAAAATTTTTTGTACCATTTTAAAGTTACTTTTTATTTACAGTTATTACAAAATATTGGCTACATTCTCTGCATTGTACAATATGTCCTTGAGCCTGTGTTACACCCAATAGATTGTGGCCTCCACTCTCCCACCCCTATATTGCCCCTCCCCCTTCCTCGGTAATGACCAGTTTGTTTTCTATATTTGTGAATCTGCTTCTTTTCTGTTATATTCACTAGTTTGTTATGTTTTTTATATTCCCTATATAAGCGATATCATATCGTATTTGTCTTTCTCTGTCTGACATGTGCACTTTTAATGGTTGTCATTCTTAATACTCTCCACCTCTCTATTCCTTTAGCACAGCAAGTGTGACTTTTAAAAATCTGTATGGTGTAATTTGGGAAGAGCAAAATTATTTTGCCCAGATACATGGAAAATTCCAACTTCAAAGTTGGCTTCAAATCACAAAATATCTCAGATACTTTGTGCCGACTATGTTTCAGATACTGTGCTGTTTGATACAACATTAGGATCCTATTTTGCCATTTAATCTAATGAACATGTCTAATGTGTAAATGGATATCTTAGTTCAAACGTTTTATAGCTAACTGAGTCATCATTTACTAAAAACATCAGCATATTCAGTCACGATTTGATTTTCTCTGAGTCTTTTGTAATGTTCCCCATATTGCATATGGTATTCCCTTGGACCCATCCCCTTTGAATAAATGTCCCATAATGAATCTACTTGTTTTCTCCAAGTCAAAAGAGCTCCATAGCCCACTGTCATACTAAAGAACAGTTGTTCTGTGTACAGCTTCCTGTCCCACTCTCAATTTTAGGGAAATTTGTAGTAAAGCCCTGCTATTTTCTGACCATTATTTCTCAATCCAAAACACTCATGGCAGAAGGACATAGATTTTAAGAAGAAAAAAAAATTAGTTTTGTTTTAATTTGTGGTATATTAGCATTTTTTTTAACTGAAGGAAATAATTCACATCTTACGGAAAGGTAAATATTTCTGGAGTATAAAAAATGGTAAATAAAATAACCTACTGCCCCGAGCACACTACCTGCTTTGGATTTCAGCTGAGTCTCTGTTCACCTTGGACCCTTTAAGAATTTTCAAAAAGTGATGAATTGATTCCCTATTATTCTCCATATTTACTGAGGAAGATTTTTATTTTCAAAATTGTTATGAACTCATGAATTTAAACAAATTTTATAGATATTAGTTACTATCCTAACTGGCGCTCAATGCATGCCTTTGTTATACAGTTTCCGCATCTTTAAGTTGGTTCTTGAGTCCTTTTGGCATGATCTGTGTAGTCTGTGGGAGCTTCTAGGATTTTTCAGTGGACAGAGCTAGAAAATACATTTTAAAAATAACATATGTTATGAGTTCAGTTCTCACTTTACCTCTTAATGAAACTAAATATTTATTTATTTTAACCCATAATTGAATTTTAGTCTCAGGGAAAATGTGCCAAACTTACTGCCAAATAAATGATTATTATATCATATTATTAGATGAAGATTTTTTTTTCCAGTCCTTGGACTACGGAGACAAATTACTGTATTTAGAAATCCCTTGGAGAAAAAAAAAATATTTTCAGTATGATAATACTTTGTACTCAATATAAGGTTGAAATTATTGGTTTTATTTTTCCTTAAATGTTTAAGATCTGTTTATTACACTCTGTTGTATAGTAATCTAAAATATTGATACTTACATGATTCCAAAATTAAATCTGTAAAAAGGAATATAAACTAGATTCGATTTCTCTTCTCTCTACTCATTTTCTCCCCATACATATAGCACTTCAAAATATGGTTTATGTGTTGATTTGAAACTGTGATTTGACAAAAGAGGTGCATATTTGTACTTACCTCTAACTTCTCAAATCAACAGTGCCATATTGAGACACATTTCTCCACCTAAATTTTTCACTTAAAAATAAATCCCTAGGGCTTCCCTGTTGGCCCAGTGGTTGAGAGTCCACCTGCCGATGCAGGGGTCACGGGTTCGTGCCCCGGTCCGGGAAGGTCCCACATGCCGTGGAGCGGCTGAGCCCGTGAGCCATGGCCGCTGAGCCTGCACGTCCGGAGTCTGCGCATCCGGAGCCTGTGCTCCGCAAAGGGAGAGGCCACAACAGTGAGAGGCCCGCATACCGCAAAAAAAAAAAAACCAAAATAAAATAAATCCCTAACTCCATAGGATTATCAGGATATAATCATCATGCATTATTAGTGCTGAATATTATAATGATCTAATAGTACTAATGCCCACTATTTGAGGCATTGTATTGAATTTACAAATTAACTTCAGGATTAATAATATATTATCATGCCAATCCTTCCTAAGAACACAGCATGTTTGGATTTATGTTTTATTCAGAAGTGTTTCAAAATTTATCTCATATGGATTTACACTTCTCATTTTAACCTAGATATTTTCATTTTTGTTCTTTTTTGTTGTAGTAATTAGGTTATTCTGTTTTTTTCTTTGTATACATGAAGGCTAATGATTTTTGTATGTTGTTTTCTGAGCCAGCTACTTTTTAAAATTCAATGAGTTTTCAGAATAGGCTTTCCTTGATTCCTTCAAGAAATTATTATATATATATATATATAATATTATATACAAATAGAGGCACTTTTAGCTCTTTCCCTCTAATTCTTATGCCTTTAATTGCTTTTCCTAGTCTGTTTTCATTGGCTGAAGATAGGATTTTTCCCTGACTTGTTTTTAATTTTAATGGTAAAGAACAAGTGTTTCCTCATAAGAAAGAGGCTAAATATTGGGTTAAGATATTTATTTTATCAAGTGCTGTTTAGCATGTGTGAGGGCTGAATTTTGTCAAATAACCCCATGGCATCTACGGAGAGGATCGAGTTTTTTTTTCTTTTGTAGATATTTTAATATGATGAACTACATGACTAGATTTTCTAATGTTGAACACTCTTGAAACACTGGAATAACACTGTGCCATTTTCAGATGTAATATCAAATTCTTCTTACTAATATTTTTGTATTGATATTTAAAAGTGAGATTAGTATATAGTTTTCTTTCCTGGGTGTGATTTTTCTGGTTTTTAAATCAAGGGTATGCTTGTTTCATAAAGACATTGTAGATATTTTTCTTTATGTATCTATGTTCTGGAATAGTTTACTCTGACAACACTGATCTTTAAAAGTTTTTTAGGAATTCCTTGAGCAAACATCTGAGACATACACTTTATTTTGGCTTTTTATTGGTGGGGAAGGAGAGGGGTTTCTTTATTCTATTTATTGTCATTGTTCTCTAGATTTTCTGTGTCTAATTGAAGTCAAATTTTTATAACCTGTGTTCTTAAAATTTTTCTATTTCATCTAGGACTTAAAATTTAGTTGAATAGATTTGATCACAGTAGCTTTTATATTTTTGTTGTTTTGCTTTTACTTTCCATAATTTTGAACAATAATTTTACCCTGATTTTTTTTTGTAATTTTAAATTGTATTATCTACATGTTTTTTCTCCCCTCTTCAAGAAAGGATATTTGTATTATTTATTTCTTCTATTGTTTTTCTGTTTTCTGCCTCAATAATGTACCCATTTATTTTATTATTTCTTATATTTTATTTCTGTGAACTTTATTATTTTTCTCTGACTCTTGAATTGAGCATTTGTCATTCATTTTTATTTGGTTTTAATGCTGAGAATTTTCCTCTAAGCATTTTGCTCTATCTCATTGCTTCAATGTCATGTTGAGGTTTTTAAAAAAATTTTTTCCATTATAATAGACATTTTTATTTGTAAAAGTCCACATATAAAATGTATTCTTTCAGTCTTTCCAAATTTTCCTCTTTTACAAAAACAAAAAGGCACTTTAAAACCTTCCCCGATGTCGTTCCCACAGACTGATGTTTCTCGGGCAGCCGTCGCCCCTCCCCCATCATCTTTTTTTTTTTAATTGAAGTATAGTAGCTGTATGATATTACATAAGTTACAAGGGTACAATAATAGTGATTCACCATTTTTAAAGGTTATACTCCATTTATCGTTATTATAAAATATTGAGTATATTCCCTGTGTTGTACAGTATATGCTTATAGCTTATTTTATACGTAATAGTTTGTACCTCTTAATTAATACCAATAAACTTCAAAATTTTAGCCTACTCTTAACTGGAATCCTTACCAATAATGTAAATAGTAGATTAACACATATTTTGCATGTTACATATATTATATACTGTAGTCTTACAATAAACTAGAAGAGAGAAAATGTTAAGAAAATCATAAGGAAGATTAACTATATTTACAGTACTGTACTATATTTATCCATACTGTATGTTTGTGTGGTCTATCTACAAGATGAGGTCTATCAGTACCTACAGCAATATTATCTGATATGATATGAAACACTATAGATATTATACACAGTACTAACACTAGATATCAAAAATGAAAACATAATGTGAAAAAAATTCACATTTATTTACAGGTATAATGATACATGCATTGATAATGAAGCAGGAGCAATATAATTTCTTTATGATAGCCTAGTGTAATTGATACAATTACTTCATAGTAGCCCAGCCTATACATAAATGAATAAATCATAAAATTTTATGGCATATAGTAATATTTATAATATAGTATTGGGAACATTGTTACAATTTTAAAAAAAAACACTTGACCCATGATGATAAGCTGATATGGAGTTTCTCCAATTATGAGAGAAAGAGGCATACTCTACAGTAATGTAATTCTTTGAAAGCAAAGTTATAAAACGTAAGAAAATGAACACATTATTAATTTTATATTAAATATCACTCACCTATGCCTATGTGAAGATAGGCTATCCACTTCAATACACACATTGTTCTGCACAAGGAATATGTAGGTGGTGATGATAATGATGACACAAAAACATCTCATGCAGTTCTTGCTGTGCAGTTATACGATTTTTACAGGAATACACTCACACACAGCAGATAAGTTTATGTATGAACTGTACGGCAGGATGATTATTTCCTACTCATTAAATAGAAATGGATCATCATAAAGGTCTTCATCCTCGTTGTCTTCACACTGAGTAGCCTGAGGTGGAGGTGGAAGAGGAGGGGTTGGTCTTGTTGCCTCAGGGACCACAGAGGCCGAAGGTGTGGAGAAGGCGGGAAGGGAGGCAGGAAAGGCAGGCACACTCTGTAACTCTGTGGAAATTCATCATAATTTCTATCTGATGTTTTCTTATCTCTAAAACTGTTTCTATGTGGTACAAATCCTTCTTCCACTGTTTGCCTTAGTTTCAGAGCCTGTATCATAGTAAGGTCCATATAAAAGAAGTCAAAAGAAGTCTTGAATAATCAAAACCCTTCTGCCAGATTGTCTAACGTCAGTTTGTTTTCAGGCACTGCTCTTCTACATCTTCTTCCTCATCGTCTGACACAGTTTCAGAAGCATGCATCTCCACCAAGCCCACTTCTTGAATGTTTTTGGTGTGGCATTTATTAGCTCCTGAACTTCTCCAAGACCCATATCTTGGAACAATTTATCTCTCACCCTTTTTGCCATATCCACAATCTCTTTTATGATTTCTTTGATTGGCTCTGTCGTAAATCCTGTGAAGTCATGCATAACATCTAGACACAGTTTTCTCTAGCGGAAATTTGTTTTGAGCTTGATGGCTTTCTTGGCTTTTTCTCTAACAGTGATAGCATCTTCAATGGTGTAATCCTTCCAGACTTTCATGAAGTTCTCTCTATGTGGATTTTCTTCCATAGCACTGACAATCAGTTTAACTGATGCTCTGAGATAACTTTAAACTAGATCTGGAGATATATACAGTACACTTTAAAGAAAAACTGAAGTCTAAAGATGATGGGAGGGCTTCCCTGGTGGCTCAGTGGTTGAGCATCCGCCTGCCGATGCAGGGGATATGGGTTCGTGCCCCGGTCCGGGAAGGTCCCACATGCCGCAAAGCGGCTGGGCCCGTGAGCCATGGTCGCTGAGCCTGCGCGTCCGGAGTCTGTGCTCCACAACGGGAGAGGCTACAACAGTGAGAGGCCCGCGTACCGCAAAAAATAAATAAATTGATTAATTAAAATAAAGATGATGGGATTTCATGGTCAAAGGTTAGGCATCCAGGAATTTGGATAGGATCACTTGGGGAGAATTGAAAGTGCCTGAGGAGTTGGAGAATCCCAACACTCCCAAACTATACCAATCAGCTCTTAATTTATCCCTACAAGTAGAGCAAATGCAGTCAGAATGCCCTGTGGACTTGGGAACAAGGCCAAGAATCAGACTTTCAAAGGAAGAAATGGATTACGAGGAATTTTATAGTACATGTTATAGCCAGGAAAAAATTCAGGAAATATGAATTTTAAATCCTTCTGATGAAAAAACTCATCAAATAGGTAAATGTCACACTGAGATGATAACCTGCTTGCTTGTTGGCGAAGAAGCATGGTGAGCATTTCCTTGTTTATACTATGAGCCATCATTCCTTGCCTCCACCACTAAACACACACACACACACACACACACACACACACACACATTTGACCTTCTTGACTGTTATAAAAGGGAAAAAGGACTACAGATCCAGGCATGTTTTTCTGTAAGTTTATTTTTACTATTGTGATTGAAAGTTGGCTTTTCTAACATTTCAACTTCCCAAATTTCTGACATTCCTCTGTTCCCTTTTCTTTCAAAGCCAATACAATGGGCTCTCCTTATCCGGGGGCTTCATATCCGTGGATATGGAGGACCAACGGTACTGTGCCATTTTATATAAGGGACCTGAGCATCCATGGATATTCGTATCTATGGGGGGTTCTGGAACCAATCCCCCGCTGAATACCAATGGACAACTCTGGCCCTTCCCTAAGCTCGACTCTTTCCTGCAGTGCCTTCCTTATGCAACCGAAAATAAGCAAAGCCCACCACTAACATTATTTGGCAAGTTTTTTTTTTTTCCAGAGCTAAAAGTTCATTAATGCAAGGCTTGCCTTACAAGTTCCCACAAATATTACCTAATATTTTGCCATTTTACTACCTGGATCACTACCTTTTCAGACTTCTATATTATTTTTCTCATTTTTGCTGTCATCTGTGAAGCTTAACTGTTGAACTAAAACCTTACATTCTAAGCTTTTGCTTGTTTCTGCAAATTTTTTCCTTTTTTAAAAAAATTAACCAGGTTAGGAAAGGTGATGCTGTGATAACAAATAGCCCCCCAATATATCAGAGTATATCAGAAGCTTTACAAACAAACTGATACACGACATTTATGGTTGGTAAGGGAAACTTTTTCTTGCTTATGCTATGCTCCATCATTTTTTGCCTCCACCATTAAAACACAAATACACACACACAAACAAAAATCATTTGACCTCCTTGGTTGTCATAAAAGGGAAAACGAGACTGCAGAACCATGCACGTTTGTGTTCAAGTTTATTTTTACTGACTCAGCCCCACACTTTGCTTTTTTTCACAGCCCAATGGCCAGGGCTCATTACTCTGCAGAGAGGTTGAAAATTTAGGGGTGCAGATGGAATATTTAGTAAGCATTACATTCTCTCCCTCAGTGAACTCACATAGTACCTGTGAAGAGCCTGAAGGCTGTGGTCCCAATCATGTGGCTAGGATACTTTGAATCCCTTTTAGTAACTAGACATGTTATAGTAGATAAACTATACCCATAGCTCATCAGTTAGAATTGGCTTGCTATAAAAGATAATTAAGAAAGTAAATCCTCCCACTTGGAATATTTTAGTACATGACCACCACAAAAAGATCATAGCACTTTGAACAGAGAACAGTTCAAGGTGAAAAGAAAGACATTTATAGGGGATCATTCAGCTAAAAGGAAGCCTTGTAAAATAGCTTTGCCCCAAAAGACACTCAGTATTCTATTGTGACAAGTTAGCCCAAACTTATTCTCTTTCAGGAGTTTTGAGTATGAATTGAAAATAGAGAGCCTACCACCAGGAGAAGTAGAAGGATAAATAGATGATAGATAGATAGATAGATAGGTAGATAGATGATAGATAGATAGATAGATAGATAAAAAAGGTGACTCGAGCCAATTGTCAAAACCCTAGAGCAAGGGACAAATATTTTCAGGTTCAGTACTTTAAAAAACAAGGTCCCTAGACCTTTGTCTCCTGAGGTGTATCTTATAATAAATCTCCATTTACTGAGGTGAAGTGTCTCTATTCCTTGTGACTTGAAAGACACTGACACATGCAAAGAGTGAATATGTGCATATTATAAACTAAATGGTGTCCCTCCAAAATTCATATGTTGAAGTCTTAATCCCAAATGTGACTGCATTTGGAAATAGAGCCAATAAGGAGGTAATTAAATAAATTAATAAGGTTGGGGCCCTAATCCAATAAGATAGGTGTCTTTATAAGAGGAGGGGGAGACATCAGGTCTCTCTTTTTCTGCACGCGCACACACACACACACACACACACACACACACACACACATGCACACAAAAGAAAAACCACATGAGGACACAGTGAGAAGTCAAGAAGTTGGCTATCTACAAGCCAGGAAGAGAGGCCCCAGACAAAACCAGCCCTGACTGCATGTCCAGACTGAGAAAGTAAGTTTCTCTGGTTTAAACCATCCAGTCTGTGGTATCTTTTAAATGACAGCCTGAGCAGACTAGTAATAGTGCATATTTATAATAACTAATGTATCTTGGTATCAACACACTATGCCTACTATTTTTTTTCCCTTTGTGTTAAGAACCTCTTTCCCCCAATTTTTTTGTTTCACGAAAGTCTCGCTGCTTTATTTCTTTTTACTTTGGTTTCACAGCTTATGGTAGTATAATGGTTAGAAGACAATACATGGGCTTTACAAATTAAAACACCAAGCAAAAGTGAATATTATTAGTATTTTAATAATCCTCACGGTTGCTGGTATGGAAAATTGAAGTAATTTTATGGACCAATGGCCCCTGATATTTACAATATATGTAAATTTTTTTAGCTTTTGTCTAAAAAAAACTATGTTTTTTTAAATGATAAAACTTTTTCCTATTTTAATAATAGTTACTAAATCTGTACAACAAAGTTTGAGCACTTATCATGTGTCTCGTGGAGCTTGGCATGAGGAGCCAGGCAATAAATATTATAAATATGCTAAATATCTAGTATGCTACATGGTGATGTGCACTATCATGTCGGAAAGGGGATTTAAGTGGGAGGAATTCCAATTTAACCAAGCATGACATTTGAGTAGAAAACCTGAAGGAGATATAAGACAGTCACGCTCATATCTGAGGGGAAGGTCATTTCAGGCAGAGGAACAACAAATGCAAAGACCTGAACTGAGAGCATGCCAGTCAAGTAGCAAGGAGATCACGGTAGCTGGAAGAGTGTGATGAGAGGGAAGCAATAGAAGATGAGATCAGAAAGGCAGTCATGTGGGTCCTTGTCTATTGCAGGATTTGCCTTTTGCCTTCAGAGAGATGCAAGCAGCTGAAAGTCGAGCAAAGCAGTGACATGGCCTGACTCATATTTGAACAAATTCACTCTGGATGCTATTCTATGAAAATAGAAAGATGGAAAGAAGGCAAGGGAATAGACATGAGACCAGTGAGGAGGCTACCTCAGTAACCCAGGAGAGGAATGATGGTGGCTTGGATCAGAAGCATGGGGGTGGAGGTATTGAGAAGTTGTTTGATTCTGAATATATTCTAAATATTGAGTTATTAGGATATGTTGACATACTGAATATAATGGATGACAGGAAGAGAAGAGTTAAGGGTAACTCCAAGGGTTTTGTTTGTTTGAGAACAAAAGTAAAGAGGAATGGTATTTACTGAGAGGACCTAGGTATGAGACAACACATACCTTGGAGGCAATTAGGATAATTAGCAGCTCCCTTCTGACAATGTAAAGTTTCAGATATCTAGTAGGTATCTATGTTTAGATGTTAGGTAGGTAGGTAGATATCTAATTCCAGGATTGAGAGGATGGGACATAAACATTTGAGAGTGGTCAGTAAAGAGATGATAGTTAAATCTACCACACAAGATGGTATCACAAAGGGAGGGTGAGTCATGTAAAATATCAAGAGAAAATAAAATAAATAAAAGGAAAACCTGGAGATTATGATAAGATGCAACAACTTTTATGAAACTCTTGTCAGTTATCATTCTCTTATCAATTCTTTATTCCAATACTTTACTGATTTTATGAACTTTCTGAAGTATACTTGTTTTGTACTTTTTCAGCCTTATTATTCCAGATTATTAAGTCTACTTGGTTATTCCTGAATATCATCGTGTGATAATCCATGATGACAGCAGTTTTCCAAACAAAGCATAAGAGAAGGGGGTCCACATTCTAAGTCTTTGAAGCAAGAGTGCCTATCTTTGTATATACACTGTGTATCTTTGTATAATTACAAAACCAGCAGAAATATAGGCACAGAAATATCCTTATTAAAAGAGTAAAGAGAGACAGAAAGGAAGAGAGGCCCCATAAATAAAGAAATGGACAAAGCTGGTAAGAGGTTGTTCCTATCTAATTAGAATTAATTGGAAAAGAAGAGAATTAGTCAAGACCTAATTTTAGTTGGTGTTTAAAGAAAAACCCTTTCTATTATAATTATATGAAAGAACTTGCAATAGGGTAACATTAAAAGTGCTTCTATTCAGGAGAATACATACAGGCCCCTATATTTTCTTAATTATGTCTGTAGACGTGTAGGGAGAAAATGTGGACGATCCTTCTGTTCAGGCTTTAGTCCAGTGTTTATTTGGTAACAAAGTCTAGCCAGCGTCAAACTTAATGTTACACACATTATCTTAACAAATAATTGGAAATATTACTAAAATGCCATGGATTCATTAATTAATTTATCCATCAAATTTTTTTATTGAATGTCTTCTGTGTGCTCAACAATAGTTTAGATGCTAAGGACTTAGCAGTGAATAAGACATACAAAGTCCCTGTCCTTAAGAAGCTTGCATCTTAATTAGCAATAAACAAAGAAATATATGAATAAATAATTTTAGATATGTTGTGTTTTAAAAAGAAAATACAAAAGGGTTAGAAAGAGTGACAGCAGTGGGTGATAGAGATCAGGAAAGTCCTCTCTAAGAAGATATTTGTACAATAGCTAATGATGAAAAAGATCTAGTGTACACACACACACATAACATGACAGATTATTACAGAAAAAGGGAACTGTTGCAATAAATGTATAAGTGTTCCTTGATTCATTTAGGAAACATTTACATATTATCTGCTAGATGACATAATTCAAATAATATAGTCCCAATTATTGAAGATCTTATTGTGTCTTGGTCTAATGAGCATTCTTTTCAAGCTTTAATATTACCAGCAGTACCAGGAGCTGTGCGTTGAGTTTGGAGCAGCAGTTTTTCTTCATTAAGAACAAGTCTCAAGCTCATTAGGAAGAGCTGGGTCACTGTCTCAATCCTACTCTTGTTTTTATCTGTGCATTTCTGCTGCTTGTCCTTATTATACAAGGACTTATATGATCTTTGTGACATCTTTCCAGTGTTCAGTCGCCTCACTGATAGGACACTGATGTCCTTTGCATTCATTTTATCCCCCTTGTACCTCCTGTACACTTTGAACCACATGCAGTTTTTGCATTTTCAATTCTCTTTCTTGTATACTTTCAGTTTCCTGCAGAATGTAACTCACTAACTTGTCTTTTCCTCAATGTCTTCATCTGTTTCTATGTCATGACCTATTTTCAAACAACCTTTTAATTTTAGAATAGTTTTAGACTGACAAAAAGTTGTGAAGGTAGTAGAGTATTTCTATACCCCACAACCAATTTCCCCTATAATTAACATATTGCATTAGTGTGGTACATTGGCAACAATTAATGAACTTATATTTATACATTGTTGTTAACTGAAGTCCACACTTTATTTACATTCCCTTAATGTTTACCTAATACATATCCTTATTCTCTTCCAGAATCCCACCCAGTATATCACATTACTTTTAGTTGTCATGTCTCCTTAGGATTCTCTCAGCTGTGAGAATTTCTCAAACTTCCCTTGTTTTAATGACCTTGACAATTTTGAGACGTACTAGTCAGACTTTCTGTATGATGTTCCTCAATTTGAGTCTGTCTGATATTTTCTCATGATTAGATTGGGTAGAGATTTGCAGAGGAAGACCACAGAGGTAAGATGCCGTTCTCATTATATCAAGGGTACATACTGCTGAGGTGACTCACCACTGCTGATGTCGACCTTGATAACCTGGCTGAGCTAGTGTTGGTCAGGTTTCTCTACTGTAAAGTTACTCTTCCCCTCCCCTTTATATACTGTGCTCTGTGTACAAAGTTACCATGCATAGCGCACGCTTGATGAGTGGGGAGCTGTGATCCACCTCCTTAAAGGCAAAGTTTGAAAAGTGAGAATAAAGAGTTCTTTCTAAATTATTAGGAATTTCTACCTAAAGTCTACTTAAATTATTAGGAATTTCTCTAGACAGACTTGTCTCTATCTACCCACCTATCACCTATCTATTATCTATCAATCAATCAATCAATGTATCTATTTATCTGTATCTTTTAAGTTGTTTATTTATGTTAATATGGGCTAGTGGATATTTATTTATTTTGCTGCTCAAACTATTTATTTTGTTTTATCATCTTGTCCCACTTCAAAAGCAAGGGAAAACTGCCTGCCTTTTTTTCTTTTTTTTTTTTTTTTTTGCGGTACGCGGGCCTCTCACTGTTGTGGCCTCTCCCGTTGCGGAGCACAGGCTCCGGATGCGCAGGCCCAGCGGCCATGGCTCACGGGCCCAGCCGCTCCGCGGCATGTGGGATCTTCCCGGACCGGGGCACGAACCCATGTCCCCTGCATCGGCAGGTGGACTCTCAACCACTGCGCCACCAGGGAAGCCCCTTTTTTTCTTTTTTAATTTGCCTTTTGTTTGTCAGAGGAAGCCAGTACACTGCTTTGAGGGCTCACTTTGCACGTTTGGGCACAGGGGCTGTTTTGAGCCATTTGTTCATTTTATGAGGGAGAAAGCCCTGCCAGTATTTTCTTTGGGGACCCCAAAAGAGCCCAAGTTGTGTGTTGTTGTTGTTGTTGTTTTTAACACACTGATGGCAGTACTATTCATCATCTCACTGGTGCAGGAGAAGTAAATAACTGAATTAAGAGACAGAAGGAAAGCAAGCAGCCCTGAGGTCCCAAGCCTGATAATTCCTTATTATCCAGCCTCATGAGTGGGCCAGCGTTTCAGTCCTGCAACTGATTTTTCCCCCATCAAATATTTAGAAAGTACTTTATTCTCATTTTCTAAATTTTTTATAATCTACTTGCCCTGTAACCTCTTGAAATTTCACACCCATTCCATGACTACTCTAGAAAGATTCTAAAAGTTTACTGTTTCTTCCTGCCATATTGCCAAACATCTAACATTTTAGCAACATACTTTATACAAATAATCCAAGTCCTTGGTAGGTTTTCTTTTTACTGGGAAGCCACTGTTTTCTTCACCAGAAATACTGGTTAGAGATGTATAATGGAATCCTCTGTGAATCTCCTGGGCTCAAGAAAACTATACTTGAGTGTCAGAACAAACTGTCCTCTTGGTAATCAAGATTAATATCCTGGTCAGTATAGTGACTGCCTTTCTCTAAATTTTGGTCCAGTCGCATAAGGATTCCAGGCCAGGGGCTCTCTCAGCTTCATATTTAATGGAAATTTTTCTTAGTAATGCAGCACTATTCCAAAGCCTGCAATGTTTCAAATTTGCCAGTGAAATAAACTTTAAATCTTTAACCCCCAGAACTTTTATCTGAATCATTTTCACAATTGTTCATGTGTTACCTTGGGTTTTAGACATCTGAGCATGTACCTCCTTTCCTTTAATAATTGATAAATTATTTAAAGCAGATTCTGTATTTTAAGTAACAGCGTGCTTCTCATGATATGAGGATCAGTATACACTACTTTAATAGATCATGGAAATAACTTATTTCCAGTTATGACATTTATTAATAGCTTTAAGAAAATCTCCTTCCTTCCTTTCTTCTTCCCTTTATTTTCAGGCAGAAAGTCATTAGGTAATTTATATAGATAGTCTGCTTTCAAGGAGGTGGCTCATCACACCCCACTCCTTAAGTGTCGCCTGCACAGAGTAAATTCTTTTTTTCTTTTTTTTTTTTTTTTTGCGGTACGCGGGCCTCTCACTGTTGCGGCCTCTCCCATTGCGGAGCACAGGCTCCAGACGCGCAGGCTCAGTGGCCATGGCTCACGGGCCCGGCCGCTCCGCTGCATGTGGGATCTTCCCAGACCGAGGCACGAACCCGTGTCCCCTGCATCGGCAGGCGGACTCTCAACCACTGCGCCACCAGGGAAACCCTGCACAGAGTAAATTCTTTCCAAAGACTACAGTATGGAAATGTGTGTGTGGAAGTGGGGTGGAGGGAATAGTTTTACAGCAGAGAAACCTGGAAAACATTATTTCCTCTGGGTGACTAAGGTTAACATCTATGGCAATAAGTCGTGTTGATGGTATCTTCCCTTTGATAGGATGTGATGATAATGGTACTTTATTTCCGTGATCTTCCTCTTAAACACCATGACTCCAGTATAAGCATGAGGAAAACATCCGATATCCTCCAGTTGAGGATCATTCAACAAAATACCTGACCCATACTCCTGAAAACTACCAATTTCATCAAAAACAAGGGAAATCTGAGAAACTATTACAGCCAAGAAAAATCTAAGGAGACGTGATTGATGACTAAATGTAAACTGATGTCCTAGATGAGATTCTAGCACAGCAATAACAACAACAAGGGCAATAAAAGGATACTAAGTAAAAACTAAGGAGAACTCAAGAAAGTTTGAACTTTAGTTAATGATAGTACATCAATATTAGTTCATTAATTGTTACAAAGGTACCATACTAATGTAGGCTATTAGTTAGTGATAGAGAAACTGAGTGTGAGGTATATGGGAACTCTTTACTATCTTCAAAAATTTATTTTAGATAAATCAGTGAAGGGGATTGATCAAACAATTAGACACACATGGACAACAAGAACCAGGCTTCTCCTTTGCTGAAGAAGTAAGGTGCAAAGATGGAGGTGGGAACCAGAATGAAGGCTATGGTGTTAGGTTGGAATTGAAGGTGTTGGACAAGCTTACTTTGAGGGACATTCTATGAAATTACTGGTCTTTGATTTTTGAGAATGTGAAGAATTATTTCACGGAAATCAAGAAAAAGATTGAGAAACTGTTCCAGAGTAAAGGAGATTAGAAGGAAGTAGAGATGGAGATCCAGATGTGGCATGAGATTCTTTTGCTCTAAAGAACATGACAATCAGTAATTCTTTGTTCTATTCTTGATATGTCTTCAAAAGAAACAGAAAAAAAAAGGAAATTAAATAAGATTTAGTTCTACCTTTCAAAAATTGTATTTTATACACATACACACATGCACTTCTTTTTTCATAATAGACTAGAGAGAAATATTAGCTCAGACTACATAAGAAATACTAAAAATTACAAATCAATAGGTTTCATATCATATGTTCCAGGGACATCTGACCTTTTTCCCCAATTGTTCTGACTGAATGCATCTTTTCTTTAGTAATTCTTTATTTCTTCCTCAGACTCTTTCTGCCTTAGTTAAATATTCTTTTTTCTTGCTGCCAAATAAATTGCTTACTTAAATTCAAACTCTTACCAAATTTAAACTGGACAAGGTCACTTGCATTTCAATGAAAACTGATCTTGGTCTGTACTTAGGTTCAACATTTTCATAAATTCTGTTCTTACAAAAATTATGTATTTTTCTTACAAGAACCACCCTAATAAAAGTAGTGTTGAGGTAACCCTATGTCATATGAAGTATAAAAATTCTTTTCACTCTTTCTATTTTTTCTCTCTCTATTCTTTATATATCTTTTCCTCTTCCTTTCTCTTCTTTGTTTCTTTCTCTCTTTCTTTCTTTCTTTCAAAAGAGAAGTCATATAATTTCTGTACTTCTTTCATATGAAGATAGTGACATTTACAATAATATATAAGAAATAATATATATATTATTTATATATTATATATACTATATATAATAATAATATATATATTATTTACAATAATATAAAAGAAAATTACTTAAGCAAGAAACTTCAAATTATTTCCTTTGGACTTAGTCATAGGGCTAAATGTAATGCTCAGGAAAATCTCCAAGGAAATACTCCATCCAAGATATTCTGGGGGTAGAGAAGGTAAAAATGATTTATGTGCCTTGTCCAGGAAGACTGACATCTTTGAAAATCAAGCAGTACATTTTATGATAAACTGATCAGCCAGAAGAAAATAAAGGATAATTTATTGGGGATTCATTTCTAACTGGGTTGTATTTTAGAATATTGAGCTTTTAAGCAAAACTTGTTTTATGATGTCTTTTGCAGAGCAACTTAAGAGATTGAACCCTGCCCAATTTGGGTACTCTCTTAATGGTTGAGCGCACCTACAATTATAGAGACTCAGATTTATTCTATCTCTGCAGTCTAGAAGAAGCAGCTGGGAACTGGAGAACAGGGGCACTCACCTTACGCCTTCACCTTACACTTGACATTGCAGGCAGACACTTCTACTCTTTCTTCCAAAGCTACCACCGTCAGCCACACCCTGGAGTTTATTTCTGACTTCCCCTTCCCTCCCATTCTGATAACCCTTAGTCTATAAGTACAGTTTTTCCTCCTTTGAATAAATTCTCTGTTTTCCCTTTATCAATCTCTTTTTACTCACTCTGGGATCATTGTTGGAGCAGTCTACCCTCATTTCTGGAATGTTGCAAAAGCTTTTTATTTCTACACTTACCTCCTTTTAAAACTTACTGAAAATTACTATTTAGAGTAATTTTCCAAAGACACTGCTTTTATTACAACTCAAAACTCACTAATGTCTACTGAAAATTTTTCAAATTTCTATGAGGCGGGCTTCCCTGGTGGCGCAGTGGTTGAGAGTCCGCCTGCCGATGCAGGGCACATGGGTTCGTGCCCCGGTCCGGGAAGATCCCACATGCCGCGGAGCGGCTGGGCCCGTGAGCCGTGGCCGCTGAGCCTGCGCGTCCGGAGCCTGTGCTCCGCAACGGGAGAGGCCACAACAGTGAGAGGCCCGCGTACCGAAAAAAAAAAAAATTCTATGTGGCAAATCCCATCAGTTATCAAACTGTCATCATTTCCTTTCCAGGTTTATTTTTTATTGCTCCCATATACGGACCTTAAATTCTAGTTGAAAAGTCTGTTTATGTCCCTCTACCCACCATCCTATTTATCATGTTCACAACTTTGTCCACATTAGCTTCCTACCCATTACAAGTGAAACTAACAATTCTTTCCCACCTTACTCCCATCTCCTTATCAAAACTGGGTCAAACATTAATTTTCAATTTAAAATCACTTTTATGTTTGTCCTTCTTATATTGACCCAGCCGAGAGAAACCTTCCATTCCTCAACACTTATAAGAATTATAATCTGTGCTGTTCATTTCATTCATTTGTTAGTTTACATGGTTCTTATTTCTCCATATGTATTTTGGAAAGCTAAGGTCTTGTAGTTTTGTATACATCTGACCTTGCTGAACAGAAACTACATTTCCTAGAGCTACCTTTCTTTATCGTCCCACTTTTCCTACTTCTGGGCAGGCACAAGTGTAGTTCGATAATGAACGGTCATCAGGTGGAGATGGATGCAGGTTTCAACTTGTCTTCATGGTTTTCAGTTTATCTTTATGGATTCAATTTTTTCACCTCTCCTCCACTTCACACCTAGCTCTCTTTTCTGTATGCTAATCCTGCTGACGCCTGTAGTCTTTAGGCCAAAAATGCAGAGGTAACAGTCTTACATTGATGTCATCACTAGAAACTAAGATTGCAAACTCCAGGAGCATGAGTAAAAAAAAAAAGTATAATTGAAATGGTAAGAGAATAGAAAATGGAATAATATTAAATATTCAATTAAAACTTTAGAAAGCAGGTAAAGAAGGGAAAACAAGGAAAAAAAAGAAACATTACAATGAATAAAATACACCATTTAAAAGATAGAGATTGTCAAGAGAGGATAAAAAACAAGACCTACCTATAGATAATTAGATTAAAAATTACATAATTAGATAAAAAATAGATAATTACCAAAAAAAAGTGCTTTAAATATAAGAACTCAGCTAGGTGAAAAGTAAAGATATGGAGAAAGATATACTGTACTGAGACAAATCAAAAGAAAGATGGAATAATTGCATTTATTTCAAAGCAAGCTATAGAGCAGGGAAATTATCAGAGATAAAGAGGGGAAATACATAATTTTCATTATAATTCTCCAAGAAGACGAAATATGCTAACCATCTTGTGAGCCTTCAAAGAGTCGTAATATTTTTGCTGGTGGAGGGTTTGAAATATTGTGAGAACTACCAAAATGTGAAACAGAGACACAAAGTGAGCAAATGCTGTCAGAAAAATGGTACCAATAGACTTGCTCGACACAGGGTTGCCACAATCTTTAATTTGTAAAAAGAAAAAAAAAATCCAAAAAACAAACAAACAAAAAAACCCAAAACCCAATATTTGTGAAGGGTAATAAAGTGAAGAGCAATAAAACAAGATATGTCTGTATTAATGACAAGTTAATCTCATTGTTAGCTTTATTTAATTTATTCAGTTAAAAATGTTTCTGTAGACAAACCTGGTAGATAGCAAACCAACAAATATCCCATCTTTCTTCCTTGCTAAATAATCTAGATATTGTCAGGAAGTTGGTGTCCATTCCAGGGGATGCATTATAATTGATCTACTCAGTTGTGGTAATCTCATTCTCCTTTGCCAGTGAGCTTTAGGGACTGTTATGTGACCCAGTTTTCCAAATGAGATGAAAAGGGAAATCTGCTTGTTAAATTCCAGGAAAGTTTTTTCTCCTTGATTCAATTAAATAGACCTTTGATAAGCCCCTTCCTGGAACGCCCTCAACTAACGTCATGGCCTTTTTCTTATTGAGTAATAACCTAATTCTTAGAGCTGTAGGAGCTGTATTGTTGCCATATGAAGAAAATCCAAGAAAATTGCAGAAAAGTTGAGCAACTGCCAAGAAATCATTTTATTGCTGAGTTAACCAACTCTTGACTATCTACCTATGGACTTTTTATTGTTTGGAGATTTTGGTCCGTGGTCTTATAACATAGACTTCTTTTTATTTATTTTTTATTTTTTGCAGCACGCAGGCCTCTCACTGTTGTGGCCTTTCCCGTTGCGGAGCACAGGCTCCGGATGCGCAGGCTCAGCGGCCATGGCTCACGGGCGCAGCTGCTCCGTGGCATGTGGGATCTTCCCGGACCGGGGCACGAACCCGCGTCCCCTGCATCGGCAGGCGGACTCTCAACCACTGCGCCACCAGGGAAACCCAACATAGACTTCTTGGCCTCAGTTTTCTCATCTGAAATATGGATAATAAACGTATCTACCTTCAAGAGGTATTGTGAGGGTGAGTAAAATAAAACAGGGAAAATGCTTAGAAAAATGCTTATTATATACAAAGTGCTCAAAAAAGCCAGCTGTTGTTATATTACTGTTGTCATAGTTAAATTTCTTTTATTAGTTGTTGTGATATTTGCAGCCAGATGCACACTACCTGTCACAACCACTGTATCCTTCACATGTGTAGCAGGGTTACCTGATGGCAGGTATAAATACAGTCCCTTGGTATCAGCAGGGGATTGGTTTCAGGATCCCCGCTGATGGCAAAATCCTCAGATGCTCAAGTCCCTTTTATAAAATGGCATAGTATTTGCATGTAACCTATGCACATCCTCTCTTATACTTCAAGTCATATCTGGAATACTTATAATACCTAATGCAGTGCAAATACTATGTAAATAGTTGCTGGCATGCAGCAATTTCAAATATTGCTTTTTAGGACTTTCTGGAACTTTTAAAATAAATTTATTTATTTATTTATTTATTTTGGGGGGGCTGCCTTGGGTCTTCATTGCTGCACGCAGGCTTTCTCTAGTTGTGGCAAGCGGGGCTACTCTTCGTTGCAGTGCGTGGGCTTCTCATTGCAGCGGCTTCTCTTGTGCGGAGCACGGGCTTCAGGTGTGCGGGCTTCAGTAGTTGTGGCACTGAAGTTGTGGCTCAGTAGTTGTGGCTCATGGGTTCCAGAGTGCAGGCTCAGTAGCCGTGGCGCACGGGCCCAGTTGCTCTGCGGCATGTGGGATCTTCCTGGACCAGGGCTCGAACCCGTGTCCCCTGCATTGGCAGGTGGATTCTTAACCACTGTGCCACTGGGGAAGCCCCAGAACTTTTTTTAAATATAAAATTTCAATACAAGTTTGGTTGAATCCACAGATGCAGGGCCCATGGATACAGAGGGCCTGACTGTATTTAACAGCTCCATGGCATATACTTGTAATGGGAGCTTAGGTTTAGATAGTTTTTCCTTCAAGGTGATTTTCCATTTAGTCTCATTCATTTACATAACATAGTTTTCCTTATTCTTTCCTAATTCAAAAGCACTGAAAAACTAAGCATCCCCCACGACCCACCCCTCTGGGGAAAAAAAAAAAAGCAAAGTAGAGCTAAGAAGAGACTTGACCTTGACCTCTCCTGGTCATTAATTTCTAATATTATACTGAAATTCCTGATATTGTTGCCAAGGTTTTAATCCCTATTTAAGAACATATGTTCATCTGATTTTTTTCTTTTGTCATCCAATTTAATTTGTTTTTATTATTAAAAGTATGTTTTGTAAATAAGCTCATTTGTGTCATATTTTAGATTCTACAAATAAGTGATATCATATGGTATTTTTCTTTCTCTTTCTGAAGTATTGCTCAGTATGATAATCTCTAGTTGCATCCATGTTGCTGCAAATGACATAATTTCGTTCTTTTTTATGGCTGAGTAGTATTCCAACAAGGTCCTATTGTATAGCACAGGGAACTATATTCAGTATCCTATGATAAACCATAACGTAAAAGAATATTTAAAAAAAGAATGTATATATATGTATAACAGAATCACTTTGTTGTACAGCAGACATTAACACAATGTTGTAAATCAACTGTATTTCAATTAAAAAAATAGGAAAAAAAGTATTTTTGAAATAAAATAGCACCAAAGTATAAGGAGATTCAAGATGCTGTCTGTGTCACTGTGATATCTCATGCCTGTGTACAAATCAGCAGTACCCTCTCTCTTCCATTAGATCGTCTGGACTTGTCTGACTCATGCAGAGGCAATATCATCAGAACTAGCGAATGGAGGCATGACTGTTGCTCTGTTGTCAGCAAACACCCATTTTACTTTCCAAACTTCTTTTAAAAAGGCAAACCACTTCCTTTCTCCTTCCCCACCTCCCACTCCACCATCCTCCCATCCCCAATCTCTACTCAGTATGATTTTTACCTAACTTATGAAGGGAATAAAAGCATTCTTTTCAAGAATCACCCACTGAAGTCGTGAAAGAGATCTGGAATTCAAGATGTAGTCAGAATATTTCAAGGACATTACAGTGTACTACATGCCTCCTTCAGTCTTTCGGGCAGTAAAACTGTACCACTTTAAGTGTAGAAATAGAAACACTGTGGTGAAAATGGGTTACAATCTGCACAGTGTTATGATTTTTCATTGTTATCTTTCATTTAGCTTATAAAAATGAATAATTGCCTTAATAGATTTTTTTTTTCCGAAGTCAGGCTATTCTTGGCATTACCCTATATCTCTTCTCATCTCATATAAAAGTTTAATATCTTATAAGCAAATGGCTGTGATGAGGCAAACAAAAGGAGATCGAGCAATCAAGTCAAGTTATTATAGTCCTTATACTACACAGCCTTTCAAAGAAAACTGGATTGCTTTGAGTGGTTTGTACACGTTCTTGCCAAAATCGCCAAGTGCCAAGAACCCACGAACGCACAAAATTTCTTTAGAGCATTAATTTCATATTTAACTTGATGGACAGTCTAAAGCTCCATCTCTACCATAGAAATGGCTGAAAAAGCAAGAGATTAAATCAAATTTTTATAAAAATGATTGTAACAAGAATAAGATATGAGCCATTAATTTGATCTTGTTAAAAATAGAAGGCCAAAATGAGAAATTAATGGGGTACCAGTATCATGGAAAATCCAAAGACACATTAGAACCCATACTTGAGAGTAGAGGCAGTGAAGTTCAGTTATCACACCCACACTAGGCTTCAACTTGGTGTTATTCCACCACATTCCCCTTTTCACAGAATTCAGCGTATAGCAAGCCGCATGGAATTTTGGATATTGGCAAATGCATATGATTTTGCCCCCAGTTTTCTTTGTCTTTTTCGACCCCTGAAGCCTATCTTAATCTGTGGGTTAGACCTGCTCTGGATTAAATGATTGTCCTCCCCACATGTCTGCGTTGAAGCCCTCATCATCAATGTGATGATGTTTGGAGGTAAGGTTTTGGGGAGGTAAATAAGTTTAGATGAGGTCATGAGGGCTGAGCCCTCATGATGGGGGGTAGTGCTCTTATAAAAGAAGAAAGACATATAAGATCTATCTGCATGCCCGATCCAAGAAAAGAAAAATTTTGGCCCTGTGAGGACAAAATCAAAAAGAGAGCTCTCACCAAGACCCCTATCATGCTGACACCCTGACCCTGGATTTTAGTCTCCAGACCATGAGAGTCATCAGTCTATGGTATGTCATTATAGCAGCATGAACTAAGACGATGCCTAATATGACTTTTCTGATCCTCAGGGTCAGGGTTCCCAAGGGCCCCATGCACTTGAATGGGCTTAGAGCATGCTAAATAATTAGCTTTTCATAAATAAATTTTCCTTAGCTGAAGGTCATTTGAAATTCATTATTTTTGTATAAAAGATAATATTTCTGGGTGTTATAAGCAATGTAAATAAATCTGACATCGCAGCCTCTTATACCACAAAAATTATTAGTAATTTAGCTTATCAGATTCCTTAGTTGTCACATGAAAATCTGGTTTTTCATGATGGAATGTGGGAGGGGGAGAAAGATTTTATACTGAGTGGAGGCACGGCCACATAAATATCACTTAAGAATTAAAGCATTGTGGGTCCTCAGCACACTATGGAAATGAACATTGTATCAGTATATTAATGATAATAACAGACTTCTCCCTCCTGATTTTGCAATGATCAGAAGTTTATGTGAAAGAGTGAAAAAATTTTATAACAATGTACTGAATTTTTTCTTTGTTCTCTTCAATCTTGTCACCAGCTATAAGTTGGTGCTACTTATGGCCTCTATTTGGCAAAGAAAATTTCTCTAAAGCTGTGATGTCCCAAAGACAAAGACCAATAGTCACACATGGCTCCTTAAATTAAATTAATTAAACAAATAAAATTAAAACTTTGCTTCCTGGGTTGCACTCACCACGTTTCAAGAGCTTCATAGACACAGCAGACAGTACAGAATAGAACATTACCATCATCATAGAAAGTTTTATCAGAGAACTGTGCTAAAGGTGGTTTTTTTTTTGTTTTTTTTTTTTTGCGATACGCGGGCCTCTCACTGTTGTGGCCTCTCCCATTGCGGAGCACAGGCTCTGGACGCGCAGGCTCAGCGGCCATGGCTCACGGGCCCAGCCACTCCGCGGCATGTGGGATCTTCCCGGACCGGGGCACGAACCCGTATCCCCTGCATCGGCAGGCGGACTGTCAACCACTGCGCCACCAGGGAAGCCCTAAAGGTGGTTTTTAAGATATGGCTATAGCTGAGAAATATTTCTACATTATTTTAACTAATTTTAACCAAACTATTCAGGTAAATTATGCCTTATTTATACAAATTCAAAAGCATCTATCCCTTCTGTGATCAGGATGTAATAATTTAGGAGTATAAAAATCTACAACTATCTTCCTTGAAGATAAGATGTTCAAAGTATTCCCTTTGAGAAAAGGAACAATATAACGTGGCCTACAATTATGACTGAGAACATTTTCTAGTTAACAATTTTGACTCACTAACAGATAGAATAAGGTAAGAAAAACAAATAAAGTTAATGGGATTAGAAAGAGAAAAAAACTAGTCATTATTCACATATAATAGGATATATATGAAAGACTATCTAAAGGATTCTATAGTTAAATATTATTTTAGTAAGTTTGTGAAGAGTATTAAATCAATATATTAAAAAAAATCTACTGTGCTTCTGTATAAAAGGAAAAAAAAGAAACTAAAATATCTGATTTCCAGTAGCATCAAAATAAAAATACCTAGGACTAAATCTAAACAAAGATATAAAGAATTTTACCAAAACAAAATATTAAAATATTGAGGATCATTAAAGAAGATTGAAATAAATGAAGGAGTATACAATGTTTCTGGGCTGGAAGACTCAGTAGTATAAAGATAGTTTTCCTCATGTTGGTATCTAGATATAAAGCAAAAACTCCAAAAATTGGTGTGTGTGAGCATGTGTGTGTGTGTGTTTGTGTGTGTTTATGTATTTAAACTTACCATCTGAATTCCAACATTTCTTGTAGCAGTGGAAAGGATCACTACTATCGAGATACATTTGAAGAAGAAAAAAACGGGAGAATTAACTAGTTGAAAAACGTACTAAAACTGAAACAATTAAGATAAAATGGAATTATGAAGAAATATAAATTGAAAAATGTAACTGAACTAGACGTAGAAGCTGACCGACACAAAAATGGCACCTGGTAAGTTTATCACAGTCTTCGTTCTCGTCATCAAATATTTGACATACTGTCTCTCCCAGTGATAAAATATACTCACCTCAAATGTTCAGTCATATTAACAAGCTCAAGTACCATTTTCCCTGAGTGAGCTATAACATGAATTACAGATGTAAGTGCTATTGAACTAAAAGCACAAGTTATGTACACTCCATACACCTAATATATAATTGTGGTTTAGAAAAAGTCTAGTCACAACAAACAATGCTATTTAGGAAAGAGAAAAATAAGGACCATACACAATTCATTAGTCTGTAGCAATTCTAAAATCGCGTCAAGCAGACATTCCAAAGGACACTTATTCTGAGATTAGTGGGTAGGAATAAGCTTTTAAGGTCTGAATTTCATTCTATTTATTCCTCATTATATGATGTGTATTTCTGTGTGTTGACTTGACATATCCTCTATGGTCTTCTCTGTCAAAAACTGTGAAGGGTCTGAGATGCTACCATACTTATGACTAAACAGGGTAGCCTGGTATAGTTTCATAGATGTTAATAGAAAATTGTGACTCCTGGAATAGAGGCAAAGAATTTTCTTATTCACAGCAACTACACTAGCAAGAAAATCAGCATTTTCTTGTGCCTGTCCCCAGAGCCCCAAATTCCCAGAGTGTGACACTCAGAGGGCCAGATGATCCTTGAATATACAGTGGGTTGCATTATAAAAGAAAAAAAAAAAGAATTAAAAAAAGAATTTAAAAGAATTTATTTGTTTTTCTTACCTTATTCCAAATATCTTTTATAAGGGGCAGTAAGAATACCTGATTCAGAGGGAGACATTATCTTTATTATACTGGACAGTAAACATTCCAGATTTTTGCCTGAAGAGACATTATTTCTATTTTCCAAAGCTGTTCACCATGCAAACATCATTGCAAATAGAGTCCAAAACTATATATTCTCAACACTTGCATTTTTATCCTTCTCCTTGGCCACTTCTGAAGTAGGCCTTGGAGAATAAGTCCTCCAGGGAAGGTAGGACAGTGGGTAAGGAAGACTTTTTAGCTTGTTTCTTGTTTGTAAATGATTTTGGTTCCAAAGGATTTTTGTAAATCTCACACAGCCAGAAACACTTTTAGTGTAGGATTATCGTGTCTTTGGCAGAAAAAATCTTCAAATCTTAGTTTCAAAAATGTTGCTTGTTACCTATTTGATTGTATACAGCTCCATGTGTCATTAGCCATATGGACAGACTAGACATTTCTCTTTATCTGGTTTTTATTGTGGATATTCTGAGTCTATCAGTTTTTTTTTTTTTTTTTTTTTTTTTTTTTTTTTTTTTTTTTGCGGTACGCGGGCCTCTCACTGTTGTGGCCTCTCCCGTTGCGGAGCACAGGCTCCGGATGCGCAGGCTCAGCAGCCATGGCTCACGGGCCCAGCCGGTCCGCGGTGTGTGGGATCTTCCCGGCCCGGGTCACGAACCCGTGTCCCCTGCATCGGCAGGCGGACTCTCAACCACTGAGCCACCAGAAAAGCCCCTGAGTCTATTAGTTTGATGAGAGAGCAATACCCTTACCCCCCCCAAAAAAATTACCGTTAAGATTACCTGGTTATCTCAACCCCTTCAGGCATTTTAACCATTGGTGTCTGGATTTACCCTAGATTTACGAGTTGCCATTATGCTGAGCTCTCATTGGCCTTGGTTGCTCATAGCAATTTCTCAATTTTATCTTTTACTGTAAATCTGGAAGTCCCTAAATTCCTGAACTTTTTCTATTCCCTTTAACACCTTCTTCCAAATAGGAGATTTGCTTTTTTCTTAGAGTAACCATATCAAATGAAATCAAATGGAAGCCAATAGACAAACACTATTAACATTCTGTTTTCAACCTCTATTCCTAAAACCATAATATGTGTGAGGTATATTATCTGCTTTTCAAATCACAGACGATAATATGACCTAGTATTTTGCCTCTTCATTTCATGGATTGCCATGTTTCCAACTCTCAATAATAGTTTTCTTTCTGCCTGCAGCCAGTCGTATATTTTAGGCTTTTTTAAAATTATTATTATGATAGTACCCTAGTTCTAGGTACAAGTTTCTATAACACGTTCTGTAACAGTTTCTATAACAAGCAATCCTCAAAGTCTAGCTGTTTAAAGAAAGATTCCTTTCTTACACATCACATATGTCTTTTGAGTGTAGGTAGGGATTCGCTGCTTCTAATAGTCTCTTAGCAACCTAAGCAGACAAATCAGCCCCCATTCTGAATGTTTCTGGACACTGACCCAGAGGAAGAAAAAAGTAGTAGGGGGAGAGGGTCCTGCAGCAGCAATTAAATGTTCTAACCTGGGGGAGACACAATTATTTTTCTCACAACTCATAGTCTTGACTAGTTATATACCTCATTCAACCACAAAAGGTCAGCACGTATAATCAGTGCATGTGTTTAGATGGTAAATATTCTGAAATATCTGGTCAGCAAAATTCATAATAACTACTCTACCGTGCTGCAGTGGCTCTAAACTCAGAGCAATTTTGTCTCTCAGGGGACATTTAGTGATGTGTAAAGGTATTTTTGGTTTGCACAGTGAAAGAGGGCTATGCCTCTGGCATCTAATGGGTGGAAGCCAGGGATATTGCCAAACATCCTACAGTGCCCAGAGCAATTCCCACCGCCAACAAAAAATGATCCAACCCCAAACAGTCGTGCTGAGGATGAGAAATCCTGCCCTAGAGAAACTCACCTACAGGCACACCTCACTTTATTGTGCTTCATTTTATTCTGTTTCAATATATTGTTTTTCACAAATTGAAGGTTTGCGGCAACTTTGCATCAAGCAAATGTATCAGCACCATTTTCCAAGAGCATTTGCTCACTTTGTGTGCCTGTGTTATGTTGTGGTAATTTTTGCAATGTTTCAATCTTTTTCATAATTATTATACTTGTTATGGCCATCTGTGATCAGTGATCTTTGATGTTACTATTATAATTCTACACCACAAACCACACCCATATAAGACGAAAATCTTATTTATTTATTTATTTATTTTTTTGCGGTACGCGGGCCTCTCACTGCTGTGGCCTCTCGCGTTGCGGAGCACAGGCTCCGGACACACAGTCTCAGCGGCCATGGCTCATGGGCTCAGCCGCTCCGCGGCATGTGGGATCTTCCCGGACCGGGGCACGAACCCGTGTCCCCTGCAGCGGCAGGTGGACTCTCAACCACTGCGCCACCAGGAAAGCCCAAGACGAAAATCTTAATTGATAAATGTTGTGTGTGTTCTGACTGCTCCGCTGACTGGCTGCTCCCCCAATCTCTCTCCCACTCCACAGGCCTTCATATTCCCTGAGACACAACAGTACTGAAATGAGGGCCATTGATAACCCTACAATGGCCTCTAAGTGTTCAAGTGAAAGGAAGAGTCACACATCTCTCCTTTAAATCGAAAGCTAGAAATGACGAAGCTTAGTGAGGAAGGTATTTCAAAGCTGAGATAGGCCTCTTGCACCAAAAAGTTAGCGAATGCAAAGGATAAGTTCTTGAAGGAAATTAAAAGTGCTACTGCAGTGAAAACATGAATGATAAGAAAGTGAAACAGCCTTATTGTTGATATGGAAAAAGTTTTAGTGGTCTGGATAGATCAAACCAGCTACAACATCCCCTTAAGACACAACCTAATCCAGCACAAGGCCTTAACTCTCTTCAATTCTATGAAGGCTGAGAGAGGTGAGGAAGCTGCAGAAAAAAAGTTTGAAACTAGCAGAGGTTGGTTCATGAGGTTTAAGGAAAGAAGCTGTCCCCGTAACATAAAAGTACAAGATGAAACAGTAAGCACTGATGTAGAAGCTGCAGCAACTTATCCAGAATATCTAGTTAAGATAATTAATGAAGAGCTACGCTAAACAACAAATTTTTAATGCAGACGAAGTAGCCTAGTGTTGGAAGGAGATGTCATCTAGGATTTTCATAGCTAGAGAGGAGAAATCAAACCCTGGCTTCAAAGCTTCAAAGGACAGGCTGACTATCTTGTTAGGGGCTAATGCAATCGGTGAGTTTAAGTTGAAACCAATGCTCATTTACCATTCTGAAAATCCTAGGACCCTTTAGAATTATGCTAAATCTACTCTGCCTGGACTGTATAGATGGAACCACAAAACCTGAATGAGAACACATCTGTTTACAACAAGGTTGACTAAATATTTTAAGCTCACTGTGGAGATCTACTGCTTAAAAAAGAAGAAAAAGATTCTTTTCAAAAATTACTGCTCATTGACAATGCACCTGGTCACCCAGGTGCTCTGATGGAGATATAAAGTGAGATTAATGTTGTTTTCATGCCTGCTAACACAACATCTATTCTGAAGACATGGTTCAAGGAGTAATCTCAATTTTCGAGTCTTATTATTTAAAAAATACATTTTGTAAGGCTATAGCTGCCATAGAGAGTGATTCCTCTGATGGATCTGTGCAAAGTCAACTGAAAACCTTCTGGAAAGGAGTTATCATTCTAGATGCCATTAAGAACATTTAGGATTTGTGGGAGAGGTAAATAGATCAACATTGACAGGAGTGTGGAAGAAGTTGATTCCAACCCTCATGGATGACCTTGAGGGGCTCAGGACTTCAGTGGAGGGAGTAACTGCATATATGATGGAAATAGCAAGAGAAATAGGATCAGAAATGGAGCCTGAAGCTGTGACTGAATTGCTGCAATCTCATAATACAACTTTAATAAATGAAGAGTTGCTTCTTTTAGATGAGTGAAGAAAGTGTTTTCTTAAGATGGAATCTACTCCTGGTGAAGATACTGTGAACATTGTTGAAATGACATCAAAGTATTTAGAATATTATATAAACTTAGTTGATAAAGCAGTGACAGGTTTTGAGAGGACTGACTCCAATTTTAGAAGAAGTTCTACTGTGGGGAAAAGGCTCTTAAATAGCCTTTCATGCCATAGAGAAATTGTTTGTGAAAGAGTTGATTAATGCAGCAACATTTATTATTGTCTTATTTTAAGAAATTGCCACTTAACCTTCAGAAACCACAGCCCTGATCAGTCAGCAGCCATCAGTATCAAGATAAGACCCTCCACCAGCAAAAGCACTATAGCTCACCGAAGACTTAAATGATGGTTAGCATTTTTTAGAAATAAAATACTTTTAAAAATTACGGTAGGTACATTGTTCTTTAAGACATAATGTGACTCCTCACTTAATAGACTACCATGTAGTCTATTAGTGTAATCATAACTTTTATATACACTAGGAAAACAAAAATTCTGTGACTCACTTTACTGCCCAAATCATTTTATTGCAGTTGTCTGGAACCAAACCCTTAATATCTCTGAGGTACGCCTGTACATGTGGTATGTTCCATTTATATGTAGTTTAAAAGCAAGCAAAAATAAAATATTAATTTTAAGGATTCACTTATAAGTGGAAAATGAGAACTAACTGGTAGAAAATAATTATGATAAAAGTTGAAATGTTTCCAGTGGGTGGGGAAGAAAAGCATATGATGTAGGAACAGTATATGGTAGGGGTTGCTTCCAAGGTTCCAGGGAGTTCTGTGTCTTCATCTGGTAAATGGTTACATGGGTAGTCACTTAATAGTGAAGGAGGGATAGAGAAAGGAGGTTAAATCCTGTAAGTCCAGTGACCTATCCCTTTCAGAATGCACATGGGGCCTGATGACATGCCCATATCCGGTGGGTATGTTCTGCTACCTATCAGACTGAATGATTAGCTGAATCCTGCTGCTAGACTATTGCTGCTTCTGCCACAGATGCTGAAGGGACTGTTGAGGCCTGAGTGAATACTTAAGCAGAAAAGGAATAATAATACAGAAGTTTGGGAATGGAGAGAGATAAGCTGAGGTGTCGGGGGTTGAGGATAATAGGGAACTTAGGCGTTGACTTGAGATAAGGCATTCCGTGCCTCTTTCATATGGTTCCCTAAACCATTAGGGGCAGGGGACAAGTGTGGCTGCTACACACTCTTCCCTTTACTCGTGTGGCATGTTTAATCTACACAACAGAACTGGACACCTGACAGCATCGCATAGAGAAAAATGAATTTATTTGGGGCTTGATAAACCTGTACTGGAGTATCAGTTCTACTCTTTACCATATATGCGAACTTAGAAAACAATTTAACAATATCTAAGTATTTTCTCTGTAAAAACTAGCGATGCTAATATTCAATTACTAGGGCTTTATGAGTTAATGATTAAGAAGTACCCGGTACGAAAACAATGAAGATACCACTATATACTTATTTAGAATAGCCGTAATGTAGTACACCGACAACACCAAACACTGGCAAGGATGTGCAGCAGCAGAAACTTTCATTCATTGCTGGTGGGAATGCTAAATGGTGCAGCCACTTTGGAAGACAGTTTGGCAATTTCTTACAAAACTAAACAATTCTTGCCATACACCCAGCAATCGCACTTCCTGGTATTTACCCAAATGGGTTGAAAACGTCTGTCCACATGGACACCTTCTCACAGATGTTTATAGCAACTTTATTCATAACTAGCAAACCTTGGAAGCAGCCAAGATGCCCTTCAGTTGGTAAATGATGAGCAAACCGTGGTGCATCCAGACAATGGAATATCATTCAGGAGTAAAAATCGATGAGCTATTTAGCCATAAAAAAACATGGAGGAACCTTCAATGCATACTATTAGGTGAAAGAAGCCACTCTAAAAATTTTGGCTACATACTGTAGCCACTCTAAAAATACTACAGAGTTCAAGTACATGGAATCCTGAAAAGGGCAAAACTTCAGAGATGGTAAAAGGACCAGTGGTCTCCAGAAGTTGGAGCTGGGAGTGAGGGTGAAGGAACGGATGGATGAACAGAGCGCAGAGGATTTTGATGGTAGAACATGCCGTATGATACTCCAATGGTAGATAAACGTCTTTATACATTTGTATAAACCCATTGAATGTAAAACACCAAGCATGAACCATAATATAAACCAAAGACTTTGGGAGATAATGATGTGTCAGTGTAGGCTTATGACTGTACCCAGTGTGTACCGTCATGGGGCAGGAAGTTCACAGCAAGTGAGGATTTGTAGAAGCAAGGGTACATGGCAACTCTCTATACTTTCTGCTCCATTTTGCTGTGAATCTAAAACTGCTCTAAAAAAGAAAGTTGATTAATTTGCAAAAAAAAAAAAGGAGTAGTTTTGTTAAGCTGAATTGATTTTGAAAAAATATATTAAAAAGTCTAGGTTACAAAAGAGTATTTGCTACCTTGATTAGTTGGATCTCTTTATTGATTCTCATGGCATGATATATAGGATAGACTGTTCCAGTGAAGAATCATACATTTAATCACAGGGAAATGAGGCAAACAGAAAGTTAATCTAACATTAAATTATTTGAAATGTTCCCCGTTCCATGAAAGCAGGCTGAGGAATGCTGACATACACTCCATCTCTCTTCATTCATCTTGCTTCTTTAAAGAGAGATGTGCATAATTTAATTCAAGTTGTCAGTATTTCCAGAAATATGTAGCTAACTAAGATGTTCATGTCACTTTGTTTTTCTGATAACTTCCTGGAAAGTTATTCAATTAAATAGGCTAACACCCCGCTACAATGGGAGACGTCTCTATGTAAGTTGTTATAAAGCAGAGTGACTAAATCAGGCTGCTGGTGTTGCCTCTGAGCCAAGTTTTGACAGGATTTCTGACTTCTCTTTTTTTTTCCCCCATAGAATTTTGGCTTGTTCAAAATGTGAAAATGAAACAGAAAAGGCTGTAGCTAATTCTGTTCCATAAAAGGAAAACATGTGGAAGTGGGAAAATAGACCACGGTGCATGTTTGATCTACCTGATACATGCTGTGCCAGGTAGAATTCATTGCCAGACCTCCCCTACTTTGTCCTACTTAGCAATACAGTCATCCCTCAATATTATCAGGGGATTCGTCCCAGGACTCCTGCAAATAATCTTCAGATGCTCAAGTCCCTTATAGAAAATGGCAGAGTGTTTGCCTATACCCTATGCCCATCTTCCCATATACTTTACCTCTAGATTACTTATAACACCTAATACAATGTAAACACTATGTAAATAGTTGTAAATACAATACAAATGTTTCCAGTGAGTAGCAAGTTCAAGTTTTGCTTTTTGGAACTTTCTGGAATTTTTTTCAAATATTTTTGATAGGAGGTTGGTTGAGTCCGGGGATGCAGAACACACAGATATGGAGCCTGACTGTACTGAAGCTGTGGCCTGTAGACATTTTGCTTTTGCAGCTGTCTCAGTGTTAGCTCTGTCACTAGAAAGAGCTGAAGGGGCCCTACAGGAAGGGCTTTCCTGCTTCTGATGTGCTGCTTTTGAGGGCGTGAGAGCCAGCAAATCAGCTTACAGGAGATCTAACAGTACTGGCTTTAGGGACCTTCGTAGGCTAGCCATGGCTCTCAGCATCCGGAAAGTTTTCAGCCCCTGGCAGGCCACTCTCGCATATGAGCCTTGGGTTGCTCCCTCTGACAAGTTTCTTCAGCCCTGGAAAGCTGGTGTCCTAGTGGCAGCCATACCCTCTCCAAAGAGATCTGAATTTAAGTTGTGGGTAGAAAGATATATTAAGTCTGTCCACTTCTTGTTCACATTTCCTGGGGTTCTCAGGATAGCAGTAGCTGAGTTACGCATTTGCAACTTCTGTATACCTTATGGTTTTCTTTTAACCTTTAACCACCGAGTTAACCATTCTGTATGTAAAATTTTCTTCTTCAAATTCCTGATAGGTTTTATGTGTTCTAACTAGACTCTGATTGATACACACATATTAAATATAGCTATTGTCAGCGAAAAAATGTTGCCTGCCATGTCAGTAAACAAAGGATGTTGCAGCCATCGTCATCACATTACAGCTGCCTCAATGATGAGCAGAACCCAGGATAGAAATAGGATGCCTGCCATCAAGGCATCAGCCCCTGCAGCCATTCCCCCACTCCAAAGGTGCACCCTGAGGAGTCTCAGGATGAGAAGCACAGGATACTGGCTCCCATACATAGAAAAATGCTAAGTTCATTAACATGAGATGTCAGGTTTTCTTTAATTAACAGTAATCTTTTGATGTTCTGACTATCTGGTCTTTGTTGCAAAAACTCCTCTATATCCTGGCTCCTCCCTTACCTCTTTGGAACAATTTCTCAGAGAGGCTACATCCCAGGCTTTAAGTTCTCAGTTTTATCTGCCAAATAAAACATATTTCTCAACTTTTAGGCTGTGCATTTTGTTTCAGTTGACACTACCTAAATGCTTAGCAATAGGAAGTCCAAACATAGTGGTATGAACCAAATTATTTGTATGAGTGGAGGCTAGGGCAAAAAGCTTATTCTCCCATAATGTTGCTTTGTGACAATGAAACAATTTAAGTGGCGTATTCAAGCCATCAAAGAAAACTAATACAAAATTAGTATCTATTAGGAGATTTATTCCAACTGTTAAATGAAGGGTGTGTGTGTGTGTGTGTGTGTGTGTGTGTGTGTGTGTGTGTGTCTGTTTGTAATATAGGATCTCTGAAAACAAATTCACTACCTTTTTTAAGATTTTATTTTATTTTTTGTAGTGTTACGTGTGTTGTTAGATTTATTTGTTTAATTCCCACTAACTTCTAATTTCTTGGAAAAATAATATATTCTGCTGTACTTACTTGCATAATTCTACTTCCCTTATTAGTAACATGTATAAAAGGAGATTATCCGGCCACTACTACCTACATACGTTGTTTTATAATTGTCCACTTAATAGTTTCATTTTTTACCGGAATGAGCATTGCAATGTACTTCACATATAGAAGTTGAGCAATTTTGGAAAAGAAATGCATGTCCTGTCTGGTGGACAAGAATAGATTGTAGAATTCTCAGTACTTTTGCTGCCTCTTGTTCTACGTATATAATTTTCCAAGGTAAAACCACTGATTATTTGTTAGAAGGATTGTAGTGTATGGGTATAATTTTTCTGAAAGAAGAGAATTTTCCCAATAATTCTGCTTTATTTACCACAGTGAAGGGTATCGAGTACGTGCCTGCTAAATGGTTTATCCTACTTGATTTAGCACTGTAAAAGGGGTATCTCAGTGATAGCAATACTTCAAAATTCAAATATCCTGAATTTGCTCTTATTATCTGTTACATATTACTCCATTCCTTTGACCTTCTTTAATTCTAACCCATTCTTTCATTTTACTCTACTTTAAATCACACATTACCTACCTTTTGAATTAACGTCCTTGTTATTGCCCTCACCCCACTGTATTCGATGACTTTAAAATTTTTCAGAGGACCATAATATATAATGGAAAAATAATCACTCTTCTATCTTTGTGTTCTGATATAGGTTTATATCATCATGACTGACTCTTCTTTAACATATCCTCTTGATCAGGTTACTTAAATGCTCTGAGCCTTTCTTTAGATAATGATAATAATATGGTCTATGTGCTGTTTAATTATGTAATTATATTACTCAGGGTTCTGCCAAGATAATGCTGTGTAACAAAGAGTTCCATAGTCTCAACAAGCATTTACTTATTGGTCAAATCTCTGAAGGTCTTCTGGGATTGTTCGGGTTCAGGTTCAAGTCAGTTTCATGTCTTTCATTCTGGGACCTGCAGCTACCCAGGCATAATCCTATTATGATAGATGCTAAAACCCAGGAGGCCATGCTAAACCAAATTTTAAATAAAATATTTAAAAGCTTTGTTTATATTACCTCCACTGGTGTTTCTTGATTAAACCTCTATTTTGCTTCCTGTGAATAGGTCCCACTCCATTGTTCCCAACAACTCTTTGCTCTACCCTATGAGACTGTGTTTATTACATAATGTGGTCTTCTACTGTATATTCATTACCTCAAGTTGCTCACTTCTACATCCAACCTTGCAAAAGAGCTTTCCTTGATAGAAGCTAGTGTAGAACACTAGCTACAAAAGAAATTGTGTGTCTGTGTGTGCTTGTATGCATTGCAATAAGCCTGTGAAAATATTTACTTTCTCATAAATCACCAGGAAAATGCAAACAAACAAAGACATAAGAAATGTGATAACACTCTCACCTGTCCATTTGTCAAAAATAGTTTATATTTGGTGTTGGAGAATTTGCAGGGAAACTGCCACTCACACAGTTGTAAAATGATGAGAGTGTAAATTGTTAAATCTTTAAGAGAGCAATTTGTCAGTATCCATAGTAAAAGGTATGCATTCTTTGAATACTTCATGGGAATTTTTCTGTTGGATACACTGACAAAAAATGTCAAGTTATTTA
Source organism: Lagenorhynchus albirostris (assembly GCF_949774975.1). Taxonomy (NCBI): domain Eukaryota; kingdom Metazoa; phylum Chordata; class Mammalia; order Artiodactyla; family Delphinidae; genus Lagenorhynchus; species Lagenorhynchus albirostris. Next base: position 106,224,069 of record NC_083100.1, read on the forward strand.
TCTGAAGTGTTTATTGCAGCATATTTACAATGACAAAAATATTAAATAATTTAAATTTCCATTAATATATCATTGCTTAAATATAGTATGTTACATACAACAGAAACTTCAGCAATTATTGAAAGGAATTAAAAAGATCAGTGTTTACAGACATGAGAACAAGTTTGAGTTACATTCTTAAGTGGAAAAGAAAAAATGAAGGACAGTATATAGTGGGTAATTTTTTATATATTAAAAAAATGTTCAAGCACTGATTTGTTGACTGATACACATGCTGTAATAGGGAAGAACAAATCTGACTCCATATTGGATCTGTTCCTGTTACTTTTGCATTTGTAGTCTACTGCTTTTGCTACAAGTTAATCACTAAAGGGCTGTTGCCTATAGCTTAAAGTGTACATAACGGGCCATCTCCGGGAACACTGCCTCCCATGCCTGAGAGTTCAGCTTTACCTTTGTTTATCTCACAGGAAACATCCAGACAAGGTCCACCTGGGAATGGCTGCAGGAAAGGAGAAATTAACCCATCCCCACCTCCCCACCCCGAGTCTGACAGGAACCAGGAAATATTTGCAGCAACTTATCACCTTTTTTAATTTACCTCCTCACCTCCCCTTCTTTGTTCTATAAAAGAAACTAGAATCCAAACCCAGGCAAGATGGTTCTTAGGGACACTAGTCCACCATCTGCTCGGTCCATTGGCTTTCCAAATAAAGTCACTGTCCCTTGCCCCAACACCTCGTCTCTCGATTTATTGGCCTGTTGTGCCAGGAGCAGCATGAGCTTGGACTCGGTTACAATGTCACACAAACACACACACCCATGCTTTCATTCCACTAGAAGGAAACAAAAGGAAAAGTTAACAAGCTTTGGTTTGGGGGAGAATGACTACTATTGTTTTTTTATCACTTTCAGATTCTTTGAAACTTTTACAATGAGCAATGTTACTTGAAAAAAGAAGCTAGAAAAGAAATTTACTCTACCTATGAAGAGTTATTTAGTGATTAATGAAATATTTGCTATGTGCCAAGTGAATATATAGTTACTAAGACTTTCTAGGATAGGGCAGTGGATGTGAAATAGAACATCATGGAGAAGGCAGGCTCTAGCCTGAATACTACATGTTAAAGAGAATGATGTATCAGATGAAGAGATGGTGGTGACCATTCTATCCAGGGGCTTTCTGTAAACTAAGCGGTTTGGCATAGTGATTGGGTGGGATACTTATGAAGTCAGTCGGTATGAGCTCAGTTCTCAGCTCTAATATTTACTAGCTGTGTGACCTTGGGCATGATTTTTATTGTTTCTGTGACTCAATTTTCTCATCAATAAAATGCAGTTGATGATAGTAATACCTACCTCATAGAGGATTTATGAGAATTGAAATATACTACACAAAAGCCTTTTGGATAACCCCTGGCAAATAGTAAGCCATAAATAAAGGTTAGGTGATATTATTGTAATTAGCAAGATTGAAAGAATCATTAACGTGGCTAAAGCAGGTTGTCTATTTTTTTTTGCGGTACGCGGGCCTCTCACTGTTGTGGCCTCTTCCGTTGCTGAGCACAGGCTCCGGACGCGCAGGCTTAGCGGCCATGGCTCACGCGCCCAGCCACTCCGCGGCATGTAGGATCTTCCCAGACCGGGGCACGAACCCGTGTCCCCTGCACCGGCAGGCGGACTCTCAACCACTGCGCCACCAGGGAAGCCCGGCTGCCTTTTTAAGCATATCATTGACATGATAGGGTGATTGCATGAGGCTCAGTAGAACTCTATCGCATTTCTGATGGTTCTTTAAACATACTTCATTTGCAGCTCTTTCCTACCCATAAGAAGCCTTTCTTATTAGAATATGAAGAAGATAGAAACTGATCACCTCTGGCTGATAGGTCAAACTTTTTTTCCTGTCTTTCTAATGGAGAGTCAATAAAAGTACATAATTCCTTTGTTAATACAACTGAAGAAAAATGTTAAGAATTTGGCTAACTACATCCAAGGAAAGTTCTTCTCCCTGAATCTTGACAGTTTGTTTTTGCTAGATAAGTAGATGAAATTACTGGTAAGAATTAGCATGTGAAAGTTCTTCTCACATCAATTTTAATACTAATTTGGAAAAATAATCCAACTTTTCATGTATGTTGATGGTGCATTATCATGGTTCCTAGCACGTAAAACCAAGCAAAGACAGGCTCAGTCACATTCAGGTTTACATTGCCTTTGTAATCCCTGTCTTTTCCTCATTCTTCCAAGTATATGCATCAGCAGAATTGTAAGCCACACTTTTTGCTTCTACAATCATTGATATTTTGGGGGTCAGTCACCCTGTAGCACCCTGCCGCATGCTGTACAGGAACTTTCTTATTCTCACATAAAAAATAAAAGCTTAAAACTTATTACATAAGTAATAAATACACGTAGATCAGCAACTTTTTCACACATGCTCTGTTAAAAAAAAAAAATCCAGTCTTGGTTAGGTGAGACTTTATACTAAGGGAGGGAGGGATCAATGCAGTAAGGTTAAGTTTAGGGTTAGGGTTCTGACTATCAGAAAATGCAAATGTCTCAAAGATTCTGCAAAAACAGTTTTTCCCTTATAGAGAGGAGTGAACAAGGCTACAAAGAACTGGGTGTGGGAAAGTAGAATGAAAAGGTATGATGTGTTTGGACAGTAGATCCAATACTGCTTTACTCTGAGGCTGGTCTATTCTCAGGAGGGCCCTTTAATAAGAGGGGTTGGATGCTGTCTCAGGCTGAGGGTGGACCAAAGTCTAGAGTCCTGGGGAAAAGAAGTTTGGTTAACAAGATGTGGAAGTAAACAAAGACCAATTAAATCAGATAAGTAAAGTTTATTTATTCAGAGCTTGCTATGGCAAGTCAGCCACCATCTCTTGGGTTTGGCAGAGAATCAAAGGCAGGTAGAGCCGTGGGAAAGTTTTATAGTGGAAAAAGGCTTCCGGTGTGCCCTGATTGGAGGCTGTTGGCATGCAGAAGCCACAGGGCAGGCTAACTAGAAGTGGGGTTTCCTATGTGATTGGTTACAGGTGCATATCTGGCTTTTCTCTGCTTGGTCCTAAGTCGAAAACAGGAATAAAAATTAGGTATGTTGTCATCTATTAACCAAGTCCTGGCCATTTGGGGGCTGATTTTTACAGAAGTTATTGTTTAGTTTCACAGACTGTCACTAGAGACAGCAATCAGACTTAGAGTAGGCTGGCTTCCTGGGTTGTTTGTCATAGACAGAGGGTTTGTTTCCTGAGCAGGTTGCCGCAGGTTGTAGGTCAAAGTTCTACATTTATATATGGTCTGGTCACTGTTCATTTGTATATTCCTCCTCTCAAGGCATTTTGTTCTTACGAATCAGTAAGGACAAAACAATTCAGCTAATCATTTATTAGGTTAAGAATGGGAATTTGGGGGCTTCCCTGGTGGCGCAGTGGTTGAGAGTCCGCCTGCCGATGCAGGGGATGCGGGTTCGTGCCCCGGTCCGGGAGGATCCCATATGCCGCGGAGCGGCTGGACCCGTGAGTCATGGCCGCTAAGCCTGCGCGTCCGGAGCCTGTGCTCCACAATGGGAGAGGCCACAACAGTGAGAGGCCTGCGTACCGCAAAAAAAAAAAAAAAAAAAGAATGGGAATTTGGAGGACCTCTGTTTGGGCTTGTCATAGGTAAACAATGGAGATATCAGGGAATCTTAAGGGAATCTTATTTAAGTCATTTGGGAGAAGTGTGGTGGGTCTTTGCAGTAAGCCATTTTCAGGAACATGAAACAGGGTGTGTGTGTGTGTGTGTGTGTGTGTGGTTCTTAATATTTATTGTTTTCCAGCATCCCAAGGCTCAGGTAAAATCCGACATTCTCACCTCTGACCATTATTTATACAGCCATATCCATGCATATGTGGGTAGGTATGTATAATGATGGACACAGACACCTCAAGGAAGTTATCTGAACATCTCTATTGTATATATATATGTTTAATTTTTCCATTTCACAAGGCAAAATATTTCATTTTGAGTCTCTCGTTTGTCTATCTGTTTTCTTGAAAAAGAGATTAAATAGTCAGGAGTATGCCCAGGGCTGTTCATGGTTCCTCCCAATGATACATTAATGAGGTATTTGAAGAAATTTAGAAAATTTTACTTACCTAATGAGATATGTGGCATTCTAAGATTGAGAATGTGTCTCAGGCCTTCATGAATAAAAAGACTCCTTCCATATTACCGAAATTAATATGTATCTTAGCCCACGTTGGCCGTAGATGTGCTTCCTCAGGCTTTGAGCCTCTTCCTCTTAGTGTGAAGGGCACTGACATGTTTTTATTCAACCCTGAGTTTAGATGATCACTGTGACACAGTCTTGTGAAACTTCAGGGAACAGTGCTTGAAACAGATATAACAGACATTATACTTTAGGATCTACCAAGATTGCATTATGATTCAGAGCTAAAAAGAAAAGCAGAAAAGGTTCATTCATAGAATTCTTTATTATCACTCCCATCAACTTCCTGAAATTTAACTCTATGTAGCCATAGTGACTCACTAGAAGAGCCTCAGGAGATCTGAAAGCATTGCTCAAAACAGAGTGATCACCCTGGGCCTTGAGCACACCTGATCCCACTGGGACTGCGCCCTGCCGATTTCAGATACTCAGACTCCACCATTACTTTCACTTAAGTTGGCGGCCCCAAAAGATGGGCATGTCTAGAATATCTTGAGGAGGACCTTCAACATGGCGGAGGAGTAAAATGTGGAGATCATCATCCTCCCTACAAATACATCAAAAATACATCTACATGTGGAACAACTCCTACAGAACACCTACTGAATGCTGGCAGAAGACCTCAGACTACAAAAAGCAATGGGCTGACAGGGTCTTGGTGTTCCTGGCGGGTGGCAGGCCTGACCCTCTGAGGTGGGCGAGCCGAGTTCTGGACATTAGAACACAAGAGACCTCCTGCTCCCACATAATATCAATTGGTGAGAGCTCTCCCAGAGATCTCCATCTCAATGCTAAGACCTAGCTCCACTAAACGACCAGCAAGCTCCAGTGCTGGACATCCCATGTCAAACAACCAGCAAGAGAGGAGGACAACCCCACCCATTGGCAGAGAGGCTGCCTAAAATCATAACAAGTTCACAGACACCACAAAACACATCACTGGACAGGGTCCTGCCCACCAGAAAGACAAGATCCAGCCCCATCCACCAGAACACAGGCACCAGTCTCCTAGACCAGGAAGCCTACACAACCCACTGAACCATCCTTACCCACTGGGGGCAGACACCAAAAACAACAGGAACTACCAATGGGCAGCCTGCACAAAGAAGACCCCAAACACAGTAAGTTAAGCAAAATAAGAAGACAGAGAAATACGTAGCAGATGAAGGAGCAAGGTAAAAACCCACCAAACAGATGATCCAAAATTGTGGAAATAGAATGGAGAAAATAAAAGAAACATTTAACAAGGACCTAGAAGAACTAAAGAGCAAACAAACAATGATGAACAACACAATAAATGAAATTAAAAATTCTCTAGAAGGGATCAATAGCAGAATAACTGAGGCAGAAGAACAGATATGTGACCTGGAAGATAAAATAGTGGAAATAACTACTGCAGAGCAAAATAAAGAAAAAAGAATGAAAAGAATTGAGGACAGTTTCAGAGACCACTGGCACAACATTAAATACACCAACACGTGAATTATAGGGGTCACAGAAGAAGATAAAAAGCAAGGGACTGACAAAATATTTGAAGAGATTATAGTTGAAAATTTCCCTTACATGGGAAAGGAAGTAGTCAATCAAGTCCAGGAAGCGCAGAGAGTCCCATACAGGATAAATCCAAGGAGAAACATGCCTAGAGACATATTATTCAAACTATCAAAAATTGAAAACAAAAAAATATATTAAAAGCAGCAAGGGAAAAACAACAAATAACATGCAAGGGAATCCCCATAAGGTTAACAGCTGATCTTTCAGCAGAAACTCTGCAAGCCAGAAAGGAGTGTCAGGACATATTTAAAGTGATGAAAGGGAAAAACCTACAACCAAGGTTACTCTACCCAGCAAGGATCTCATTCAGATTCAATGGAGAAATTAAAACCTTTACAGACAAGCAAAAGCTAAGAGAATTCAGCACCACCGAAACAGCTTTACAACAAATGCTAAAGGAACTTCTCTAGGAAGGAAACACAAGAGAAGGAAGAGACCTATAATAACAAAGCCAAAACAATTAAGAAAATGGTAATAGGAACATACATATCGATAATTACCTTAAATGTAAATGGATTAAATGCTCCAAACAAAAGACATAGACTGGCTGAATGGATACAAAAACAAGACCTGTATACATGTTGTCTACAAGAGACCCACTTCAGACCTAGGGACACATACAGACTGAAAGTGAGGGGATGGAAAAAGATATTCCATGCAAATGGAAATCAAAAGAAAGCTGGAGTACCAATACTCATATTGGACAAAACAGACTTTAAAACAAAGACTATTACAAGAGACAAAGAAGGACACTACTGAACGATCAAGGGATCAATCCAAGAAGATATCACAATTGGAAATATTTATACACCCAACATAGGAGCATCTCAGTACATAAGGCAAATGCTAACAGCCATAAAAGGGGAAATTGACAGTAATACAATAATAATAGAGGACTTTAACACCCCACTTTCACCAATAGACAGATCATCCAAAATGAAAATAAATAAGGACAAATTCTTAGAAAAGCACAACTTCCCAAGACTGAACCAGGAAGAAATAGAAAATATAAGCAGACCAATCACAAGCACTGAAATTGAAACTGTGATTAAAAATCTTCCAACAAACAAAAGCCCAGGACCAGATGCCTTCACAGGCGAATTCTTTCAAACATTTAGAGAAGAGCTAACACCCATGCTTCTCAAACTCTTCCAAAATATAGCAGAGGGAGGAACACTCCCAAACTCATTCTACGAGGCCACCATCACCCTGATACCAAAACCAGACAACAATGTCACAAAGAAAGAAAACTACAGGCCAATATCACTGATGAACATAGATGCAAAAATCCTCAACAAAATACTAGCAAACAGAATCCAACAGCACATTAAGAGGATCATACACCATGTTCAAGTGGGGTTTATCCCAGGAATGCAAGGATTCTTCAATATACACAAATCAATCAATGTGATACACCATATTAAAAAATTGAAGGATAAAAACTATATGATAATCTCAATAGATGCAAAAAAAGCTTTTGACAAAATTCAACACCCATTTATGTTAAAAATCTTCCAGAAAGTAGGCATTGAGGGAACTTACCTTAACATAATAAAGGCCATATATGACAAACCCATAGCCAACATCGTTCTCAATGGTGAACAACTGAAACCATTTCCGCTAAGATCAGGAACAAAACAGGGTTGCCCACTCCCACCACTATTATTCAACATAGTTTTGGAAGTCTTAGCCTCAGCAATCAGAGAAGAAGAAGAAATAAAATGAATCCAAATCAGAAAAGAAGAAGTAAAACTGTCACTGTTTGCAGATGACATGATATGATACATAGAGTATCCTAAAGATGCCACCAGAAAACTACTAGAGCTAATCAATGAATTTGGTAAAGTAGCAGGATACAAAATTAATGCACAGAAATCTCTTGCATTCCTATACACTAATGATGAAAAATCTGAAAGAGAAATTAAGGAAACACTCCCATTTACCACTTCAACAAAAAGAATAAAATTCCTAGGAATATGAGAAAACCATAATTCAAAAAGAGTCTTGCGCCACAATGTTCATTGCAGCTCTATGTCATACAGAGTGAAGTAAGTTAGAAAGAGAAAAACAAATACCGTATGCTAACACATATATATGGAATCTGAAAAAAAAAATGGTTCCGAAGAACGTAGGGGCAAGGGAGGAATAAAGACACAGATGTAGAGAATGTGCTTGAGGACATGGGGAGGGGGAAGGGTAAGCTGGGACCAAGTGAGAGAATGGCATGGACATATATACACTACCAAATGTAAAATAGATAGCTAGTGGGAAGCAGCCGCATAGCACAGGGAGATCAACTTGGTGCTTTGTGACCACCTAGAAGGGTAGGATAGGGATGGTGGGAGGGAGATGAAAGAAGGAGGGGATACGGGGCTATATGTTTACGTATAGCTGTTTCACTTTGTTATAAAGCAAAAACTAACACAACAATGTTAAGCAATTATACTCCAATAAAGATGTTAAAAAACAAAACAAAACAAAACAATAAAACAGAGTGATTGCCTTGTTTGTGAGGACATCTCTTTCGTCACCTAAAAGTGAAATAAATTAGGGGGTGCCATTTCCACTGTTGCTGACTCACTGCTTAACCTATATCAGAGCTGTATACACATATCAATCTTAACATGATGTGAGGCTTTCAAAATCGAGCCATAAGTCATTTTGAAAAAAGGAATCCAAGAACAGGAAACAAAGATTTTTATATAGGAGGCAGCATTCTAAAATTTAATTTTGAAAGAATGTCATTTAGAAATGTGAGATGTAAAATGTGTGACATGAAAGAGCTAGTGGACAACACAAGGTCATGTGAAGGCAAGTATGAGAGAAGTGGATTAAAGAAGTATATCCTGGTGTCCCAGTGTGAAAGAGACCACTTACACCATGGCTAGAGAAGCTCCCAGTCTCCCCAAGAAATGTGACTACGCCTGATTAAATGTTAAAGTGTTCCATGTATATATTTGAATCAATTATAAATGGGAAAAATAACCAAGTGAGCAACTGTGAATCATTAAATCTTTGCATATGAAGAGTTTTTGCTTGTTTATTTTAGATCAGTAGGGATCCATAAAATAAGAAATTTTTAGAGGAATAAAATTTTATAAAAACATTGTAATGAATAGTCAAGGTCCAAATACCCAAATAAGGGCATCTTTAGGATGAGATACAAGAAGGGGAAAAGCAGCAGAATGGGTAAATGAGAGACACCAGATAAGTTTCACAAAATATAGCTCTGGCTGTAAATATTAAGAGAATTTTGCTATTCGTTTTGAATCAGACTCTAAAAGAAACCATGTTTAATGGATTAGATTACTAGAAAGTTGACAACTTTGAGAGCAAAGTCCAGTTTTAAAACATAAACAAACTTCAGCCATATGTTTCCTGGGTAGACAAGAAAGGGGAAGCAGAGATAAGACAAGTGGGATTGTAGCTAAATCTGTTCCAAATTTTCCGTTTATTCAATTTGCCTCTACAAATAAATGCATAGCAACTAGACTGACCTAGTGTATTCTTTACAAAGGCTCTGGGTTTGTTTTGTGTTTAGTTTTAGTCATTTCTTTTAACACCAAACATTCAGGTGTTCATTTGAATAACAAAACTGTCACAGATGTGGTATGCACCCCATCTATATCCCCTTATCATTACCAATTTGATGTAAAATCATCTGACTTCCAACTGCTAGAATCTGTATTCTTTTACTGAGATCTTTGTCTGGCTAGTGAGCGAGATTCACACCCTAAGCACGAGACCATCTGTGCTGAGGAATTGGGAGCAGTGCTTAACCAATATCTAAAGGGAGATGTGAAAAAATACACCCATCTCCTTGGTCCTTGGAGGCATGACCTTTGCACTGGCTCCTAGGGTTTCCACAGCAGAATTAAACTTCAGTGATTCACAGTGGTAGCTGGCTTGATAACGTGCCTTCCCTCCATTTTCTCATTACCCCATACAGTTTCCTTCACCTTTCACATAAACTAGTTGTTAGAGACCCTGGCCTCAAGATATTCCTGGGGAACTCAAACTAAGGCAAAAATCAACAAAGCAAGTCATTTTATATAATGTAAATACTATACCTCAGTTTAATCTTCACACTACAAGAATGTTAGGACAAAAATAACCTGTTGGATGATTAATCGGATCTCTGAAATCTCTGGATCGAGAGAGAGCGAGCCTGAGCCCTTGGGTATTTTAGTGGATATGAGAAATAATACTCATTCTGGTGCAGCTATTTTCATGAAGCAAGGGATGCTGTGAGCAGCAACTCATGGTTGAAGTTGTGATATTGGCACATGTACTGAGCCATCACTCTGGCCTCCTCTCCATATGCACTGCGCAGCTGGCCAGGCTGCTGGAGGAACCTTCTGTAGCAGGACAGCCTGCTGGGCTTGAGATAAAACACACCTGCTCTTCACTGTTTCCTTCTGGGACCTTCTATGCTAAATGGGATGATTTCTTTTTCAATAAACACTGGGCTCAGTTATGGGCATCCAGCAGGCGGTGGGCTCCAGGACTGAAAAAAATGGCAGGATCTGCAGAGGGAAATTGATAGGACATTATTCTAGGTAAAAAGAGAGTTGTATCTGCCAATTTATATTGGTCTCATACCCACTAGCATTACTGAGACATCCACAATCCTTAAAAGACTTACAGGAGAAAAATAAGCTCAATTCTCAAAGGACCAGAGATTTTCATTTGGTTCCAGTGGGGCACTGCCAGTTACATGGCTTGATATTGGGATCCTTCAAGCAAAAATGTAAGGAAGACCTACTGGAAAATTTAATTGTTCTATAAGTTGATCACCAGTGTCCTTAAAATTCAGAGTATACTTAAGCAGTATTTTTACCTATGAAAAATTAAAATAATCCAGCCAACAGTACTCTGTGGTTCAAATTATCCCAGACTTTTTTTTTCTTGTGTATTTTCTGTTTATAGACTCAAGGATCAGAAATCACTACACAAAAAAGCTAGATGACTCTTGAATAAATATGTAAGTTTTGCCTAATATAAACATTTCTAATAAATGCATTGTTTCATGGTGTCTCAGAAGCTATTACTGAGAGTCTCAGCCTCCTATAAACCAGAACAATCTGAAATTTAGGAGAGAGGACAGAGACCACAACCCTAAAATAGCTTTGGCCTGGAGAGATCGTCCCCCTACTTCAGTTTCTCTGCTAGAGACTCTTTCCAAAGGCTAGCTCACTGCCCCTATACTAGTAGAGACAACAGAACTCTTGCACGATCATTCTGATACGTACACTGCAGGATTTGGGATTTACAGAAACACTAAACTTGAGTTTTTTCGATCTCCTATAGCTAGTTATTCTTTGCTCCCAGGTATCCTGATTTTCATTTGACTCACAAGCCTGGTTTACAATAAGGCCACATTTGGCTAGAACATAGATGCAGTTCACACATGTTAGAAAACCAAATACAGGGAGGAGTGAGGCTTTCACAGTTTCTTCAGGATCCTATGTTAGTCTTCAAGAAGTCATTACATGACAATGTTTCCTCCCCCTCATATTGAAAAATAAAGAGCAATTTGCTAAATTCAGACCAAGGGAGAAGTGAAAAATTGTGTGACAATTAATAATAAGGTTAAGGAACTCTAACCATTAGGTAATTATAGAGCTTTCGGTAAATTATGCCAACTTAAAAAAAAAAAATTATGCCAACTTTGTGTTTGCCAGTACTTTACTATAGCTTCTTCTAATGATAACTTCCATCAGGAGTTGTTTATAAATGTCTGTGTGCATCATTTCGAGATAAAGAAACTCATGAAAGGATAGCTCAATTTCTCTCAGCAATATTCAGTAGAAATATAATGCAAGGCACATATGTGATTTCAGATGTTCTAGTTGCCACTTTAAATTTTTTAAAAAAGTAAAGTTAATTTTAATGATAGATTTACCCCAATACATCCACAATTGTTTTTCAAGATTTAATCAATATAAAAATTATTGAGATATTTTACATTATTCTTTGTATTCAACCTTTGAAGTCTGGTGTGTAACTTACAATTACAGCACATCCCAGCTTGGACTGGCCACATTTCAAGGGCTCAATAGTCATGTGGGACTAGTGGCTATCATGTTGGACAGCAGGTCTACCTGGTATCTAGATACAAAATCCAAGAATGAAAAGTGTTGCTACTTTCAAGCCCAGTAAGACACTCAATTGCTCTGATGGCATTTTTGGGAAAGAAGGAAACTTATATAATACAGTGATGAAAACTCACAGTAGAGAATGCCTTTTTCCAAAATAAATAGCTCACATTTAAGAATTAGGTCTACTTCTCAGCACTATACATCTTGGAATCATCTCAACTTATTCCTTGGCATCTGCAGAAGGATACAGTGACTTTTATTGCTCCTAGGACATGATTTGTTTGGCATTTGAAAAGTAAACAATGACAAAAAATATAGAAGGTAAAAATATCAAGGGATTTTTTCATTGTACATTTGGGAGTTTTTTGAATAAGAAAGAGTAAGTTCTTTTTTTCCCCTCCATACCAGAATCAGTTTGTTACGATAGCATCATGACTACAAAGAATGCTACAAAATTATTTAATAGGGCATCTTCTCCCCTAATAAATTGCTTTTATAATCAGTGGAAAAAGAAAATAGAAGTCATTTTAATGGCACCATTTTTGTTGGTGTTGTTCTTCTACTCACTGCCCACCACAAAGAAGGAAGAAGAAGTGCATTGGCTTCAATTTGTATGCCCTGGGCATGAAACTGTCCTGCTTTGTATCCTGGAAAGAGAACATTCCTAGTTAATCTGGTATAGCCATGAAGCACCAACAAAACATTTGAAATAGAAAGGTTTCAACTAGAAATGTTTCAAACTAGAATGCTAGTTCCCATAATGCTTACAGAGATATAAAACATTTTGTCAGGATATTAATACCATTTATATATTTCTGACTATTTGCAGCAAAGATGTGAAGCTAATATAAGTTATTATGATTTTTTTCCATTTTTTTATTGGAGTAATCTAGTGTTTCTTTCTAACCCCTTGACTTCCTTCCTCATATTCCTTAAGGGTTTTGCTCAACAAAACAAAATGTATTTTCCTCTCCAGGAATGTTCCCACCACCTTTCTTTCAATGGAAACTATAATTGGGGCTTTCAATTTGTGAATATTTACTTCTTAGCTCAACAGGACCTGTAAGAGTCAATCGATCAAATCTCAACTACAGAAAACCAGGTTATGGTGACAAATATTCTATATTAAGATATATCAATTTTTCACAAATTGTATATAATATTCCTTGCTAAGCATGAAGTCAAATGCCAAAAGGACTTGTAATAACTCATGAAAAATAAAAAGTATAAAAAGGAAAAAAATCTTTATAAGAACTCTAGGAAAATAGCAAGTTCTATTTATAACTGGATCATAATACATTTAAAATGACTAATTCTGGATTTTTTCCTAATTTTACCAATAGACATGAGATATTAAGTTAGGTATAAAGCAGATTCAGAAGTCCTTCCCCAGCCATGGGATCTCCCTCTACAAACTTCTGGAATGTGTGTCGTTATTGGAAGAATTTCAAATTCAGAATATATGAAGTCACATGATCTAGGAATTTTTAGGAATATGATGTGGTAGAAAAGAAGTGGGAAGGAATGTTAAAAGCTGATGAGCCGGAGACACTATTTCAAAATTCCTTTAAATCATTTTTTAAAGCCAGAGAATAGTTTAACCAAACCTAATATTGAACTTTAGTTAGTAGAAAGAGTTTGGGAAAATGTGTACTTTTGGAAACGGTCTAAATTACAATAGGTATTAGGAAAATATTTTCCTAAAAATAAAAAAGGAATTTCATATTGGATGAAGACCCACTCCTGGAAACATAACCACTGAAAGTACATATTATGTAAAGAAAAAATATCCACTTGAAACCAGCAGTGATGAGAACATATGAGTGGAAAAGAGGAACTGACCAGAGTTATACATTTTAAGTAAAGTATAATATTCATAATAGTTATATAATCTATCTATCTATCTATATATATATATATTTTTTTTTTTTTCTGGCTGGGCCAGGTCTTTATCTGAATTTGGGCATGATACAGATGAAGAGGATTATGCCAATGAAGATGAAGCAGATGATAATAAAAGCATGGCCCCGAGCAGCCAGTTGACTGACTTGTGTGTGTGCTGCTTCAGTAGCCCAGATTCTGTCTTCAGCTTCTCCAGGTTCTGGTCGGCCATCTTGAGTGATGGATGTTATATATATATATGGATATATACACATATATAATACTTTTTGGTGCAAGTGTGTGTGTGTGTGTGTGTGTGTGTGTGTGTGGTTTTCAATAGGTTAACATGAAATCTGTTTCTTAAGATGTATTTTCCTAAAAGATCTTATGTTTTTCAAAATGATTTTTCCTACCCTGGACAGTTTTATTTGCTTCAACAACTTGGCTTTGCAGTGATTACTTATGCATATTTTGTACCATATTTTCCAGTTGTCATCATTATAATATAGACAATACATTTTTTTAGAAAAAAATCTGGCCCCAAGACATTATATTCACAAGAGAGTTCCAAAGTTCCTGCCAAGGCATATTTTCTTTCCCTAACATGGTACATTTCATACCTTCATATTAATCATACCTAAAAATCAACATTCAGTCTCCATTATTTTTGCACAAATATTCCAAATACATTTATATTTAAATGTCTCACAGCTAATTCCTCTTTCCTAGAAGTTCTGTTTGGCTCTGTAGGACTTGGATGTTTAAACAGCCTCACTGTTATGCCATTGCTACCCAATAATTCCCCACTAAGAGGCTAGTATTTGATTCAGTTTTCAAACAGTTCCATATTAGTGGGACTAGAGAAAGAGATGTAAATGCCTTATAAAACAGAAATACTTAAAAAAATACAAATAAGCAACTCTGTTCAGAGGGTATATTTCTGTTCATTAATTGAATTAATTAATTAGTTAATTCAATATTCAATTACTGAAAATAACTTAATTATCCTGAAGCTACTATGGCCAGGATAATGAGCTAATGATTTGATGTGTGGGTAGGGGGGATATAAAAATGAGTGTGTTTGTGATATCAAGGAAAGTTTAAGCTATTCATAAAGAAAAGCTATACATAAATAACTACAGTACAAGAAAGAAACTAATAAGTACCATGAGAATGGACGGAAGTATTTTGTACCCAGATGAGAGAGAACATACTCAACTGTCATGATTGGAGAAGATTTCCTGCAGTAAGTGACATATTAGAAAGAGATAAAAGAGGAATAAGATTTAAACAGAGAGTGCCACAGCTAATATGAATAAGAACAAGAGTTCAGATTTGGAAAAGCCCACATTGCACGTGGAGAATAATGCCCACAGTGAGGAGGGCAGAGGGTCCCTGCAGTAGGGTAGTAAACAATTTTGTGAAGGGCCCAGGAGTTAGTCCTTGGTTGAGGTAGACCATTCGCAAAATTTGAGCAGAGAAATCACCTTACAAAACAGTGTTCTTGGAGGGGCACATACTGTCTGATTATGGGGAAAAGATGGGTGGCAGAGCCTTCTAGGGTAAGGCAAACCCTGTGAAGGATGCAAAATGTATTATGAAAAGCAATCAACGAAGTGTTTGCCATGAAAGAGCGGGAAAAATCAAATGCCCACTCTGAGAGGCTGGTGAAATCCTTAAAAGGGGAATGAGAGGCTGAGGGAAGAGCTACTATGTGAGGAAAGACAATCTAATGATAAAGTACAGACTGAGTGCAGGTGTGCAGCTGTTCCATGGACCAGAAAAATGACGATTAGAGCACCAGAGTTATCTGGGTCATTCCAGATGCAAGTCTTTATTTATTTAAGCATAATATTTTGTAGGTAAATATTCACTGACGTTGAAGCAATTCTTGAAGATTAAGAGGGCTGTCCAGAAGAAGTATGATAAATAAAAAATTACGGGACATCCAGGGGCACAAATCCCATCTGTGCTCTGGCTAGTTATGTGCATAAAAGCAAAATGGTGCAAAGAAACGGAATGTATTAAAAATCAGAATGGGTTTCAATTCTTTTAAAGTTCACACTAATTTCCTTATACTTTACTTGCATCTAGTCCTGGGATCCTGCAGATTTTTGGTGACTATTCATCAACATGTGATGTTCTGTCACAGAGCATTGAGATCAAGATTGAGAACACAGAGACAGAGCTGAACATGGTAAAGATGAAATACTCAAGGGATCAGATAAGTATCAGAGATAAAGCAAGTCATGGAAAAGATTCAAGGAGGTAAGCCATAGTTAGAGAGGAAGATGTGCAAGGATCAGAGAAAGAAGTGGTCCAGAGTTCCTCTGAGAACAAAATTCTGAGGTTCACAGATTCTGGAGTACAGAGGAAAGGTGAGGTGTTCAAAGACCAGGGAAAGAGGTATGTACCAAAGGGCAGAGCAAACCAGCAAGAGACACCTGAAATGAGGCAGTAACTTAATGCCCAGGCAATGTCTGGCTGGTATGAATTTTACATGCATAAAGTAATAACTGAAATGTCACTGTAGGGTTTAATTTATTTGCTCAGGTTTTATTTTCTTATTGTTTTGTAGCAGCTGTTAAAAATTCTTACAGAATCTCTGTATTCCATTGACACTAAACTTTGGCTACTTATTTGAATGCCCTGAAGAGCCTTAAAATGTACTGATGACTGGGCCCCTTCCCTAAGGTTCCAGTTTAACTCTCCTGGGTGTAGTCTGGGCACCTGGAGTTTTGGAAACTCCTCAGCAGATTCCACTAGCTTCAGTGGAGAGCTCCTGCAGATGTAAAACTGCCCGCAGCTGTGCTGCTCACAGGGGAGGAGAGTAGAACTCTGTGGACACTGCTTATCTCCTCCCAAATCCAGTCTAGCTTGTGAAGCAGAGTCCCTGGGGGATGTTTAAAAATACAGAAGCCTGGTCCCACTCCAAATCTATTGATTATGAATCTGAGTGTTGAAGGTAGGGCAGACCATGAATGATTCTGATACACAAATCCTGTTTAAAATCCTCTGCCATACCTCGCCTTAAACCATTCTTACTTTTTTAATTTAGGAAACATCTATTTAAAACTTTTATTTAAAAGGACACTTTACATCACATTCTTAAATGGAAATCAAAATCACTTGTCATACGTGATAAAAACTAATGTAAATAAAACAATATTATTGAATTATACTGGAAACCGTTGCCTGTGAAAACTTTGAGCCCTGCACTTATTTTTTGTTTTTTTTTAATTGAAGTGTAGTTGACTTACAATGTTGTGTTTGTTTCAGGTATACAGCAAAGTGATTCAGATATATATCTATAGATATACAGATATATATGTTTTTTTTCAGATTCTTTTCCATTACAGGTTATTGCCAGACATTGAATATAGTTCCCTGTGCTATACAGTAGATGCTTGTTGTTTCTTTTATTTATTTATTTGCAGTAGGCGGGCCTCTCACTGTTGTGACCTCTCCCGTTGCGGAGCACAGGCTCCGGACGCGCAGGCTCAGCGGCCATGGCTCACGGGCGCAGCCGCTCCGCGGCATGTGGGATCCTCCCGGACCGGGGCACGAACCCGTGTCTCCTGCATCGGCAGGCGGACTCTCAACCACTGCGCCACCAGAGAAGCCCTTGTTGTTTATTTTATATACAGTACTGTGTATCTGTTAATCCCAAACTCCTAATTTATCCCTCACCCCTTCTCCTTTGGTAACCATAAGTTTGTTTCCTGTATCTGTGAATCTATTTCTGTTTTAAAACATACTTTTTAAACCATTGCCACAAATAAAGATTTTGACTTCTGTTGAGTTTCCAAGCTTCTTCTGAAAGATAATACTTTCACCTGCTTAGTTCTGATGATTCAGTGCTATTTGTTTCTAGCTCTATATTAGATAATAACACTAATTACCATTAATTAAGAGTTATGTGGCAAGATATTTCTAGTCCCTGAAGATACCAGAAGAGTCAAGCCTTGGTCCTCATCCTTAATGATCCACCACCTAGTGGAGAAAAAACAAGTAAATATTTATGACATAGTGTGTAAGTGCTCTACAAAACCTGGGAGGAGCATGGAGGATGGGTACAGGTAAGGAGAAGGTCACCAACACTGCCCAAGGAGTCCAGGTGGAAAAACTTCCTTGATGGGACACATCAGGGGAAAACTCTGGGTGGCTAGAGACAGAAAAGTAGTGTGTTAGAGAAGTAGGAAAAGAGGCCAATAAGCTAGGAAGTATAAAACACTTTAACTCATGCAAATTTCAATATTTAATCAAGACATAAACTGCTGTCTCTGGGGGCTTCGTGATGCCTCTGTTTCCTCCTCTCCTTTGGAGTTCTGACTAATGGAATATATGCATAGAGCTCTATTAGTTTGGCACAGGACACATAAAAGGATTCAAGAAGCAAGTCAGTGCCTTTTAGGACCAGCATCTCTGCTTCCTAGTAGAAGAGGACCTAATTAATTTTAATCTCTGGTCAAACATGATGGCTAATCCTCCCTCTTTGGGAAATGGATTGAAAGTGGGTCACAGGGCCCAGGAGAGGGGGCAGTGCAGAGATTTCTCTCTCAGTCCTCCTGTGACAAAGACCATGAGCTGCTTATTAATATTCATTCTCTCTTTCTTCCTTAGTAGCATAACCAACCCATATTTTGTTCAGACTGACAATGTGTCCAGTTTAGAAGCAACACTTACCAGTCCTACTTGAGGCATTGATATCTATGGGACAGACTTCTGTCTTGTGTGGTGTTACTGGAGGTTGCTGGGTAGAGCTTGTGGACATTTTCCCTACAAGAGTGGCATACTCTAAGGATGTACTAACTTTTATAGTTGGCCTTGTTGCTTCCACAAACCTGGAACTCAGATGTGATGGCCACAGGCACAGAACCATCATAGAAGAACAAATATGAAGGTTAGTAGCCTGAGTCATGCACAGCAACATGAAGTATGATGCCAGTACTGAATAGTTTATCTTGAGACTTACCCTTACCAGAGGGAAATATAAATTCCCTAATTTGTTTAAGCCACTTTTTTGGGGGAAGGAGTGGTGGTGTCTCTGTTACTTGTAGGAGAATTATAATTCCTAACTGATACTCTTTTCCACAGGAGAAGAAATGACAAAAGTAAGTCTCCTTCTCCATCTATAAGGCAAGATTGAAAAGTTTGGTATGAAGGTACAAATGCTTTTCTTTCTACTTAAGGATAGCATGTAAAATTTATTGCCTTATAAATTTGTGTGCTACACCAAACTCCAGACCAAACAATAGCTGGAAAAAACACTCTTTATTTTTATGGCCTTGCCCTGCAGCATGCATGACCTTAGTTCCCCAACCAGGGATAGAACCCGTGCCCCCTGCAGTGGAAGCGTGGAGTCTTAACCACCAGACCTTCAGGGAAGTCCCTGGAAAAAGCACTCTTTATAACCTAAAGGAAGAAATAACATTACAAGATCTTCAAAAATCTGAATTAATTCTCGAAACAAGAGAAAAATGTCATTCTTAAATAATGCTGATAAGACTAGCTTACCTTTTCATCTTAAGTCAACTCCTAAAATTATTTTGGAGAAAACTTCTTCCAGGTTTTCTCAATTATTATGTGAACAGTTTGCAAAAGGTTGCCTCAGGCAGTGTTCATGAGAAGATGTGTCAGTCCCTTAAATGGAAGTGACAGCTGCTGGATAATGTTGGAGTTCTGGCTTTTGCCCTCTGTCCACTCACTGTGACAAAGTCGTGATGAGTCACCTTATTCTATGAGCATAGACGCATCTCTTATGAGGAAGAATGAGAAAAATACCAACACTATTTCTCTTTTAAAATTGACTGAGCGATTGTAAGAAATCTGCACAATTACCTTCACAAGTTTTTAAGGAGCTGTTCATCATTGCGGACATCTCAGGCTTTCTACGGTTCTGGTTTAAAGTGCATGACGATCCTTAAGCTCTAATGATCAACTTTACAATAATGTTTTGCACAATGATTTAGGGATGCAACATTAGGCACTGAGCTGGCATTACTCAATGGTAACAATATCCCACCATAGGGACCGAATGTTCAAGGAAAACATCAACAAAAAGCAATTTTTATTAACGAGGAAAAGAAATTAAAAAGAAGTGTTTGGGGGGGCGGGAGGTGGTGATGGGATGAACTGGGAGATTGGGATTGACATGGATACACCAATATGTATAAAATGGATAACTAATAAACAGCTGCTGTATAAAAAAATAAAATAAAACAAAATTCAAATATAAAAAAAAGAAGTGTTGTTTTCCTCATTGCTTCTTTTAATAAAGAATTATATTTTATAATGTCTCTGATGTTCTGGTATAGCTCTCAGTCCTGGGTTTAGAGTTCTTAAATCAAAATAGTGGGTGCATATAGTGGGTTTGTAGTCCAGCTGTGAGATCCCAACATCAGACTCGACAATTTTCAAAAATGCTTTTGCTAGAAGCAGTTGTGTAAACTTGGGGCGGCAGCCAAAACCAAATTATTTTTTAATTTAGTGAAAAGTCAGTTTGCATCTCTCTCTATACTTCAGGGATCACATTTTCCAGATTATTATTGCCTTTAAAGACGAGAGCAATTAGAATATACTACTGAGCCCATATCCTCACTAAGTCTCCTGAGAAGTAAATTAGAGAATTTCACAACCGCCTCCATGATATTTTGGATTAAGATAGAAGTAGACTTAATATTTCTGGTGTTTTAACTGGGAAAACCACTGGATAAATTTTATTACTCATAAACTCAGCATGGCTGGCGACAAGAGGATGATTAGGAGTGCCAAGACTGTTTTTCCATACTCTACTCATTTGATAGGGTTGTGTGGCCTTAGTTTCACACATCATAACTATTACGAGTATCAACAAAGCAGGAAACTCCAATCTTGTTCTGCCAGCCCTATTTACTCAAATATCAATTCTCCTCCATCAACAGGCACATTTTTATTTTTATTTTTACCAAAGCTGAGTACAACGAAAACTCTTCTCTCCTTTTGCCACTCGCTTTATATACATCTCTTTTCGTCTTATTACGACTGACTTTAGCTGGAGACTGTGCAATGCAGAGCCAGCACCAGGGATCAGGAAAATGCCAGTGTGTCAGAGATGGGTGGCTTTCACTAAGCCCATTTCCCAGACTCCTTTACAGTTAGACATGTCATACACACCCTTCCCTTTCCACCAACTTGATGCAGGTGGGTTTGATAACCTTGGAGGTCATGTTTTAAAAGATGATGAAGAAAAACAAACAAACAAACAAACAACAAGGAAAGTGATCAGAAAATAAGTTTCTATCAAAAAGCTGTGTGAACTTCATAAACTCAGCTCACCTACCTCACATCATTTAATATAAAAAAAACAAGGGGGGCTTCCCTGGTGGTGCAGTGGTTGAGAGTCCACCTGCCGTTGCAGGGGACACGGGTTCGTGCCCCGGTCCGGGAAGATCCCACATGCCGCGGAGCGGCTGGGCCCCCATGGTCACTGAGCCTCCGCATCCGGAGCCTGTGCTCCGCAACGGGAGAGACCACAACAGTGAGAGGCCCGCGTACCACACACAAAAAAAAGATGATGAAGACCTGAGACAGAAGAAAACTGAGTCTCTAAATTATCAACTGGAGGAAACCTGCCTGCCAATTAATGTGTCCAAGAAATGAAATGTCATGTTTGAGCCTTGATATTTTGGGAGATTTGATTGTTACACCAGCTAAAATTACTTTAACTAAGTAAGCAGAAAAAGAATCATTAGTATTCTGTTATCTCAGTGATATCCTCTTCATTTTGACGGTCTCTTTAGGGAACCTGTCTTTTCCTTTCTTAGTTATTTATATGAAATCTGCCCCCACCCTTGTCTGTCTATGATCAAGATTTACACACCTCTTCCAATAACCCCAAACTATTTCCTCTCTCAAAACCAACCTATTCCTACCTCATGTCTTCATGGACTTTTTTTTTTTTTTGGAAAAATAACTAACCCACTCAAGTGTTTAAATACCTAAATGTGATCGAAAACATTGTCCCTCAAGTGCTAACACCTTTACGTTTTTAAAGCTTCAACCCACTAATTCAAATTAATGACTAATATTAGAAACATAAATCAAGGGACCAACGTTTGGAAGCCATCCTAGTTTAGGAAGACTTTTGGTCCTTCCAATCCACATCTTATAATGTGTTTCCTATACAGTAATGTGCAAGGTGAGCCCTCAGCCTGGCAATCGGTTGGTGGCCCCAGGTTAGGGATTATATCCTCACCAGATCAATCATATCTTCACCACTGCCATCCTCCCATTTACTCACCACACCCCCTGACCAGTCATGAAATCTATATTTTCTAGAGATTTTGAAATTGCTATTCTTCCAGTACAACCATGAACTACCAACTTGTTTCCTCCTTCCTCAGATACCCTGATGACCCATGAAGCAGGAAGCCGGGGTGATTTCATTGAGGGATATGGATGGTTCTTCTGTCAATTTCCCAACTTACAAATCAGTTAGAAAATACTAACGCCTACATTAGAATAAACTAAAGTCTGTGACTTCATGGAGATTTACCAAATAACGCCCTGCCCTTAAGGGGGCAGGCAGATGAAAATCAGGCCCCACCCAGGG
This sequence comes from Lagenorhynchus albirostris, assembly GCF_949774975.1. Classification (NCBI taxonomy): domain Eukaryota; kingdom Metazoa; phylum Chordata; class Mammalia; order Artiodactyla; family Delphinidae; genus Lagenorhynchus; species Lagenorhynchus albirostris. The sequence continues at coordinate 106,246,414 of NC_083100.1, forward strand.
GCCCCTGAGACTTGTCTTACTAAAGTGTACTTGATTTATTAGAGAGATATTCAGTTGAGAAAGTCAGGTCCATTAACACAGTAGGTCAAAAGCATTCATGTGCTCTTCTGAAAGTCTGCCCACACAACTGCATACAGAGTGGCTATCATGTAGGCCATTTGTTCCACATAGACAGCTGTCTGGATAGCGCAGTCTGAACAAAACAGAATCTATAACCCTAGAAATGCCCAATGGCCTGTATTACTCTGTCTGAATGCCTATATGGGTCTAAAAACCTGGCAATTGGGTTGTTAAATGGATAACAGCTCAGGCTTCACTCTGTCCTTCTTAGAAAATACTTGGTCTCTTTCCCAGCAAGCTCGTGAAAGTACAGGGACTGAGAACACCTGCCAAAAAGCCTCATCTTATCAGGACCCCTAATATCTAATTCATTTGTATATGGCCCCCCAGTGCATTAGAGCAAATTGCTAAAAATGCCATAAAAAGAGTTATTGTAGGCTTATTGAAGTTCTGATAGGTGATTGATGCCTTAATTAGGCCTGTTAATAGGCTTCATAGTGGTATGTTGTAATAACTAAACAGTCATGTTGGGATTTAGGGTCACTATATTAGTTTGTTGACTGCCACTAAATGAGGTTTCCTTTTCATAACCTAATTATAATTTTATAGCTAACTCATAAACTTAACTCCGCTCAAATACTATTTAAAAAGCTCAGAGAGGTGCTTATTTACCAAGCTCTGAGCCACTAAGCTCTAAGCCGTAAAAATTGAACTGCAGCTATTACAATTCTCAGCCTTGGTAATAACTCCCCTCTAAATAATGCTCTACATTTCATAAAAAAAAGAAAAGGTAAATTACATTAGACAAAAGAGAAAGTTATAAGTATGCATATAGTAATATAAAATTACATTCATTATTTCTATCAATTAAAAGAGAAAAATTGATAAGTGCTTTCAATTCTCAATGTTACTATGAGGTTAAGCTTAATTCCAATAAGTAGTAAGAGATACCAAAAATATATTTGGTTTCAAAGGCTGTATAAGAAAAACAAAATGCTTAATAATTGAAATTTAATATGGGAGAAACTTCTCTCTTTTTTTAACCTATGCTTATTTTATTATCTTATTTAATTCTGTATTTGACCTACATAGACTTCAACATTTATTACATTATTAACAAAAAGAAACATTTTCTGCATATAAAAGAAAAGGAGCCTGCTTAAATTCTGATCCCTGAATATTATACTTAAATATTCTGATTTTATTTTATCTTACTCCTAAAAGATGCTTTCAATGTGACCTTCCATATGTTACGTCACTTGTACCAAACAGTATCAGTGGACAGGTAGGGATGAGAGACAAGGAAATCCATGCTTATTTGTGTCCAAGGGCAAATCACTTGTAGACCCAGATGCCTTGATTCTGTGCATTAAACTTTTTTGAAATGAATCCTCATAGTATATTGATGAAGTGAGTGAGCTAAATAGGAAGATATAATTTAAAATGAAGTTTTACAAATATGGTCCCTCTGCTATAACAATGGAAGTAAGATGAAAATCAGGCCCCACCCAGGGATCCCTGAGACCTAAGGTCAGTTTGGTAGTGGAATTCCTGGTACTTGTGGAGAACATGGATGCAACTGGAAGACAGCATTCAGTGGTGTGATACAGAAGCCGTGCTAACTTCAAATGGAGATGCTGAATCCAAACCAGAGAGCTTAGCGGTCCAGAAAAAAGTTGGAGATAGGGAGGTGGGTAAGGCAGGTTAGAAAACCAAGAGAAAGACGTTTCAGAGTAAGTGAATGATGGATGAGAAGGCTCATGAAATAGTACTCCTAAGTTTACAGTAGAGTTCTACATGCCCCCAACACATGCCTGCAACCAGATGGTACAAGAAGAATCTTCAGACCAGGCTGGTGTTTCAGGATTGATGATTAGGATACCTCATAACCAGGATGTGCATAAGAAAGTCCCAAGTTGGCGATTAGAGAGGATAGCCACTTGGTCTGATAATTTGACAAAATATACGCTCAGTCTCCGTGTGTAGTACACTATTGTTTGCATACATTATGCTCATTTTTATCCGTGTTTAATTTAAATCTTTCTGTGTCTAGATATTACAAAAATCTTGTGAACAACCTTGTTTTGGAGAATGACTGCTTAAGAGCTATTCATTTTCAAAATACGATGATGAATTAATGTGTTCGTTCATTCTTCAACAAAGATTTCTGAGCACTGTGTACCAAGCCTGGTAAAACACACATGATAGCGTAGTAGAGATGCTGCAATTAAATCCTGAATCCAGCACTTACTTGATGAATGACCTCAGACAATTCTGAACCATTTGGGACCTTAGTTTCCTCATCTTTAAGATAGGAAGAATATTAACTTCACAGGGTTGAATTGAGTATTTGTTAAAAGAAAAAGAAAATGAGCTGACTGGAACACAGCCTGGTACAGTGTAAATAATTTGGGGATCATTATTATTATGAAAGAAAATAAGCCCTATTTCTTGCCCTCAAAGAAAATAGAGTTTAACGTGAAACAAAATAAGTTATATAATAGAGGCACAAAAACGTTTTGGGGAGTGTGATGTACATAAGTGGTAGTAGATGACATACTAGCTGGTTCAAATTAGTATGAATTCTAATGAACCATTCTCCCTCTCAAGTCAGTCATTGAGATGATAGGCAATGGCCTTGACTTCTATCCCAGCCCAAAGACCTGTGCCAGTGAAAGCATCAAGAATAACACATTAGAGAGGCAGTGAAGTTTAACTTCTAAACCTGGATTCTGATTCAGCAAGCAGATGGTATAGTGGAACGGACATGAACTCAGATATAGATTTCAGTTCTGGTTCTAAAACTATTGCCTGGTCAACCCAGAAAAATTTGATAAACTTTCTATACCTTCTTGCTCAACTTTTTCTGGATATTAGCTATTCCCTACAAGATTTATTAACCTATTAGAGATGGTCAGAAAATGGTAGCTGCTATATCTCATCATTATTTAATATAAAAATATACATGACAAATATGAAATTTAAACATTTCATTTCTTTGTTTATAGCCTTCAATATGTTTTGAAGGCCTTTAAGACAAAATCTCAATCCCTAAGCATAGTCTTTAACACCCCTTCTAGACCTCATCTCTCCTCATCTGCAGACTACTTTTATCACTCCCCGCCCCCCGCCACCACCCCGAGCCCTTGCCCCATATTCTGCCATTTTGTCACCAAACTTGAAAATCAATACTGGAAAGAGGCAAGTGCTGGTAGAAAGGAAAGTTGCTTTTAATCAGAATGCCAGCCATCTGGGGAGATGGTGAACTTAGTGTCCCCAAAAACCGCTTCTGAAGATTCTGCTCGGCCATGAAAGATTTTAAAGGGAAAAAGGGAAGTCATCTCAGTTAATCACTGAGGTGGGGGTCAGAGTCTTCATCATCCCCCACTGTGTGCAGGCTTGTCAACTCCTTGTGATGTTTCTTTCATGTTATCTTGTTCACACAGTTTGTGAGATTACTGAAAGGGAAGCTAGGGAAGAGATATGGTCATCTATTAATTACTTATTCTTCATTTCTACTTCTTTGATCTATGGAAGGAACCAACAGCTTAGACAAGGTATTGTGTGATCAAAAGATTTGAAAGGTGTGCTAGGGCCGGAGATGTGTAGAGCATGGGGGTGCGTGGTTTAAGCTTAGTGACAAGACAAAAGGGGCCTCCTGCAGAGAGCTCTTTCCTGCAAAGAGCTCTTTCCTGACAAAAGCTGCTTACAATTTCTCTGTGACTTTGCTCACATGTTGTTTTCTCTGACAGGAAGGTCCTCTTGCCCCCAAAGACTCATTATTCACGATTTATCTCTCTCAAGAAACTTTCACTCTCCCATCTCCACACAAAATGAAGTGAGTTCCCTTCTTCACTTCAAAGTATTCATGAGCACATATGTCTTGGTGTTTTATTGCAGTTGTTTCTGTACTTTTCTCTTTCCTTGACTTGAATTCCTTCAGATAAAAGACTGCCTTTCAAGAAACCTAGCACCAAACTGGCCACATAGAAGTTGCTCAATAAATGTTTGTGGAATGAATGAATCAGTGTCTTTGGAAAGTGTAAAATATGATTAGGCGAAATCAGGTTATGAACTTAAAAGTCCCCTCAAGGTGCTCAAGGAATTTGACAAGAAGACCCTCCCCTCCTGAGAAGGCTCTTATAGTTTTGGAAGTTTTTGCACTCAGAAATATCTGGCTAAAAATCCCAGTTAAAGTAAATGCATCTTTGGCTTTGGGGAACAGAGAGGGCTCTGAGGTAGGAGGTGTGTGTCTATCACCACCAATTAATTTTTACTTAGGTACTCTGAGCATTGGGCTTAATAAATTCTTACTTTTTGCAGACGCTTTTATTGTCAGGGCGATTTTAGCTTAACCCCAGTGAGATCTTTTTTAAATATAAATCTACTTCATAATACATCTAAGGACTTCTGATTCCAGATGTTTTTTTGAACTGGCATCCTCTGGGAAAATTAAATTTAATATGTAGGCAATAGCCTGATTAATTAAACTTAGGGAAAAAAACATAGTTTCTCTCTCTTCCTCTCTTTACTTCTGGCCAAAATAATTCAGTGCTTTTCGTTGGAATTTCCCACACAATTGCTTCTCCTCCATTTTATCTGATGGAGGAAGCCTGACCACTGACAGTTATTACCTGACCCATTTTCTTCATGGTCAGTGATCTTTTGGTTGAGAACAAGAATTCACTCAAATTAACTCTAGCAAAAAAGGAGGAATTGTTTATAAGAAAGAAAGGGCAATAAGTATAGTCAGACTCTCAAAAGACTCGATTTGGGACCTGGAAAACAAGAAACAAAGGTGTTTCTCTCTTCGTCTTTTAAGAATGTATCATGTATTTCTGTCTTTATCTGAGAATTTATTAATTCTTTTCTCAGCCAAATGCTTTTTTCCTGCCTTTCCATATAAGTAGCAGAATGCGGTTGCTTCACAACTTGTCAGTTTATGTATCTTCTCAGTTTGAATATCTAAAGAAACTAATTACGTATCATCTTTCAATCCTAGTTTCAAATGCTTGGGAGAAAGAAACTAATTAGCCCAAATGGGTCAGTGGTCTACCTCAGTCTGCTGTAATGACAGGATGGCCATGGTCATGGGGGACCCTACACACGGCAGGGTTAATCCTAGTCAGGTCTGGAGGCACATTACTCACATTTATCAGGGTAGATCCAGGTGGAGCAGCTGCCTACCACAAAGAACAGTATTTCTATACGACATAAATTGGCAGTATGTATTCTGTAATTACCCTGTATCAGTATACGTTCACCACAGTGAATCAAGTGCAGGGAACGAGAATCACAGACTGTCTGTATGACTTAGCCCTGAAAATTAGAGATAAGATTCTCTTCCTTTTCTTGGCCAGTGCTTTAGACTAACCCACTATGTCCTAATAAAGGACAGTTTTCTAACCAACAATCAAATATCTACAAAACAAGACGTAGTCTCAGTACTCCTTGAATTTTCCATTTGAACAAACATTCTAGAACTCTCCTCAAGAGAGTCTCTGTCTTTTTTTTCCTTAAAGTAACTTTTATTTATCTCTAGCAATGTGCGTTTTACTTGTAATCTATGCATTTAATTTTCATAAAAATCTGGGTTATGTATAATTTTATTTCATACTATTTTATATATAAGAAAACAAAAGCACAAAAAGGTTAAGTAATTTATGCAAATCATACAGTTAGTAAAGGACAAGGGGGTTGGTGAGGGGCTAAAATTAAAAATTGAGGCTGGCGTTGGAGCCCAAACTAGCACTGGTGGGTATCTTCATCTGTCTTTATTAGTCATCTTCAACTTCCAGCTAATTCAATAAGTAAAGTGTCTATGATAGAATTCTCTCTAATTGATCTCTTTTAACCAGTTCACTAAGTCAAATGTGCTTTTCATGTCTTAGCAAAACAGAGTGACTAACGTATCTGTGTTTTTCTGCCTACTATTCGATACATTCCTCTTTATGTCTGTTTGAACTCACAATTATGTAATTTCATTAACTAGGGTATAGACTGATTAAGTAAAGTAATTAAAATAGTTATTTCTATAAAAAAGAAGACATATTTTGCAAGAACTTAAGAAAGATGAACTTCTTATAATAATAGTATTTTAAAATAGGCTTAGAAAAGATAATATAAAAATTAGGAAAAATGTTAATTCCACAGAATAACATGGTTAAGAGTAATTAACAAAAATCTTTAAATTCTTGCTACATTTTAAATATTTTATAACTGAGAAATGTATATGGTGTACTATTGACATAACTATGCAAAAAAGCTGTGAATTTCAATCCATCGTGAAACGTTTCGAGCCTATATCAGAATTGTCAAATACACATGCAAAGAAAACATTTGAAGGAAGCATATGTCTATTTTTCAATTCTATCTCTTTATTTTATTTTTTCATGGAAAACCATTTATTGAGCACTAACAATTTGCCTCATGTACATTATATATTTTATTGTTTAAATGTATTATTTATTTATTTATTTATTTATTTTGCGGTGCGTGGGCCTCTCACTGCTGTGGCCTCTCTCGCCGCGGAGCACAGGCTCTGGACGCGCAGGCTCAGCGGCCATGGCTCACGGGCCCAGCCGCTCCGCGGCACGTGGGATCCTCCCGGACCGGGGCACGAACCCGCGCCCCCTGCATCGGCAGGCGGACCCCCAACCACTGCGGCACCAGGGAAGCCCTAAACGTATTTTTTAAAGTGTACAATTCACTGGACGTCAATTGTCAGTATTCACCACTAAGTCCAAAATATTTTTAACATCCCCAAATGAAATCCTTTACTCATTCACAGTCACTTGCCTTTTCTACCTCACCTAATCCCTAGCAACCACTAATCTAGTTATTTTGTCTCTATAGATTTGTCTATTCTGGACATATAAATGAAATTATACAATATATAGCCTTTGGTGTCTGACTTCATTAGGTTATAATATTTGCAAGGTTCATCCATGTTGTTACATGTGTCAGTACTTTACTGACTTATATGGTCATTATATGGTTATATCACATTTATTTATCCATTCACCAGTTGTTGGACATTGAATATGTTTCCACTTTTTTTTCTTTTGCTGTGATGAATGAGGCTGCTCTGAACATTTATGTACAAGATTGTGTGTGAATATACGTTCCCCTTATGTTGAGTGTGTGCATGGGAGAGAAATTGCTGGGTCATGTGGAATGATGGTTAGTTTCATGTGTCTCATTGACTAGACTATAATATCCAATTATTCAATCAAATATTAATACAGGTATTACTGTGGAGGTATTTTGTAGATCTGGTTAGTATCTATAATCAAATGACTTAAGGTACAGGAGATTATCCATGCTAATGTGAGTAGGTCTCATTCAATCAAGCCATAGGAGAAAAATTGAGGTTTCTGTAAAAAGAAGAAATTCTGCTGCAAATCAGGAAGATCAGCCCCTCCTTGAGAGTTTACTGCCTGCCAGATTGGCCTATTAGTTTGGGATTTGGCAGCATCCACAATCATGAAGCCAACTTCTTGAAGTAAATAAACCAAACATATATCAACATGTTTGTGTTTCTCTGGAGAGTACTGACTTATTCAGACTTTGGTACTGAGAGTTGTTTTGAGGCACAAACTTTTTGTTTTTAGTTGAAGTATGGTTGATTTACAATGTTGTGTTAATTTCTGCTGCGCAGCAAAGTGACTCAGTTATACATATATATATATTTTTCATATTCTTTTCCATTATGGTTTATCCCAAGATATTGGATATAGTTCCCTGTGCTATACAGGAGGACTTTGTTGTTTTTCCATTCTATATATAATAGTTTACAACTGCTAATCCCAAACTCCCAATCCTTCCCTCCCCTACCTGCCCTCGCCCTTGGCAACCACAGGTCTGTTCTCTGTTGGTCTGTTTTGAGGAACAGAATATTAAGGACAAGTTTTATGCATTGGTTCTGTTTTTTTGGAGTTGATTCTCTAATCTGATTAAATTTCAAGGCACTGATGACTATTTCCAGTGATAAAGAGAGCACTAGTAGTCCACGTGGCAGTGGAGATGTGCAGAATGACACCATTTCCCACTTCTAATCAAGCACTTATAAAAGATAAGTTTCTGGGTGACCATGTATTTTATACTTTAGGGCATTTCTGTAAAACTAATGAGTATAATGATATTGGCTGGTTGCTCCTAACTTCTGGAGAAAGTAGGAGATATAAGATGCTTAGGACTTCACATTCCCAGCTTAAGCTTTGCATAAATGACTGGAAATTTTCTGTCTACCCTGAAAGAATCCATTAAGTCCCACAGCTATAGGGCTGATATTTCTGAAAATCAAACCCAGACTCATTGTATAATTGGTTGAATCACAACACAAATTGAACTCTTAACCTCTCAAGGAGATTCTGTTAAAGTGAAGGCATTAGTTGGGAAAAAGATGGGATCTTGAAAATTAGAATAAGGACATGTGGTCATATCCCCTTGAAACTGGGGACATCAACCCCCTGAATTCCACTGTCTTTTTTGGCTGTAGTCTGGCACACCTTTCTGAGGAGTTCAGCCTCTTCCTGAGGAGTTTAAACCAACTTTGCCTGAAGAAGCCATAATGACCCCTCTTTATTTTTCAAGACCTAAAGCTGGACTCATGTCCCAACAAACCCAGAAGGGTAAGGTCAGTTGTGAATTACAGAGAGATGATCTATACATCCAAAGAGCCATACAATCAATTTTTCCAAAGTATATGAACAGAAATCTGGGAAATATGTGTAGAAATTAATGTTAAGGGTGCAGAATAATAGTGGTGGAGAAAAAAAAAAAGTTGCATTAGGCCAAATTAATTCATATTGGACCACTAAGCAGAGAATCTGGATTCAGTGTTGCAACTCAAGAGGTTAGAAAGTGCTCTAGCATGGGTGAAACACGCACCAAGATGTGGTCTACACTAAAAGAAGCTGAAATGCCAAAACAGTCTTGGTATACCATAGAAAAGGGGTCCAAAGGCTTAGGGAGATTAAAACGGTAAAATGGATTTATCATGTAAGACCTGGTCACTAACGTTGGTTGGGTCCAGAAGACACACCTTTCACTATGACTCTGAAAAATAAATTTGTAAAGGGTGTCCCAGCTTTCTTGAACATCTTTGTGGTTGTTCTTTTCTGTAGGCCAGAAACTAAAGTGGAAACTGTTGCCACTGAACTGGGATTGTTAAATGCAGGAGGGGAATAAACGTATACCAGGATGGCAGGAGCCAGTGGCCACACTTAATTGCCCAAGACAAGGCAGGCATGGTTGCCTTAATAGACAGAAGGTCAAAGCAGTAATTAAAACAGTGTGACTCACAGAGACCTAAGACACTGGCCAGTTGATCATGGTGTTCCTAGAAGAGAATTAAATGTACAGTCTACTAAATTCTTACTTGATCTTTATAAGCAGAAGACTTCTGGGTCAAGTGAACAGAAGTTCAACTTGACACCGAAATAAAGAGTCATGAACTCTCAATGATTTCCTAGATTGGATCCAGTTTACAGACCTAGACCCCTTGAGTAAAGGAAAGGTTGGACCTGCGTACAGAAGGATCTTATTTCCTTAAAATTGATAATTTATTATACAGAGTGTACTAATAATCTTCCTCTGGGCATTTTCCAAAAGGGACCTACAGCCTTTTACTAGGATTACTATTCATGGGCAAAAATAAATTGTCAGACTTGGGATCGCCAGACACTAGCTTTGAACTAACACTTATTCCGAGAAGACTATCAGTGCAGAGGTTCGTGGAGGTCAGGTGATCAATGGAGTTTTAGCTTATGTTTGCCTTATGGTGGGTCCACTGGGTCCCTGAACTCATTCTCTAGTTATTTTCACAGTCACAGTATGGATACTTGACATAGATGTACTCAGCAACTGGCAGAATCCACTTACATTTGAAATAATTATTGACAGGTAAGAACTTACTATTGCCATTTTGTTAATTGTTTTTTGACTGTTTTGTAATTCCTTTGTTCCCTTCTTTCTCTTTTACTGTTTTCCTTTGTGGATTGATGACTTTTGGAGTGGTATGCTTTGATTCCTTTCTCTTTATCTTTTGTGTATCTACTATAGATTTTTGCTTTGTGGTTATAAGGCTTATAGAAAATATCTTATACTCATAACAATATATTTTAAGCTGATAACAACTTAGCTTCAATTGCATACAAAACCTTTTTGCTTTCCCACCCAACATTTTGTTTTTGATATCACAACTTATATTTTTATATTGTGTAACCATTAATAAAATATTATATTTATAGTTATTTTTAATCCTTTTGTCTTTTAGCCTTTATACTAGAGTTAAAAGTGATTTACACACCACCATTACATAATTCTGAATTTGGCTATATATGTACCTTTACCAGCGAATATTATACTTTTATATATTTACATGTTCCTAATTAGCATGCAATTGTAAGCTTTTTGTAGGTATTCTTTTTCATTTTTAGGCCTTTTTCTCTTCAGTTCCTTTTTCTTAGAATTTTTATCATTAATTGATATTGGAGTTTTGAAGTGTTTTCCTCTGTTAATTAACATAATTATAAGATTTTTCTTCTCTAGCTATTTGATATGGTGGATTTATTGTTTGTTTTTCATATGTTCAACTAGCCTTGAAAACCTGAAATAATTTCACTTGGTCATGGTATTTATTTTTTTTGAATATTTTGGATTTTGCTTGCTAATATATTGTTGAGATATCTTGTATCTAGATTCATGGTAGTTATTGGTCTGTAGTCTATTTGTTGGGGGGCTGCCTTCATTTACATTTGGTATCAGGAGAATACTAGTTTTATAAAATGAATTGGACAATGTTCCTTTATCTTCTTTTCTGTAAAAGATTATGTAAAATTTGGTTAATTCTTCTTTACATATTTGGTATAATTTTCAAGTGAAATCATATGTGATTGGAAATTTATGTTTTGGGAGATTTTAAATCATTAATTTAATTTATTTTATGGTTATAGAGCCCTTCAGGTTGTACATTTAATTTTATTTGAGTTTTGGTAGTTTGTGGTTTTTGACGAATAGATCCATTTCTTCTAAGTTGTCAGATTTATGAGTGCTAAGTTGTCTCAAGCTGTCTTTAAAGGCTGTAGGATCTCTAGTGATATCCTCTATTTCATTTCTGATAATGGCAATTTTTGTCTCTTCTCCTTTTATATTGTCAGTCTTGTTGGAGATGTCTTTTTCCCGGTTTTCAAGACTGCAGGATGGTGCTTGGAAATGTACACGGGATTAGCACAATATTCTTTTTTTTTTTTTTGTGGTACGCAGCCCTCTCACTGCTGTGGCCTTTCCCGCCACGGAGCACAGGCTCCGGACGCTCAGGCTCAGAGGCCATGGCTCACAGCATCAGCCGCTCCGCGGCATGTGGGATCCTCCCGGACAGGGGTATGAACCTGTGTCCCCTGCATCGGCAGGTGGGCTCCCAACCACTGCGCCACCAGGGAAGCCTATAGCACAATATTCTTGTTTCCTCATTTTTCCCATAAATGTTTTGTATCCTTAGAGAACAAGCAGATAAATTGCATAGTATCTTGGAGCAAAGAATGGAAACACGGTCTTAGCCTCTGCTAAGTGATGGGAGCATTCAAGGATGCTAATGAGACTGTAGTTAAGAATTTGACAGTATTTGTCCAGACTACATAGAAGGGTGGGTAACTCTAAAAACAAAAGAAAAAGAAAGGAAAGAGAAAGAGGAAGAAGAGTTAATGTGTCTGTCACATCAAGTATCATTTTGGGTGTAGTTCACTGGAGTAACTCAGATAGGAATCAGATTGCTAGAGGTCCAGGTGGACATAGGTTGCAAAGAAGTACAGGCAGCAGATTCAAGTTGATCCAAAAGTTAGAAATGAGAGCAAGAAGAGAATAATAGAGTAGAGGGGTTACTTATAAGAAAGTGGTGAATTTTTTTTCAGTACAGTAAAATGTGTGCATATATTCAGAAAATTAAAGGGAATGACAAATTTCCAATGACAGATAATTAAGAGAACTACATATATTTTTGCTTAAAAAGTGGTTTCAGACATCTGTTTATACACTCTTTAATTCAGCTGGTTTTAAATGCTAACATCAAATAAGTGAAATCAAAATCAATGTATTTATTTTATCAACCTTTTGAAAATTTTACATGTACAGCTTTGGCAAATGTAACTCCAAACATCCCAACAAGAGCATCATGCTAATGCGGGGACTATTTCCAAGCAGTGTCCTACAATAGCAGTCTGGAAAACTGGGAAACAAGATTCTGTAGTCACAATGAGGATAATGTTGTTGTCAAAGAGAATAAAAGCAAATGATGTACAGGTGGCTTTAGGTCAGACAACCATGTGCTTGCATCTGGGAAGTATTCCAAAGGACAGGTCCTACAAAGAAACATAGCTTTGGCAATGGACAGGGTAGATAATCAGGCAAGCTCTGTGATTCTAGACTGCTTAAAATTTAAAACAACTCAAACGAAGAAACTACTGCAATAATAAAGCCATAATTATTAGCATTTAAAAAGAAAACATTAAAATTAAACTCAATGTACTGTATCCATTCTCTTTAAAAATGGGACACACTGTTTTTATTATACTCAGAGTAAAAAGTCATCCCCAGTATAATAAAAGCAAAGTTATACTGGAAATCTGGAGGTCAGTTGAGGTGTGGTAAAGTCATCTTACTTCAATATTTTGATATATTTAAAAAACATGGCTATTTGTTGCCTAAAAATGTACTCAGAACATTTGGAGAAAGTAATCATATCTAGATTTCTTGGGATGCATTCTTTCTGTGTTAGTCAGCTCAGGCTGCCATAAGAAAATACCACTGACTAGGTGGCTTACACAACAGATATTTACTTCTCACAGTTCTGGAGGCTGGAAGTCCAAGAACAAGGTGCTGTCCAAATAGGTTCCTGGTGAGAGCTCTTTTCCTGGCTTGCAGGTGGCCTCCTTCTCACTGTGTCCTCACATGGCAGAGAGAGAGAGAGAGAAAGAGATTTTTCTTAGAAGGTCACCAATCCTATCGGATTAAAGTCCCACCCTTATGATTTTATTTAACTTTAATTACTTCCTAAAACCCCTATCTCCAAATACAGTCATATTGGGTGTTAGATCATTGATATACAAATTTGGGGGCGGGGGACACAATTCAGTCTGCTGTACATTCTAATGGTTTATTTGAGTAAAAGTCTTTAGCATGGCCTGGTATGCATGGGGCCTGGGGCCTGGGGCTTGGGCTATGTCTCTAATATTTCTGTTCACTCTGTTTAAGCATCCTGACTTCTTAATGTTTCTCAAAATGCTAAATATATTTTCCCCTCTGCCTGCTCACACACTACTTTCTGTGCTTAGCTCATACCCTTCAATCAGATCTCTGCTCAAAAATTGCCGCCTTATTTATTTTTTTAGGTACTTATTGTTTACTTTTATCACTGAACATTGTTTTGTTCACTGTTTATTGTTTTGTTCACTGTTTATTGTACAGTAAGTACTAAATAAATGCTTGTTGAATGAATAAATCCTGAATCAAATCCAGAAGAAAAGCATTTGGGAAACAACTCTATTTTGCTTGCATGCCAAGGAAGACCTGAATGTCTAACCTTCTTCTTGGTTGTTCATATGTAAAAGTCTTATGGACTGAGAGAAGCCTCGTGAGAGAAAGTAAGCCATCTCTCTCTCTCTGGCCCTCCCAGTCCAGTACCCATTCATAAATATACATATCTAAGTCTCCTTTGATATCCAATGTAATCAATAATTCACGAGAGTACAATTCTTACTCATTCATATCTCCAGTTTGGGACATGCTTTCCCAAAAATATTAAGGGATGTCATTATAGAGGAGTCTTTCAAAGGGAGCATCAACAATTACAGTCTCATCTCAGGAAATACAAAGTTCATTTACCAAACAGCTAAAAAAAGAAACATTCAATGATCTTGGTTGGAAAAAGCAAAGTTGACTGTTGTTAGTTTAAGTAAGGAATAATATTCTGGAAACCTGTTAGTGAAAGTGAATCCACTGATGACCCACCCTAACCCCTTTGGAATGTGTCAACTTTCTTGGTGACAGCAAGGAGCAGTAAGAACAATCAACGTAGCAGGTTGACATATTTATAGAAACCCCAGATAATTACACAAATCACTGCCCTAGAGGAATGGCTCCATCTTCACCTAGTTCTAGCATTCTTTCCTGTGCTGCAGTCGTCAGGTATAACACGAGGTCATAGAAATAGTTGACACTACCCTATTTATGTTATCAGAATACAATAACTGTTCTTTTCTGTTTTTTGTCACCATGCCGCGTGGCATTCAGGATCTTAATTCTTTCACCAGGTATCGAAACTATGGCCCCTGCAGTGGAAGCGCAGAGTCTTAACAATTGTACCTCCAGGGAAGTCCTGCAATAACCATTCTTAATTATCAAACTCAGCATATTTTCTTTGATTTATAATCAGACGCTCATTCTCCTTTCATTTCTTGCTTACCCATTTCTCAAAAACAAAACAAAACAAAACAAAAAACCTTTCACAATTCTCTAGACTTCCCTTGGACGTGTATGGGCAACTCAACCCAAACATGCTGGTTATTTCAGTTGCATGTGGCATATCTTCTAACAATATATTTGGCATGGAGAGGCAGTTATAAAAATGCACACTTAGAGCATCCTTTTCTAGTTTGGCCAAGTTTGAACCCCATTTGAACACAAATGAGCCACCTTGTTTATCTCACATCTGTCAGTCAACTATATAAACTCATTTCTTTTCTTACTAGCCAAAGTAATTTCAACACAGCATTTAAAATCACCCAAAAACTTATGTACATATGACCATCTTGTGTAATGTTCCTAAATTTCAAATAAGTGACATTAACTTTTTAACTTATAAGTTGACATTTATGTTTCACTAAGAATTACCATCAATTTTTACATAATACATTTTTTTTTTACATAATACTATCCTCTCTTTAATGATAGGGGGACTAAGCACAGAGAGATTAAGTACCTTGGCCAGGGTCTCAAAGCTGGTTGGGGGTAGAGTCAGTATTTGAACCAGATCATACAACCCCAGAAATTCTCTTTTCATCATTATGCCTTTCTGCCTTTCAGTGAAGGCACTGATTGATCGAACAATTTGTCCAATACGTTTTCTTATGCACTTTATTTGATCTTATGAAAGACTTTACAGAATGCATGGGAGATAGCGAAAACAGACTTGGGAATAACAGGAACCTAAAATATTCCAGAAGTTTATAAAATTAAGGAAAGGCATAGCCAGGAAGTCACCACTTTGGTGACTTCAATGTTAATCCCAATATATTGTAACCTTTTTTCATTCTCAAAATTGTCCTAGTTTGAATGTTAAATTATATTATCAATGTTGTAATGAGACATCATGCTATTGAACTATTCATTAACTGGGCAAGTTTTACAAGATGAAATATCTATACACGGGTAAGGAGTGCAGGTAACAACAGTGAGATCATTCATAATATCTAACTGACATGTTAAACCAAGTGTGAGCATAACTTAAGAATCTGCTCATTCTTTCTTCTGTTTATCCCTTTGGGGAGAAATAGACGGGAGAAACCCTTGGAAATTGAAGGTGAAATTTCACCCGAGACTCCCTGGGGAGAAATTTAGACCCAGTACATCTCCTAGAGTATGAGGGATAAAATGTGTTAACAGAGAAAGGTTTAAATCCATTTCAAATGAACTAGAAAATTTAATGCAGGGAATCACATGAAGCCTGAAAATGCCCCAGAAAATTGAATAAATAAGAAGAGATTTACAAATGGCCTTTGCAGTTGTCAAAAACCTGATCTGAAGAAATTGTTTTCTCATCTATATATATGCACATAAAATTATTTCAATAGATGAAGTGGTCCGCAATGTCAGACCAAGCCAAGGAAGTATTTTCTGTGATGCTCCCACACAAATACAAGGAGAGGTAACAGAAGGCCAACTGGCTGCAGCTTCCTTTTCTGAGCTTAGGTTCAGAATGAAAGAGCTGCTTCCTCAAATCTGTGCCAGGAAACTTCTGTTATTATTTTTAGTTTCATTGTTGTTGTCATTCCAAAAAGAGTGGTAATTTGAGTTCTGTAGATCTTTGATAATGAAATACCCATATGAATTGTCTGGGTTCACTGTGAAGAACTCTTTAGCCAGAAGTGAGGTAAAACTAAAGCAAATTAGTTTGACAACAGAAAAATATGTATAATGGAAAAGATCATTATTTCTCCTTTTCTCTTTCTAGTATTCAATTATTTAGGATTGTTATCTTTGGTGTTAAATTTGTGGGTTCTCCACCAAGGCAAGAGATTGTTCTGCATATAAAATAGAGAAAAAAAAATGGCCAGAGTCGTAGCTTTTTTAATGTTTTGAATATTCAGGTTTCACTTTACTAAATTAAATGCGAGCCAGTTTTCTAACAATTTATCTGAAATGCTGTGAGATTGCCTTGATACTGGAAGACAAAAATTATTGTATACCTAGATATATAATACGTATACTTACTGAAGTGTGAAATAGTACGGGTATGTGAATTATGGCAGCTTAGTATGTGAAAGGTCTTTCTTAAGGGTGTTATTCCATAATCTTGTGATTTTGGGGGGGATTGGGGGTGTATGAAAATATTATAACATAAATGCAGCAAACATCTCAAAACAATCTTGCCAGGAGACAAGGAGGGGAAGGGAGAGACAGAGACAGGGAGAAAGAAAAAGAGATAGAGATAGAGACAGAGACAGAGAGAGGAAAAAAGGCAAACAAATTCAACACTGAAGTCAAGGATTTTGAAAAGTAAATAATAGTAAAAGCACAAGGAGAGAGGAAGGATGGAATTAATAAAGGACAAGATAGAGAACACATTGGAAACAAATGTAGTATTAATATGTACATCCAAATGTGATTCATTTCAAAAACAATAAAATCTAGCCTAAAAAAAAAAAAAATCTAGCCTGATCAGGAAAAAATAAGGAAGGAAGCCTTAGACACAAAAGATTAGAGAGGAAATGGGAAAGAACCAAAGAGACAGAAGGAATTAAATGAATTAAATCATCACTTTCTTCAAATCAGTTTGAAAGCTGAATATAATAAATGAGGTTCTCGAAAATGCAAATTGCTAAAATGAACTCACGAACTGGCAGTAAACATTAGCAAACCAATTGCATGAGTGAAACTAAACATGTTCAAGAAGAAAACAGCATCCTCACCACTGCATCTCTAATCTCCTGTAAAAGTGCAAGAACCAGAGGTTATTACAGGTGAGTTTTATCAATATTTCAAGGAATTGATCATGCTGATGCTATTTAAACTTGTCCACAGCACTGAGAGCAAAGGAAAAGTTCAAAACTATTTTTAAAAATCAAATATATCCTTGATATCAAAACCAGACAAGTCGGTACAAAGAAAGAAAACTCATTTAAAAATATTGACTTAAAAATCTGAAATAAAATAGACTCCAGCAAAAAAAAATAAATTGGGAAATATAGAAAACTGAAGTTTGTTTCGAGAATAAAGACTCATTTAATACTAAAAAATATTTGCTTATAACATAGTATGAAACATATACTAGCATTAAAACATATACAACATAGTATACAATTACTATAAAACATAAATATACAAACACTTATATAACTACTATCAAAACATATGTGAAAGCTAGATTAATGGCCAGAAGATATATGATAAAATGTAAAATATATTTTTGATTAAAATCACCTAACTTTCAATAAAATTGTGATTGCTGGATACTTTTAGTGTAATGTTTAATAGTGGAACATGGAAAAAATTATAATTACATTCAGAAAACATAAAGGATGTGTATTACTCTCATGACTCTTAACATTATTCCAGAAATACTAGTCAAAGTAAATATACAAGAAAAACCTATATGTGCATAAAACACCTTTGTTAAGGCAGGAGCAAATTTATCCTTATTTAAAGATAATGAGAACATATAGCTGGTTATTCCACATATTTAAATTGAAAATCTATTAAAAACTCTAAATAAATTCATAGGGGAAGAGGACCTTCAAGATGGCAGAGGAGCAGGACATGGAGATCACCTTCCTCCCCACAAATACATCAAAATACATCTACATGTGGAACAACTCCTACAGAACATATACTGAACACTGGCAGAAGACCTCAGACTTCCCAAAAGGCAAGAAAATCCCCAGGTACTTTGCCGTGTGGCTGACAGGGTCTTGGTGTTCTGGCCAGGTGTCAGGACTGCATCTCAGAGGTGGAAGAGCTGAGCTCAGGACTTTGGACAACCAGAGACCTCCCGACCCCATGTAATATCAATTGGCAAGAGCTCTCCCAGAGATCTCTATCTCAACGTTAAGACCCAGCTCCACTCAATGACCAGCAAGCTCCAATGCTGGACACCCCATGTCAAACAACTAGCAAGAGAGGAAGACAACCCCACCCATTGGCAGAGAGGCTGCCTAAAATCATAATAAGTTCACAGAAACCCCAAAACACACCACCGGAGGTGGTCCTGCCCACCAGAAAGACAAGATCCAGACTTATCCACCAGAACACAGGTACCAGTCCCCTCCACCAGGAAGCCTACACAACCCACTGAACCAACCTTACCCACTGGGGGCAGACACCAAAAACAATGGGAACTACCAAAGGTCAGCCTGCAAAAAGGAGACCCCAAACACAGTAAGTTAAACAAAATGAGAAGACAGAGAAATACACAGCAGATGAAGGAGCAAAGTAAAAATCCACCAGACCCAACAAATGAAGAGGAAATAGGCAGTGTACCTGAAAAAGAATTCAGAGTAATGATAGTAAAGATGATCCAAAATCTTGGAAATAGAATTGAGAAAATACAAGAAACGTTTAAAATGGACCTAGAGGAAATAAAGAGCAAACAAACAATGATGCGCAACACAATACATGAAATTAAAAATTCTCTAGAAGAAATCAATAGCAGAGTAACTGAGGCAGAAGAATGGATAAGTGACCTGGAACACAAAATAGTGGAAATAATGACTGCAGAGCAGAATAAAGAAAAAAGAATGAAAAGAATTGAGGACAGTCTCAGAGACCTCCGGGACAACACTAAATGTACCAACATTCGAATTATAGGGGTCCCAGAAGAAGAAGAGAAAAAGAAAGCGACTGAGAAAATATTTAAAGAGATTATAGTTGAAAACTTCCCTAATATGAGAAAGGAAATAGTCAATCGAGCCCAGGAAGCACAGAGAGTCCCATACAGGATAAATCCAAGGAGAAAAAGTCCAAGACACATATTAATCAAACTATCAAAATTTAATTACAAAGAAAAAATATTAAAAGCAGCAAGGAAAAAACAAAAAATAACATACAAGGGAATCCCCATAAGGTTAACAGCTGATCTTTCAGCAGAAACTCTGCAAGCCAGAAGGGAGTGGCAGGAAATATTTAAAGTGATGAAAGGGAAAAACCTACAACCAAGTTTACTCTATCCAGCAAGGATCTCATTCAGATTTGACAGAGAAATTAAAACCTTTACAGACAAGCAAAAGCTAAGAGAATTCAGCACCACCAAAACAGCTTTACAACAAATGCTAAAGGAACTTCTCCAGGCAGGAAACACAAGAGGAAGAAAAGACCTATAATAACAAACCCAAAACAATTAAGAAAATGGGAATAGGAACATACATATCGATAATTACCTTAAATGTAAATGGATTAAATCCTCCAACCAAAAGACATAGACTGGCTGAAAGGATACAAAACCAAAACCCGTATATATGCTGTCTACAAAAGACCCACTTCAGACCAAGGGACACATACTGAAAAGTGAGGGGATGGAAGAAGATATTCCAGGCAAATGGAAACCAAAAGAAAGCTGGAGTAGCAATTCTCATATCAGACAAAATAGATTTTAAAACAAAGACTATTACAAGAGACAATGAAGGACATTACATAATGATCAAGGGGTCAATCCAAGAAGAAGATATAACAATTGTAAATATTTATGCACCCAACATAGGAGCACCTCAAAACATAAGGCAAATGCTAACAACAATAAAGGGGAAATCGACAATAACACAATCATAGTAGGGTACTTTAACACCCCACTGTAACCAATGGACAGACCAACCAAATTGAAAATAAATAAGGAAACACAAACTTCAAATGACACATTAAACAAGATGGACTTAATTGATATTTATAGGACATTCCATTCAAAAACAACAGAATACACTTTCTTCTGCAGTGCTCATCGAACATGTTCCAGGACAGATAATATCTTGGGTCACAAATCAAGCCTTGGTAAATTTAAGAAAATTGAAATTGCATCAAGTATCTTTTCTGACCAAAAAGCTCTGAAACTAGATATCAATTACAGGAGAAAAAACTGTGAAAAATATAAACACATGCAGCCTAAACAATATGCTACTAAATGGCCAAGAGATCACTGAAGAAATCGAAGAGGACATCAAAAAATACCTAGAAACAAATGACAATGAAAACACGACGACCCAGGACCTATGGGATGCAGCAAAAGCAGTTCTATGAAGGAAGTTTATAACAATACAATCCTGCCTCAAGAAACAAGAAACATCTCAAATAAACAGCCTAACCTTATACCTAAAGCAGTTAGAGAAAGAAGAACAAAAAGAACCCAAAGTTAACAAAAGGAAAGAAATCATAAAGAGCAGATCAGAAATAAATGAAAAAGAAATGAATGAAACAATAACAAAGATCAATAAAACTAAAAGCTGGTTCTTTGAGAAGATAAACAAAATTGATAAACCATTAGACAGACACATCAAGAAAAAAGGGGAACAGACTCAAATCAATAGAATTAGAAATGAAAAAGGAGAAGTAACAACTGACACTGCAGAAATACAGAGGATCATGAGAGATTACTACAAGCAACTCTATGCCAATAAAATGGACAACCTGGAAGAAATGGACAAATTCTTAGAAAAGCACAACTTTCTGAGACTGAACCAGGAAGAAATAGAGAATATAAACAGACCAATCACAAGCACTGAAATTGAAACTGTGATGAAAAATCTTCCATAAACAAAAGCCCAGGACCAGATGGCTTCACAGGCAAATCCTATCAAACATTTAGAGAAGAGTTAACACCTATCTTTCTCAAACTCTTCCAAAATACACCAGAGGGAGGAACACTCCCAAACTCATTCTACGAGGCCACCATCACCCTGATACCAAAACCAGACAACAATGTCACAAAGAAAGAAAACTACAGGCCAATATCACTGATGAACATAGATGCAAAAATTCTTAACAAAACAGAATTCAGCAGCACATTGAAAGGATCATACACCATGTTCAAGTGGGGTTTATCCCAGGAATGCAAGGATTCTTCAATACACACAAATCAATCAAGGTGATAACCATATTAACAAATTGAAGGATAAAATACATATGATAATTTCAATAGATGCAGAAAAATCTTTTGGCAAAATTCAGCACTCATTTATGATAAAAACCCTCCAGAAATTAGGCATAGAGAGAACTTACCTCAACATAATAAAGGCCATATATGACAAACCCACAGCCAATATTGTTCTCAGTGGTGAAAAACTGAAACCATTTCCACTAAGATCAGGAACAAGACAAGGTTGCCTGCTCTCACAACTCTTATTCAACATAGTTTGGAAGTTTTAGCCACAGCAATCAGAGATGAAAAAGAAATAAAAGGAATCCAAATCAGAAAAGAAGAAGTAAAACTGTCCACTGTTTGCAGATGAGATGATACTATACATAGAGAATCCTTAAGATGCTACCAGAAAAATGCTAGTGCTAATCAATGAATTTGGTAAAGTAGCAGGATACAAAATTAATGCACAGAAATCTCTTGCTTTCCTATACACTAATGATGAAAAATCTGAAAGAGAAATTAAAGAAACACTTCCATTTACCTTTGCAACAAAAAGAATAAAATACCTGGGAATAAACCTACCTAAGGAGCAAAAGATCTGTATGCAGAAAACTATAAGACACTGATGAAAGAAATTAAAGCTGATACAAACAGATGGAGAGATATGCCATGTTCTTGGATTGGAAGAATCAACATTGTGGAAATGACTATACTACCCAAAACAATCTACAGATTCAATGCAATCCCTATCAAACTACCAAGGCTATTTTCACAGAACTAAGAAGAAAAAATTTCACAATCTGTATGGAAGCACCAAAGACCCTGAATAGCCAAAGCAATCTTGAGAAAAAAAACGGAGCTGGCAGAAGCAAGCTCCCTGACTTCAGACTATACTACAAAGCTACTGTAATCAAGACAGTATGGTACTGGCACAAAAACAAATATAGGTCAATGGAAGAGGATAGAAAGCCCAGAGATAAACCAATGCACATATGGTCACCTTATCTTTGATAAAGGAGGCAAGAATATACACCAGAGAAAAGACAGCCTCTTCAATAATTGGTGCTGGGAAAACTGGACAGCTACATGTAAAAGAATGAAATTAAAACACTCCTTAACACCATACACAAAAATAAACTCAAAATGATTTAAAGACCTAAATGTAAGGCCAGACACTATAAAACTCTTAGAGGAAAACATAGGCGAACACTCTATGACATAAATCAGTGCAAGATCCTTTTTGACCCACCTCCTAGAGAAATGGAAATAAAAACAAAAATAAACAAGTGGGACCTAATGAAACTTAAAACCTTTTGCACAGCAAAAGAAACCATAAACAAGACGAAAAGACAACCCTCAGAACAGGAGAAAATATTTGCAAATGAAGCAACTGAAAAAGGATTAATCTCCAAAATATACAAGCAGCTCATGCAGCTCGATATCAAAAAGCAAACAACCCAATCCAAACATAAGCAGTAGACCTAAATAGATATTTCTCCAAAGAAGATATACAGATTGCCAACAAACACATGAAAGGATGCTCAACATCACTAAACTTTAGAGGAATGCAAATCAAAACTTCAGTGTGGTATCACCTCACACCAGTCAGAATGGCCATCATCAAAAAATCTACAAACAATAAATGCTGGAGAAGGTGTGGAGAAAAGGGAACACTCTTGCACTGTTGGTGGGAATGTAAATTGATACAGCCACTATGGAGAACAGTATGGGGGTTCCTTAAAAAACTAAAAATAGAACTACCATATGACCCAGCAATCCCACTACTGGGCATATACCCTGAGAAAACCATAATTCAAAAGAAGCACGTACCGCAATGTTCATTGCAGCTCTATTTACAATAGCCAGGACATGGAAGCAACCTAAGTGTCCATCGACAGATGAATGGATAAAGAAGATGTGGCACATATATATGATGGAATATTACTCAGCCATAAAAAAGAAATGAAACTGAGTTATTTGTAGTGAGCTGGATGGACATAGAGTCTGTCATATGGAGTGCAGTAAGTCAGAAGGAAAAGCACAAATACCATATGCTAACACATATATTAGGAATCTAAAAAGAAAAAACAAGTTCCTGGAGAACCTTGGGGCAGGGAGGAATAAAGACACAGATGTAGATAATGGGCTTGGGGACATGGGCGGGGAGAAGGACAAGCTGCATCAAAGTGAGAGGGTAGCATTGACATATATGCACTACCAAATGTAAAATAGCTAGTGGGAAGCAGCCACTTAGCACAGGGAGATCAGCTCGGTGGTTTGTGACCACCTAGAGGGGTGGGATAGGGAGCGTGGGAGGGAGACGCAAGAGGGAGGGGATATGGGGATATATGTATACGTATAGCTGATTCACTTTGTTATATAGCAGAAATGAACACAATAATATAAAGCAATTATACTCCAATAAAGATTAAAAAAAAAAACGTGAAGTAGGGGTTGCCAGTGACTTGTAAGAGGAGCAAATGGGGATTTACTAATCAATAGGCACAAAATTTCAGTCCAGCAAGATGATTAAGCTCTGGAGATCTGTGTACAACACTGTACCCACAATCAACGATAATGTATTTTACATTTAGAATATTGTTCAGACAGTGGATCTCATGTTAAGTGTTCTCTCCACAATAATAATAAAAAGAAAATTCTTCAGTATAGGTACAAAATTAACATACTCAGCTTTCATATTTATAAACAACAACCTCTTGGAAATAGAGATTTTATTTACAATAGTAAACACATACAAATAAATTATACAAATAAATGTAACAAGGAATGTCTAGGACCTAGAGGAAGAATCTTCAAGTATCCGTCAGTTCCTCATTATGTGTAATTAACCACCTGAAAACTTAGTGGCTTAAAACAATGATAATATATTTGCCCCTGCTTCTATTGATTGGCAGTTTGGGCTGGGTTCTGCTGGAACAACTCTTTGCCCCATGTGGTGGTGCTGGCCTTGACTATAGCTCTACATTGTTTCTCATCCTTTCTGAAGCGAACCCAGGCTTATTCACAGGATGGCAACTGTGTTCCAGGACAGCAAATGTATAAACCACAACGTTACTTTAGGCCTCAGCTTAGAACTTGTAGGCATTCACTCCGAACTTGAGAAAATTTGAACAAAAATTATTTTAAGCTGAAGACATTTGAGATTCAACAGATGCAGAAAGAAGTCTTCTTGGGGCTTCTCCTATCTGACTCAAAGCAGAAACTTCTGAGAAATGACGATGGCCATAAATTCCCTCTTTGGGGTCACTTCTGCTCCCAGGAGAGAGTCCAGAAGTAAACCTACTAAAATTGCCCTCTCTGGGGGAGTTTTATGGCCCTGAAGACCACTCATACCTGTATAGAAAAATATTACCACAAAATTTTTTGCCTCCCATTTGTTCTACCAAAAAAGAAAAATTTATTTTTTCCTAAAGAAACCTATTTGCTCTTCCCATACAAGTCATTTCTTCTCCCTTCCTTCCCCCTACAAAGTTTGGTATATGAGCCTTTGACTTTAACCATTTAACAAGCCAGCTACCTCTTTGTTGACTCCTGTGTACATACAAATAAATATTTTTCTTCTTAATTTGTCCTTCGTAAGTTTAATTTATAGGTTTCAGGTACAGAATATAGGAGAGTAGAGGAAAAGGTTTTTTCCTCCCTGATACACTCAAGACCCAAGGCTAGCCTGGGTTCAAGAGTTTGGAAAAATAGATTCCATCTCTTGATGGGAGAAGCTACAAAGAATTTGTGACCACTTTTAATTTACCATATTTACAAAGGGAGATAAAATAAGATACCTAAATAACCTTGTTCTTAGTCAATAAGAATAAATGTTATGAACATTTCAATTCCTTCAAAATTAATCTGTAATTTAATGGGAGTAATAAAATACTGTCAGATTATATCGTTTCTTTGACACAATGTTAAACCTCATATATAAAAATATGTAAAGTAGGCATAAATAGTAATGATAAAAATAATGATAATGATAAATCATGATAAAATCAATAATAAACATAATTAATAATAAAATTTCTACAGATATTAAAACATATTGCAAAAACACAGAGATAGAAACTTTTGATGTGTGCACAGAAGTAAGCAGATAGATAAATGAAATGGGTTGAAGATTTCATAAAATATATTAAACATAGAATAAAGCAATCATTTAAAAACAATGAGAAATCCATGAATTAGCCAAAAAAGAATAATTGAAAAACTGATAATCCAAGTAAAAATAAAACAAATCTAGATCACTACATTAAAAAAATTATTTACTTATTTATTTTTGGCTGTGTTGGGTCTCTATTGTTACACGTGGGCTTTCTCTAGTTACGGAGAGCAGGGGCTACTCTTTGTTGTGGTGCGCGGGCTTCTCATTGTGGTGGCTTCTCTTGCTGTGGAGCACAGACTCTAGGCACGTGGGCTTCAGTAGTTGTGGCATGTGGGCTCAGTAGTTGTGGCTCGCAGGGCTCTAGAGCGCAGGCTCAGTAGTTGTGGTGCATGGGCTTCGTTGCTCTGCAGCATGTGGGATCTTCCTGACCAGGACTCGAACCCATGTCCCCTGCATTGGCAGGCGGATTCTTAACCACTGCACCACCAGGGAAGTCCCAAGATGCTACGTTTTTTATACCACACTTCTCCCCAAACAAAGTTAGAAGACAATTTAGAGGGTTTTTTTTTAAACAACCTTGGAGAAGAAACATTTTTGCTAAATAAAAAAGAAGAATCCAGAATTCACAAAATATATTTTATAAATTTGATTGTATAAAATTAAAAATGTATGCATGAGAAAGGAATATCAGAAATCAAAATACTAAAGACAAACTGAGAAATACATAATAAGCAATTAAGAATCAATAAAAAAGATATGATAAACCCGATAGGAATAAAATAGGCAAAGGATATGAACAGGGAATGTGATGGTTAATTTTATCTGTCAACTTGATTGGCCTAAGGAATGCCCAGATAACTGGTAAAATATTATTTCTGGATTTGTCTGTGTGGGTGTTTCTGGAAGAGATTAGCCTTTGATTAAATAGACCAAAGAAAGAGATCTGTCTTCACCAGTGTGGGCATCATCCAATCCATTGGGGGTGAAATGGAGCAAAAAGGCAAAGGAAGGGTGAGTTCTCTCCTTAAGCTGGGAGATTCATCTTCTTCTGCCCATGGACATCAGAGCTTCTGGTTCTCCAGCCTTTCAACTCAGGGACTTACCTAGTGACCCTCTGGTTCTCAGACCTCTGGAATAAGATTGAATCATAACACTGGCGTTCCTCGTTCTCTAACTTGCAGACAGCAGACTGAGGGACTTCTCAGACTTCTCAGCCTCCATGATCACTTGAGCCAATTCCAGTAATAAATATCTTCCCTCTTTCTCTCTCTCTCTCTCTCTCTCTCTCTCTCTCTCTCTCTCTCTCTCTCTCTCTCTCTCTCACTATATATATATATATATATATATATATGTATACCTGATTGGTTCTGTTTCTCTGGAGAATACTGACTAATATAGGGAGTTATAAAAACTAAAGGTCAAATGTGGCATAAATATATGAAACTATTCACTCATAATTAGAAAAAACTGACTCATAAATAAAGCAAATTATGAACTCATATCACATTATATTAGCAAAAGTAAACTAAAAATAATGATATGTGATATTGCTGAGCTTACGAAGGAATAAACTAAGTTTTACTAACTGTTAGTAGGAGGACAGATTAGTGAAAGCAATTTGGAGAACAATTTTGCAATATCTAACATAAAATGTAAATAACCATGAACTTTGATCCAGTTTAGTTCAGTTTTTGACTTCCAACTTAGAATTTAGCAAAAAGAGGGAACTATTAGCTCTGGTTCTGAAAAATGTCTTGGAGATAGATTAGTTTGATTGGGGGCCTAATTAGCTTTTCTTTTCTTTTTTGATCTCTCAGACAGACTTTTGCCGCAAGAGAATGTTCATTGCAGCATTGCATTGTAACAGCAAAATCTAGTCCTGTGTGTGTGTGTGTGTGTGTGCGTGCACGTGTGTGTGTGTGTGTGTGTGTGCGCACACGTGTGTGTGTATCCCCATTAATAAGAGCTAGGCTAAACAAGTTATGGTAAATGCATATAATAGAATAATTTAAAAAGGTAAAGAAAAGAAATTAAGCTGATACACTGTGCCAAAATGGAAAGTTTCACCAAGGTGGTTGTTTGAAAAAAAAATTTAGTATGCATGTTTACAATGGCTTCCATTTGTTATTATTTTTAAAAAGTAAATAGATATATTTATAGAAAGAAAATTTTTGGCAAGATAGGCAACTCCTAAGAGTACAATTTCTTGAGAGTTAAAGGTATGATTTTTGCTGTGTGGTAGTTTATACGTGTTGGTAAGATCTTCTGTGTTTGAAATATTTTACCTTGACCATATATTCTTTGAAAAAAAATATAACAATAGGTTTTACTGACCCTGTTCGCAAATACTTCATAGTTTACTATGGGAGGGGTCATATAGAAAAATGTCCTTATAGAGAAACAAGAGATGTTTTTAATAAAATGCAGCATTTGCGCTTTGGCTTAAGGGATATATAGAAGTTTTAGCTTGGATAAGTAGAGGGAAGTGGCATAAAACTCATGGCACTAAAGTGAATTATTCAATCTGGAATTGGCATAACATGTTTTTATTGTATATTCAGACAAATTTAGAGATTTTGCAGAAAAAAATTACAGAAAAACATTCTTCTTTATATAATTCCAAAGGACATAATTTCTACATGATTGTAATCAGCCAGGACTTTTTTTAGACATCTCACTTAAACATTAAGTGAAAAGAGGGATCTATTTAGCTCATGTTCTGAAAAATGTCCTGGAACTAGACTAACTAAACCCAGGGCCCCCAAACGATACAATTAGGATAAAAGTGCCCTTCATTTCTTAGGTCTGCTTTTCTTTTTTTGTCTTATTCTCAGATGGACTTTCTCCACGAGATAGAATCCAACAAATCCAAGTTTATTATCCCAATGATATTTTAGGCTTCTCTGAGACAATTTTTAAAATTAATTGAATCCTTTTGTTTCACAGCAAAGGAGACTAATACCTTGAATTCACCACAGCCTAAGTTCTGGGACAAGCCTTCCCATCTTAATGCAAAGAGAAGCAACATTGCAGGGAGGAAAGACAAGTACTCTGTTTGCAGCCTGGTTCTGTCCTGTAGTATTACTCTGTGACTGAAGACAAGTCTGATCTTTCTTTTGAGCTGAGTTCCTTCTGTTTGTATAAAATAGAGGTAAGGATGTACATATCTCAAGGGCACTGTGAGAGTCGAATGAAGTTTAAATACAAAGGACTCATCATCTTTCTGGAATCACAGTTTTTGCTTAATATCTTTGTTAATTCCTTTCCCCCTCCCCTTGCAGATGCCTCGTCCTGTGCTCTTTACTATGACTGCTAGTCCGACCTTTTTCTCAGCTTGTCCTTGCTGACATGCTCAGTTTCCATTTTATAACCCAGCAGTTGTCTTTATTTGAAGAACTTCTAAATTCTTATTTTCCAGAATGAAAGTTCATGCCACACCAGGCAGCTTCCCTGTGGGTGCCCTCTGCACTCTGTACAAAGGATCATTAACAAAGAACCCTGGAGGTCAGGCCTGAGGAAGGGAGTTCCTGCTGCTAATAGCAGGAATGTTGGATCAGAATGGACTGTCACCATGCTGAATGTGCCAACTCTCTTTGGGATTTAATACTGTACTTTGTAAATAACCTAGAATAACCATGATCCTGAAAGCCATGGGACAAACCTAGTGAATATCCTACTAGTAGGTGGAGGATCCTTACATCAGGGGTTATTGAAACCCAGCAGGACCCTGTGGGGCTCCTGGACACGAAAACCTTTCTATGTCCTCCATTTCCTGATTACAGGAAATAGGCTTCATTCAGCCTCCACAACCTTCCCTGAGTTCCAAGGAGGAGGTTCAAACAGTTGCTAATTAGGGAAGGGAGGGGATGTGGAGACATAGGAGAAGCAGTCAAGGAACACTAGTGCAGCCTTGGGGCAGGGTCCTGGTGCCCCTTTAAGGGATACACATATCAATATCTTTGAGCTGTTTTGCAGATACCAGGTGGAAGAAGTTAAGTATATGCTGCCCGCAAGCAGGCAGACCCAGACCAGTTGGAACAAGAAGGTTGATGATGCCGACTCCCACTTACCTCACCACCAACCAATCAGAAGAATGTCCATGAGCTGATCACGCCCTCTTTGAACCATTACTATAAAACTCCTCACTACCCCCTCCAGGTGGGACACACAGCTTTGAGGGCATTAGTCCCTGTGGTCCCCTTTGCCTGCAAAGCAATAAAGCAGTTCTTTTCTACTTTACCCAAAACTCTGTGAGATTTAACTTAGTGTTGGGGTACAGAGGCTGGATTTGGCTTCATTATGTAGCTAGAGAACTCCCAGGGTCAGAGTAGAGAGGTGCTGGTCAAATAAGGGGGCACTAATGGGGAAAGGAGCCGGGGTTCACCACACACTTCACAACATGATTGCAAATGATTGCAACAGAACAAGTAAACTTGATTTTAATTAAATGCTGAGACCTGAAACCAATGTATTTTTTATTCTTGTGCTAAACCATTCTGGGAGGGGAAGTGTTGTCCTGCTTTTGTGCTAAATAACACTGGATCAAGCAAAAATAGCTTAGCTGCTTGCTCCAGGAAATATATGATCTTGTGAACCACCTAAACAGTTTAACAAAATTAACAATGTTCTCATCAAAACTCACTTTCAAGCCCCTTACTTCACTTTACTGTGCCCATTAATCCAAAATTATTAGGTCATATACTCTCCCTGCCTCATCTCAGCCAGGTCCCCACTTTCAAGACACCTTAAAATGACCCAGACCTGGCTACAAACCTGATGAAGGCTAGATCCCAATTTTTGCCTTTTTGAGACACTGTTAAGAATTGGTCAAGATGGTATTCTCCCTTACTGCTCAGCTTTTCTTGAATAACAGATTTGACTGGAGGTCTTGTGGTGAGTTGAGATTTGAGTACATTAATAGAGACATTTGGGGAGATAGGTTAGAATGCACCAGATGTTAAAATCGAGTGTTCTTAGGTTGGCAGTTAACCTTCTGATGGCTGCTACATATCTCATCCCCATTAACTAAATGATAATACTTTTTAGAGCCACAGTCTTTCAGTGTGCTCTTTCCTATATAGGAATGAGGAAACTGACACCTAAGGATGTTAACTAAATAGTTGACATTGATACATGGAATTAAAGATACAGTCAGGGCTAGAGATACAATTTACCAGCTTTCAAAATTAATTATTCCATTCCATTAAATAATGCCTATCTCTGAGGAAATCAATATATACATATTTTTATAAAGTATAAGCCTTGACCTTTTTCCTTAAAATTCAAAATGTTGACTGAAGCACTTTTAAAATGGTACTATAGGTAAGAATATTTCCAACATGCAGTTCATTTATTTTAGGGATATGTGTAGAATTCTGGAGTAGAGTTTCTTAAACTTACCTGCCCATAAGAATTACTTAGAATTCTTGTTAATATTATATAGGCTTGGCCCCTCTTTGGTCTACTGAATGTTTTTATAGGAGGTAGCTGAGAATTTGCTTCCTTATCAAGTTTTCACATCTTTCTTGGCCTAAGGTAAGTGTGGAAAATGGTGTATTCTAGACCACTGGTTCACAATTCAGTCTGTACTTTTGAGTCACCTGGGAAATATTTTTTTTAACCACTCATGCTTGCCTATACCCTAGATCAATTAAATTAAAATTGTTTAGGAAGAGACCCAGTTATGTGTGTTTTTATATCTCCCTGATCTCAGAGAGACAGCAGTGAGTGGTAGCTTGAAGTGAAATCTTAGTTCCCTGCCCAGGAATTGAACCTGAGTAGCCTGAGTGAAAACCAGGAATCCTAAACACTAGTCTACCAGGGGCTAGAGGCAAAGTTGCCCTGGCTCTTGTCCTGTTTGAAAAATGAATTTCTCAAGGAGGCAAAAACTGCAAAAACAGGTAACATGTGGGAGAGCGCACAGAGGAACTGTTTATTTAAGACAGAAGCAAGGCAGTAATACACACCCGGAGAGAAAGAGTGTGGGCATCCTTGCTGATGAAGAGGACTGCCATAAAGAGGCAGCTAAATCATTTATGTAGTGGCAGTTCTTTAGGGTTTTTGTTTACCTTTGGCCAATTATCTTGTTTCTTTTCCACATCTGACCTGTCCTAGGGCCCTCCTCAATATGTGTGTGCATCTTTTTGCCAAGATAGATTCCAGCACAGAGGCCCGTGGGAGGTTTGACATCACCTATTATGGGGTGGCACCCTCTCCCTTTCGAGCCCTCCCAAGGAGCTTTTCTGTGCCTGTGGCCTTGGGGAGGTCTCCTTGACCTCAGGAGTGGTCATCTTGTCTCTTTACTCCAGCAGAGCTCAACTCCTGCCACTAACTTGGTCTTTGGAATGTCTGGGAAAACAGAGCTCCAATTTACTCTACTTGGCCAACTCCAGCTGTCCAGTCAAGGGGTGATTCTACCTCCTACCACATCCCTAAGTTATGCTAATATGTACCTAGCACTGAGACCTAGTGTAACAAACCAGAGCTTCTCATTTATATGCAGACAGGTCTTAGAAAAATGCAAATTATGATTCAACAGATCTGGGGGTGGGGTATGAAGCACTGCATTTCTAAGAAGTTCCCAAAGTAGGTTGTAGCTCCTGCTCACAGGCCACACAATGAGCGGCAAGGAATTAGAACAGCAGTGCTCTGATTCCCAGACCAGTTGTGTCAGCTTTACCTGGGAAAAATGGTAGACATGAAAATGCTTGGCCCCAGCCTAGACCTACTCCATCAGGAACGTTGGGCTAGAGCTTTGCCTTTACAATGCCCCACCATGTCCTCACAACAATAACAGATTCACTGTCATTTATTCTACAAACTGAGCCTCCAGTCATGATTTTGCTCAGGAGTTCTGAAAGCAGCAATGAATAGATAAAGATTGGTACGTAGGTAGATAAGAAAACCTCACATTTCCAGAAAAATTCTAGATTTGAAAGCAGAAAACCAAATAAAACATTGCAGCTCAATTTTCTCTTTGTTGTGTGAGCTTGAGTGAATAATGTAACCCTGGGCCTCAGATTTCTTAACTGAAAAAAATGCTAAAATGAATGCAAATACCTTTCTTATCTGCTTTATATGTTAGCTGTGAGGAACCAAATTATTCTTATAGGTAATGGAAATATATACTTCGTAATGACAGAGTGGGTAAAGAAATATAAAATTTAACTTGGTTGCAACTGCATAGACTTTCAATCAATTTAGAAACAAAAGTCAAATAATAAACAAGAAAAGCAAAGAGAAGCAAGAAGTTGCTGGAAGGAACAAAGGAAAGGATAGTAACATTTACCGAAGACCCATTGGGTGCTTTAATTATGACATTTCATTTTTTCAACTTACTAATAAATTACAAGTGAGGAAATTGGGATTGCAAATAAATTAAATGAATTGCCTTTGGGGCTAATTAACAGACTTTTGTATCAGAAGACCTAAATTTGAGTAATTAAATTTGAGACCTAAATTTGAGTAACAAAGTTGTCAGTATGTGAAAATCGATTAAAATTCTCTGCTTCACTATGTCTCTATAAGATAGAGATAATACCTGCCTTACCAAGTACTTAGTATCCATAAATTTGAAAAAGACGTGTGATTGCTATAAAAATTTTAAGGATTTTTAACAACGGAATTAAATTAGTTAAATAAGTGATTGTTATGCAAAAATATCATGTAAGAAGTCTTATGATAAAGACTTCAATAATATTAATATTTTGCTAAATTTATTTCAGTTTCTCTGACACATACACTAAGCAGAGGCAATACTGAGTTGTAGAGTATACAAATCAACTTTTATTTCCACACTTTTTAATTTCATACTTTTTTTAATGTATATTATTTATTCATAATCACTTCAAGGTCTCTGAATATAATCATGTTGAAGTTTTTTTTTTGTCTCATTGATGTGTCATTTCTTTTTGTCTGGAGGAAATTCATCTACTAATGCTGATTTTACCGATAACTTCTATAGTTCAAATGTACTTTAAATATTCAGAGTTTTGTTTTGCTGCTCTTTGGGGGAAGGTCCCTCTCTCTCTCTCCATAAGATGTTCACTTTCCTGTGGTTTTGTAATTGCTTCCAGCTGAGAACTAGGCCTCCTGGATATGGCTCAGTTCCTACTCCATGGTGACTACAGATATTGCTGATCCAATAGCTGAGCCAGCAGCTGTGTCTCTATCCTTTTGCTTCTGAAGAAAGCAGAGATATGTGAGCCGTGTTGCCAGCAGTGGTTGGCAGAAACATTTTTTAGCATTTTTGCTTTTATAAGCAAAGGTTCTTCACCATGCCCTGCTTTCAACACAGTGGAAAATGTTTATTCCTTGTAATCCCACGTGTGTCAGCTGCTTCTGTATCTGGAGCCTGGGGTGCTCCTGGCTTCAGCTCTGCTCTGTGCTTTGTTTTCTGGTTTTCAGAGGTTTTTTTGTTTGTTTGTTTTTTGCCACACCATGCGGCTTATGTGATCTTAGTTTCCCTACCTACCAGGGATTGAACCAGGGCCCTCAGTGGTGAGAGTGTGGAGTCCTAATCACTAGACCACCAGGGAATTCCCAGTGGCACTTATTTCTTCAATTTTACAGCTGGTGTATATCTTTTAAAAATTGTCTTTTATCTATCTATTATTATTATTGTATCTTCCAAGACAAGAAAAGTCCTCAGAGTCTAGCTTTGAATGTCAGCTTAACCAAAAATATGATGTCAGTTTTATGCTCTGAGTGTTAAAGCTATCAGGATCAGAAAAGTGAAGAAAGCATCACAAAAAAAGGGCCCGATAGAATCCATGAGGCAAAATGAGATTATTCCGTTAATTTCTGCGTGTTTGCTCCGCAGGGACTGAAGTGGTGCCCAGCCAGCTTCAGCAATGTGGAGGCTGAGTCGATCTTTTTTCTTCTACTGTTTGCCAGTTCATTGCTTTTGCTCCTCTGTGGGTCCCCGGGGAAGTAAGCTTGTTTGGTCTTTACAGCGCCTTTAAATTGGCCATTTTTCAGTTGAATTTCTCCCCAGCTTGCTGTGACTAAATCAGGTCAACCTTTTGCAGCATGATGGATTGTTCTATCCTCCATCATAAGGAAGGCTAAAAAAAAAAAAAAAAGAGTGACAGGAAAGTCGTCAATTTGTAGGCTTTTCCTAAGGGCATGTGTACTCGACCCATTCCCTACTTGTAAAACTCACCTGTCCAGCACTAAATTATAAAATACTTGAAAAAATGAGCAATTAAGAACCCTAAGTAGAATTTTTTGTCACCTTTTCAATTGAATGGGTTATGTAAACTCTTGTATCATAATTGGGTAAAATTATGTTGTCATATTACCTTCTGGCTTTGTTTCAGTGGAGACACAGACCCCCCTCGTCACTGGGGAACTTATCCTGAATAGTATCCCAAGATGACTCTAACATGAAAAAATTACATTAAAAAATGTAATGTTCATTCTCAGCATTACTACTGAGCTTCTGGATTTATCTTCATGAGAATGGGGAATGTGAGTAGGTTTAGAGATTTTTTCCTTATTAAAAATGATCTGGAAGCATTTAGAAATCTTGGCAATATAGTTTATCTAAATATAGATAGAATATTTACAGAAAATAAATATAAATAATTATAACATGCTTTTTCATTAGGGTGTACTTTTCTTTTTAACTGGCAATGTGGGAAAACAACTATCAACTATGTAACTGGTAAATTAATCAGTGCATAGATTAATGGTGATTAAAATTAGTAATAGTGTGTTGATGTTGAAAAAAATATTAAATTCAACTTTTTTTTCCTTAAGTTAGGAGTATTAGCAGAGGTCTAACCATTAATGAAGGAGAGGGCAACAAATTTTTAAGCAAGTTTTCCAACCCTTATTTTATTCTGTTCCTGGGTAGATTCCAACAGTGAGAGATTCTTTGGAGAGTACAATCCATATGCAGTGTGTTTTCAGGGAGGATGGGAGTGAACTGCTTCAATTCCAGCCAGTTGAATTCAAGCTTAAATATATGAATGCAGAAACTTATACTTGGTTCACTCCTGAAATAGCCCCTGATTGCAAAACAGAAGAAATGGATCAAAGTGGAACGAAGCTGTTCTACCAAGAAAGGAGTTAACATCTTGTTCCTCAAGGTTTAGGCATTGATCTTATGAAAGGATCTCATCTTGGAAGCAACCACATTGGAGAGGATTAAGTGCAGGTGTGAGGTGTCCTCCAATAGAATTCCCTGAGTCTGTGGCTTATGGGCTGTTAGAAGCAGTCACCCAATTTACCCATCACTCATGACAGCAACTACAGGTAATAATGACCTAGTAATATGGGAAGGGGGGGTATTTGAAAAATTCACAGAAATTTCCATGGGAGAAAACATTTGAGGAACTTGGTATCCTAAATGCACTGATGCCACATTACAACTCTAGCAATGAACTTACTTCTGAACTTCTCATCCCTTACTGCAATTCTGGAGAAGCCAAATGTAGTATTGTAAGGAGAGGGTTATGAAGACTGCACATAGATAGGAAGTGATGGAAGGACTGAAAGATACCTAATATTCATGAGGTGCCTGGATATTAAATATTCATTATACTCTAAATATGCATGATACTTAGTAGACACTACATATACAAGAGAGCCTCTTCAGAATACTCGAAATGAGATCTTAATATGGCCACCTATTGGTCCCATCAATTTTGGTCCCATATATCCTCTGCCCAAGCACAAAATTAAAGCCCATGGCTGTTTATCAAGTTGACTGACAAGCTACAGTTCATGTGCCCAGTATTCTGTATATATTAATTTACCCTATCTCTCTCCCACTGCTCATTCCCATGTACTCTAAATACATTTTAATATACCATGTGATTCAAGCATTTTAATTTAGTTTGGGAGCAAATCTGTTCTTTGACCTCTTGGATTGCTCGCATAGTAATGTACTTGTAGACCGCTGCCTCAAGGTAATAGCCCATGTGATGGCTCCTTATGCTATAGTCTAGCTTTCATTCAAGGTTTGTAACAAAATATCTGTTTGCTTATTTATTGATATATTTTAAATACCATGAAATATTTCTTCAGTGCCTCCTGGAGTGCCCAGGATATACCAGGCATTCAATAAATATTTGTTGACTACATAGATGAATATTAGAAGGCAAGTAGGGACTTTTTAAAAAAATTTTTGGAATATTTTAGACTTAAAGAAGAGTTGAGGAAATAGTAAGGAGTCTGAAATACCCTTCACCCAGCTTCCCTTAATGTTAAGATATACTGTTAACTAAACTACAGACTTTATTCATAGTTCACCAGATTTCCACTAACGTTCTTTATCCATTTCAGGATCCAACCCAGGAAGCCAAATTGCATTAATGTGTCTTCTTAGTTTACTAAGGACCAGTGACAGTTTCTGAGTATTCCCTTGTCTTAAATAATCTTAATACTTTGAAGAATACTTTTCAAGTGTTTTGTAGACTATTCCTTGATTTGTGTGTGCCTGACGCTTTCTTTTTATTGGATTGAGGTTATACATTTTTGGTTATGTGCCATTTCTAATATGTCATGTCAGATGATACAGAGTATCAAAGTCTTATTACTCTTTAGCATAATGATCATAGCTACTTTAAATCACTTATTAGCTAGTTTCTATATCTCTGTCCTATATGAATCTAGTGCTGATGATTCTTTGTCTCTCAGGAGTGTATTCTTTTCTCTTGCCTTTTTTTAATGCTTATTTTCTTTTCCTGAAAGCCAGTTACATTGTGTAGCAGAGTTGAGACTGGGGTAAATAGGTTTTTCAACCTAGAAATGGGTGCACTTTTCCTTTTACTGGGTCTTTAGGGCAGGGGTTTGAGCTAATCTAAATAGAAATGGGACTGGGTTTGACCTTTGTTGTCTTTGTGGTTACTCTGTGTGCCACAGATGTTAAATTATCTAGGGGATACTTTGTGTTTTGTGTGGGAGCTGGTTTGCCAGATTTTTTTTCCAATGCTTTTTGTTCTCAGATTAGGGCTTTCCTTTCTGCTCCATCTCAGCAAGTCTTTTGCAAATTACTTATTATGAGATATTTGTTAGCATGGGGGTGGGGTGTTCAATGTGGAGGCATTTTCTGTCGTTCTGACCAAAATCTCAGCCTCAGACACACCCCCTGTTGTGTCCCTGGGCCTCAAGGATGTAGTATTTTCATTGCTCCCATCACTCCCCACAATTCTAATTCTAGAAGCTATTCTTGATCCTCTCTCAGATTCAGAAGGATTTTTTAGATGCAATGGGTTCTCACTGGTACCTCCAGCTCTGCAGTGTTATTGCGTTCCTTTCACAGATTAAGGCTTTCATTCCATACAGGAAATAGAAGTTCAGAGTCTCAGTTTCCTGGATTTCCTGAAGCAGCTGCTGTTCCCAGTTGTAGTTCTGAAATATGAGAGATGCTCTGATGATTCTCTGAATCTTTTCAGGAAATGTCTTATGGGGTTTGTGAAAAAAGGACACCAAAAATAACAAAAAAGAGCCTTCCAGAGGACCTGGACTCCACATCTGTTCACAGTTCCCAGGGACTTCACTGTCTTGCCATTGCTCATCACCCAGCCTCGCCCAAGTCACCAGTGACCTAGATAGACTCTGTGTACAGCTGCATCTTGCGCAGGTATGTCAGTGCTGCTATCTCCTCTGCTCCCAAGGTTACCTGTTTTGGATTTGTTTTATTATTCATTTTTAATTTTTTTTAATTTTTATTTATTTTTTTGCGGTACGCGGGCCTCTCACTGTTGTGGCCTCTCCTGTTGCGGAGCACAGGCTCCAGACGCGCAGGCTCAGCGGCCATGGCTCACGGGCCCAGCCGCTCCGCGGCATGTGGGATCCTCCCGGACCGGGGCACGAGCCCACGTCCCCTGCATCGGCAGGCGGACTCTCAACCACTGCGCCACCAGGGAAGCCCCTGTGTTGGATTTGTTGATTGCCCTGCAACCCCAGTACACTCAGGGATTCAGGAAAAGTCATGAACTTGCTGTTTGCGGGACCATTTCTGTAAGTTTGAAAGCAGTACTCTTTCCAGCCCTCTGTATCTCCAAAGGAAACCCAAAGTCTAAGACTCCCCCTGCCCCTCCAGACCTGTTTTTATGATGCTTTGCAACACGAGAGCTGGCTAGGAGCAAAGACCGAAAACGTGTAAAATTAAACCTTAAATTTTGTGATGTAGTAATAAAACCCCCCAAACTGAAGTCTGAAGTTCAAGTTTCTTCCACACCACTTTCTCTTTTGGAACCTTGGGCAAGTTAGGGTCAGTGCCCTCATCGGTAAAATAGTTACAAGTATATAGACCTCACACTGTATCTTTCCACTGGTCATTATCAAATCCGGAAGCTGTACGGGAAGCAAGTAACTAACGTGAGAGTGGAAGCTGCCCCTCCCACCTTCAATTAAAGGACCTCTGGATTTTTTGACTTTGTGGATAAGATGTACCAGTGAGCTTTAATTTGAAGAGAAGATGACTAAGAAAATGAAAACCAGGGATGTATGAATGTAAAACATAAAGTGCAAAATAATGTTTTTTGTTTTGGGTTTCAATTCAAGAAAATTAAGTATCATGAGGTCATAACAGTGAAAGGCAAACCTAGGAGTTTTGATAGTGGAAATCTCAGTGAAACCACGAGGCTCTCAAAAAAATGGAAAGGAATAAGAATGAAAGCAAAGTCAAGGAGATGATAAAAGTAGATGTAGAGAGGTAGTGTGATACTTCTGAAGAGGGTAGAATTTGGAGTTTAGGAGAAGGCTCAGCTACTTACGTACTGAGTGAATTTGGCAAATTATTTCATCCCTTTGTGCTCAGAGTTCCCATTTGGGAAGAACCACTATAATCAGGTCCTTCTCCTTCATCTACTCCTTCAGATTCTGTGTTGCATTCATACTTCACTGTTTGCTGTTTCCTTGGACACAGAAGGCTCATCTGTGTTTCCTGTTTCTGTGCTCACAGTTTCATTTTCCCGATGTGTTCCCAAGGGGGCTCAGAGTTCCAGGAGAGCAAGGACTGGGTCTTCCTTCCTTATATCTCCAGAATTTCTCATAGCCACACAGAGAATATCACTGGCTCTCAAGAGTGTCTTTAATTCATAAAGGAGGAAAGAAAGCAAGCAAGAAGGAATGCATGAAAAAAACTATGGTTTAGTATTGAGTCATTCATACCCAGTGGCCCATTCAACTCTATAATTAGGGTCACACATGTAAAAGACAAATTCCACAAGAAAAATGCAGTCTGTGGGTAAGGAGCAGAGTGAGGTGTAGGGGGTGTGGGAAGGCAATAATGAAATAAAGTGAAGATGTGCTTCTTATTAACACAGACTTTCAAATCAGTGAGCTAATGAGCTTTCAGCCTGAGATGGAAGGACAGGGAGAAGAAAGGGAGCACAGGAGAGAGAAGGAGCATGAATACAGGATAGGAGAACGCGATTGAGATTTTGAGGTTGGGAACCCAAGCCATGCTCTCCAAAATTGGCAATATTCACTTCCAATCATTCTATAGTGACTTTTCACGTAACATCTGTGGTGATAAAGGTGGAAAAAAGATGAGCAGGCTAAACACCAGTACAACCCAGGCATCAGGTAAGGCAATGCTTTTTCTATTTGCTGACATAACATTCAGCCAGGCAGTTACTGTTAAGACTCTGGCATGCTGTATGGGTAACAAATTCCCCCCAGCCACTAATGCAGAGTCTAGTCAAAGTGCTGGAGATACTCCAAGAGATATTCCCTTTCACCACCACTTATCAGAACTAAGATACTGCAACTAGACAAAAATGTCCACGCGATTTGACTCCGATTAAAGATCATTGTCCATCTCAAATTTCACCATTCCTCTAACTTCTATTCCATTAAGCACTTCTAATTGTCATAAGCCATATCACTCTCCCTTCTGAAATCCTTTAGCTGTTACTTAAAACAGTGACTTTTAGGCTCTCTGTTTGCAAAGGAGCTATTGGTTGATGTTGCAGTTCTTAATGCAAAATTTAGTATGGAACTTCAATGTGACAGAAGAGCTCTGGGAGAATGAGTTGAGAGCGAGGAGATTTGGGTCCTATTTTGATGCTGTTTTTATGCTAGTTCTGCAATAGCCACCCATTGGGGAAAGAAAAACAAACAAACAAACAAACAACAAGGAAAGTGATCAGAAAATAAGTTTCTATCAAAAAGCTGTGTGAACTTCATAAACTCAGCTCACCTACCTCACATCATTTAATATAAAAAAAACAAGGGGGGCTTCCCTGGTGGTGCAGTGGTTGAGAGTCCGCCTGCCGATGCAGGGGACGTGGGTTCGTGCCCCGGTCTGGGAAGATCCCACATGCCACAGAGTGGCTGGGCCCGTGAGCCATGGCTGCTGAGCCTGCATGTCCGGAGCCTGTGCTCCGCAACGGAAGAGGCCACAGCAGTGAGAGGCCCGAAAAAAAAAAAAAAAACAAGGGGTTGGAAGAGGAATATTTCTCAGGTCCTTTCCAGTCATAAAATTATCTAGAGTGAAATTAATCTATTATATTGGTGATTTCAATCCTGATACATCCAAAAATGGTTTTAGGCATCGAAGATTCAGGGGAAAATGTCAACAAAAATATTTTTTGAGGAGCATGGGTTCATGTGCCTTAATATTGTACAAAGAGGCTGTTCTTCATTTAGAGCATTGATTACTCATTAACAACGGAAGAGGAGAAAGATCTATAATAAAGAAAGAAATAGCTGTGAAAGCCACACACTTCAGTAAAGTGTTCATCCAGATTCCCATGTGTGTATGTTATTTCTCTCCTTTATTTAACACCATTTGAACCAAATATTTCATTGTTATGCCCCAGACTACTCTGCTGGCTCAAATAAATATTGGGTTCCCCAAATATAAAATGATTTTTCACCTTTCAGAGGGACTTTGTAAGGTTCCAGTGACCTGCTCCTTAGGCAAACAAAATGTCTTTTTCTGCACATAATTCTGAGTTGAGAGAAGGTGAATTGAAATGACATTTTAAAATTTAAAATTAGTTTTAGTAAATCTAATATTGACAGTTTACTCTGTGGGGACACCTGACACTTAAAAGATGAGAGATGTCTTCAGAGAAATCCTGCTTTTCTGCCTCAAGAGGACTCTTCATTTATTTCTTTTGGAGACTTTGAATGTGAAACTGGGCATCAGAAATAACAAGCAGACAAAAATAGTATTATGCTTACTTTTTTTTACTTTTTCAAGTACTTCCATATGACTGAATTTGTCATAATTTTTGTAAACTTTTAAAGTGAAACATAATATAAAGTTAACTGCACAAATGAATTGTTTCAAATGTATACACATTTATAATGATCACCTAGGTAAAAGTAAACAACAAGATTAGCACATCGGAAACTTCCCTTGCTTCTTCTCCCAGTCAATTCCCATCCTGTAGATGTAACTTGTTCTGTGACTTTTAACCATAAATTGGTATTGTCTGTTTTTGAATTTCACATGAGGAATTATATAGTATCCAATACTTTTCCAACTGGGTTCCTTAACTCGTCATCATTTCCATCAGATTTATCCATGTTGTGTGTATCAGAATTTCTTTATTTTTATTGCTGTATTATAGTCCATTAATAAACATGCCACAATTTATTTATTCCAACATTGACAAGCAATTGGATCATTGCTAGTTTAGGGCTATTATGAATAACACTGCTATCAACACTCATGTAAATATATTTTGGAAAATTTAAGAATAAAATTGTGTGTGTTTAGCTTTAGTAGTTACTACCAAAAGTATTCCTGAGCAGTGGTTGCAGTAGTAACTTACGTGCTCACCACCAGTACCAACACTCATTTCTTTTATCATATTATCAGTGTTTTTTAAATTAATAGTTTCAATTTGAATAGGTG
Source organism: Lagenorhynchus albirostris (assembly GCF_949774975.1). NCBI lineage: Eukaryota > Metazoa > Chordata > Mammalia > Artiodactyla > Delphinidae > Lagenorhynchus > Lagenorhynchus albirostris. Next base: position 106,288,756 of record NC_083100.1, read on the forward strand.
TGAAGTGATAGCACATTTTGTTCTTAATTTTAATTTCTCTAATGTTAGTTATGTGAATATATTTTTATATTCTTGTTCTATCAAACTTATCTCTTGAATTCTTAAATTTTGTTAATTTATTTTCAGTTCTAGAATTTCCAGAATTGTTTTCAGCTTCCTGCTGGAATCCTTTGTCTTTTTCTGTATTTTCTAAACACATCAAACATAATTACTGTAAGGTTCTATTCTGATATCTCTAATATCTGGATCACTCAGGTATTTTTCTATTATTTATTTTTACTCTTGATTTTTTTAGTTATTTGATTCTGTTTCTTGGCATGCCTATTAATTTTTCACTAAATATTGGATCTTCTATGCTTTGGATGAAGCTATCTTTTTCCAGAGAGTGTTTAATTTTACTCTGGCAAGTGGATAGAGTAGAGATAAATCACCTTATTCCAGTGGAGTCTTTGTTTCCAGTTTTAATAGGGATGTTTGATTTTCGTTTGCTCTTACTCTTAGGGTGTAGCCCCACTCATAAAGTATAGCCCTTTTATGTGTCACCTGAAAATCTTCCTCCCTTCCTTCCTCCCTCCCTCCCTCCCTTTCTTTCTCTCTTTTTCACGTCCATGGCCAGTCCTGAATTTTAACTTCTTTGTAGCTAGACAGCCAAATTATTTTCTAAGCCTTTTAGCTCTTCAGATACTCTCTTCACTTGTTTTTTAGGAGTCTCAGCTTGAACACACACAGTGTAAGAATTGCACAATGCCCAAAGTAGGTCATTACCTACAGTTCTCAGCTCATTTCTTTTTGGTTTCCTGCCTCTGGTGCTTTTGCCCCTTAAGTTTTTGCCATTCTAGGAACCCCAAACTCCAGACTGTCTCCCTTCCCCAGTTTGAGTGCCCATATTTTTAGGCTACCATGGCTTTCATTTCCCTAAAATGTGATTGGCAAATTTTCTAACACAAAAACAGAAGTGACTGGGGACTTCCCTTGCTGTGCTTCCTTGCTCCTGCCTGCCCTGATTGCTCTCCTGTAACATCAGATGGTTGTTTACATATTTTATCCATCCTTTACAGTTTCTCTCAGAGGTAGAATGAATCTCTTATACGTTCCATTATCATGGTTGAAAGTGAGAGACTATATATACATACCTAGTGATAAGCATTATAGTTCTGATTTGAAAGATGGAAGAAATAAAAAGCGAAGAGGAAGTAAGCATTTCCTATGATCACATAGAAAGTCTTTTGTGGACCAGGAATTCTAATTTTAGTCTCAGAAACGTGTGATCCAAGCTTAATATTTCACACCCTTCAGATTTCAGATAAACTGAACTTCCATACTTCAATTTTTTCTCAGATTATATTGAAGAGGAACATTAACAAGCCAATGATCTCAGCTTGTAACAGAATACAATCTTGGTATTCTGGTAGTCAATATTCTTATGAATGCTGACTTAAATATTACATTAAAGGAATGGGAAGAATTTTTCTTGAATTAGCAGCTACTAATGAAATCCACAATTAGAAGATAGTGTATAGACTACTGTAGAAATAAAAATGACTCCTAACTTCCCTCTACATGAATTCTATCACCATTACCTTCACCATAAGTCATACATCAAATATGTTGATATATTAAGATGTATTCATAATATCCAAACCAGTGGCTGACAAATGGACTTTTAAATGGAAAATTACATTTATTTTATGACACCTTATAATGCTTACAGTGATTTGCATTTACTATCTCATAAGTATTTTACAGTGATGCCACTTGGTAGTTCCAGGTTACAGAGAAGAAAGAAATGGATGCACAGATATGGTCACAAGCATTCACCAGGGCAATGAGGAGTTTGTGACAAAATCAGATATGAGACAGGGATTTTGTCTCGACCTCAGCCTCAGTCCCCTTTTGCTGTATTGGAAAACATGAGTATTTTATGGAAACATCCCAAGAACTTTATTTTACCCTACACTTCTGGATCTACTCTCAGGCCTTTGAAAATGAAATGAACTCCAGGAAGAAAGGTTTCAGAAGCTTAGGATGAAAACATTGTTGGAAGCACCTGCTGTTTAAAGTGTCATTGGAATCTTTCTTCCTTTTGATTTCCATGTGCTCTCATAGGAAATCCAACCCTCTGCGTAGATCCTCTCTTGCCTCAGGAGTTTAGAGAGTTCTCAATGAGAATTTCACCTGAGCACCAGGGACACCATTTACATAGATCTCAACATGAATGATACCCCCTGAGTTAGCAGTATTAGCCTTGGGGTCAGAGATTCTTCCATGATTCCCTTCCAGGTTCTACCAATAAAATTCCCAGCAATTGCCCTCCTTATAGCTGTCACTGCTTTTCCAGACGTGACAAATCCTGAAAATGTTCTGCAACTATTCATGAGATTTTCTTTCATGTAAAATATTTATGAGCTGTTTGATGCCTCAAACAATTAGAATTTTACAATTTTATAAAAATCTGAATGGGAGAGTATGAATCTCTTCCTTGTGTGTTACACTCCGCCAGAGAAATACCAAAGCAGTGATATTTAATCTTGTATGTGAGACAGAGTTTAATGAAAAGATCCTACCCACCCAGCGGGTATGAATTTTGTGACACTTACCTTAGGAAATAAATACTATTGGCAAAAACAATGATGTGGTTTACCTTTTCATTCTCTCTCTGATGGATAAGCCATCATTAGGTATAAAGCTCTTTGCTCAGAAGAGGTCCTCTTTCAATTGACTTTGCATTGTCATTTCAAGAAATTATCATCAGAGTAGCTCAACAATCTCTAAGACAGTTCCAAAATATATGAATTTCTCAATATACAGTTGGAACATTCCACTACAGAAATCATAATTGATTTCATCTATAAATTGAAGAGACTGGCTAGAAAACAACTGTAAAAAATAAATAAAATAAAATGCTTATGTCAAATCCATATTATTGATCATCAGTAATGATAGAAACAGGCATTTATGGATGGCATAGCCCTTCACCATATTATTAGACTATAATGATCCTCATTTTTCAATAACTGATTTATTTAGAGATAGCATTGCACTTTAGAGATTTGAGTCATTGATTTTTGAATTGAATAGTAATTTCTAATTTTTACTGAACTTAATTACACACTACATAGAACTTGGTAAAAATTGAGCTCTCTCTTTTTAATAAAAGCTTTCTTTCTGAATCTTAGTGTGGAAAAATGGATTAAATTGTATTAGGAGGAAGTTTTACAAGAGGAGGCTAAGAAAAAAATTATTAAACACTTTACTTGAAACATGAGTGTTCAGAGATTACCATTTCATAGATTTGCTAATTTTCCAAAAAAGAAGATTCAGATAATTGCTATGATTTCTTTCCTTAGGTGTTATCTCTTGTAGTTTGCTATTATTCCGTCATAGAATAAAAGGTAAAAAAAAAAAGTCTTTGGTAATTTCCTGAAATGAACCTTCTTATTTTGCTTGAGAATTCAGAAAAGGGACTTCCCTTGTGGCGCAGTGGTTAAGAGTCTGCCTGCCAATGCAGGGGACACGGGTTTGAGCCCTGGTCTGGGAAGATCCCACATGCCACAGAGCAAGTAAGCCCATGAGCCACAAGTACTGAGCCTGAGCTCTAGAACTCGCAAGCCACAACTAGAGAAAGCCTGCGTGTAGCATCGAAGACCCAACAAAGCCAAAAATAAATAAAGAAGAATTCAGAAAAGATCAGAATTTAATTAAATGAATTTTGTTCAGAAATGAAAATACTTGAGAATGGCGGAAAGGGAGAGAGTCAACTGGAGTTAAGTTTTTTACCAGCAAGTGCTCACTTTGGGTTGAGTAAATGTAGTTACCTATGAGCAACAGATGCTCAAGTGAGTTTGTGTTTCAATGCCAACTGCTTTAAATTGCTATATAACTTTTGAGATCTAAATCTCTGGATTTTCTTTTGTTTTTAGGCCAAGACAAATACTGCTAATTGAAAAACCTGCGAATCTGTGACATAGTGAACTCAAAATAGCAAATTAAATCATCTTGGTTACCATATTCAATGATGAAAGCTGATCAGAAAGAGATTATTCCATACATATAACAGGAAATAATTCAATGTTTAGTGAGATAAACATTAGCTATCACTGTCTTTTAAACAAAACCAGTCCATCTAACCCTGTATCCTGACAGGTCATCATTGCTCTTGAACGTGCAACATATTTGAGAAGAAAATGATAGAATCAATCAAGGCAATAATTAGTTTATTGTTGAGGTTGCTTTGATAAATACTGGCATGTTTTCAAGTATGCAAGTATTTCTTAAAGTGTAGAAAGTGTTTCTTTAAATATTTGAGAGCAAAGCTGCAGCAAAAGTTAATTTGATACTAACTTCAGATATAGCTCAACTTAAATAACACATAGATAGCATTCATCTGATGAATGGTCATTTTTGGGTACATGGCAAATTTTCTCCATATTTTGTATACGGTCTGATGGCTGCTGTTGTGAGTGAACAAACTTTTTTGCTTTATGTGAAAAACTGCAGTGCCTATCAATGGCTATTAGAGTACAGTCACAATCATGACCCCTGTGCTTGTGTTTGTAAGTACAATCTAACCCTTCAGGGTTTCTTTATCAGTTTAGCTCCCATAGCTCAATTTCTTCTTTGTTAACAACCTCTCAATATTTTTACATTTGATTTCAATCATGATGATATATTTTTGTGTATGAATATTCTAGCTGGAGGGTATTAGGGCCTTCATACTGTCAGTGAGTCCCACGGAGGGGAATTACTTCCTCATAGTTTACCAAGGTAGACATGAGTAGTTCAAGGCTGGAAGTAAAGTCTTATTTTTTGTTCTTTATATCAAGTTGAACGTTTATTTAAAATCTTTTTTAAAGACAATATGTATTATCACCTCAACTAGATTGTAAACTAGTTTCAGTGTCTTCTATGATTTCCACATTTCTCCTTGGTACCCAGTGAGAGAATTATGTATTTTTATTTAACATTACAATCAACCAACATAAGAATAATCAATGGAGAGATCATTAACTGTTATTAATCTTTCTGATTCTTTAGATAATACTTCTTTCATAGTAAAAATTTTCTCTGTATATTTATTCCATATATTCAGGTTTTATAGCATTGATTTAAAATCATTGTCAGATTATCTCATGTGAGAATTTCCTCTGCTATTTGAAGTTCTGAACTTTCTGTAATGCATGGGCTTATCAAAATCATCTTAATTCAGATGTTGTGGCCAGATGTTGATGATCTAAGTTATTCAATTGTGTAAACGTTAAAAGTAGGATATTCTCTTATCTTTGAACTGCCTAATACCTACAATAAGGTGTTCATTCATTTCCCCTTTTTGTATCCATTTTTCTCTTTGCCTCCTATCTTCATTCCAGCAATTATTTCTCAAAGGTCTATTATGCACTGGGAGGCAGAACATCCAAAGATGTTCTAACATAAACAAGGCTCAGACTTTCCAGAAGCTCAGAAGTTGGGGGGTAGGGGGAACCAGTCCCTAAATCAAATCTGTTATGCAATGAAATTATCTCTCTGGTGTAGTGGTTTAGTGAAGGCTGTGTTACTTAATTCACTAGGAAATTGGAGAGCATTCTATTTAAAAGATGACACTTATAAGAGGTCTTGAAAGATGAATAAGTTTACCTAGAATGGGGAAAGTATGGAATGTCTTCTAGGTAGGGACACAGCAATTATAAAGCCACAGAGACAGGAAAGAACACAGGGTGTTTAGGGACAGTAAGCCTCCGTGGATTCATGTGCAGTTGTGATCCCCTTGCTCCCTTATCACAGTTAGGGAGTGGTGGGTGGATGACTCAAAAGAGGTGCCTTCCTGGGATAAATTAATAAAAGGTTACTCCTGCAATTGTGCTCTGAAATTGATTGGTTGAAAATTTTTTTTCTACAAATTGTACTGAGTACTTAAAAAAAAAATCAGATTACCAAGCAAATAATTTTGAGAACAAGAATAACACAACCAGAAAACATACTTCCAGGAGTGACATGCCATTCTTCATGTTAAAAGCAATCCTTTAAAATAAGTTAGAATATAGATTCATGTGGCCCTTTGAGGAAAGATGGCTCTGTGCTCCATATACCCATTGGACAGGATTAGTTCATCAAATATATGTTTCCCTGGTGAACATTCTTTTTCTCTTTTAATTGGTATCCTTTCTCTTAATATGTGTTACATTACTGTCAGTCACTGTTCCTAGTCAATATAAAATGTTTGTCCTTGGCAGTCTGATTCCCTTAGAATACTGAAGAACCCATGGACTTCATTGACCCATTAGGATTAACATCTAAAGTATCATGAATGGGTTGCATGTACAGATGTACTTTCTTATTTTCTTCTACTTTTAGCAGTGGAATCTAATTAGAGAGCATCCTTTGAGCTCTAAGAAGAGCTCCAATGATGGTACTCATTGAGATAAAAGCCTTATGGTGCTACGAATTCTTGTTGCTAGAGTGAATAAAATGTAATTTGAAGTGTCATAGTGGGTATATGCATGTATGCTTCTCCAACTTTAGGAATATTTAGATCTGTGTCTCTTACATTTAAATAGTACACTTTACCTACATCTCTAAAAAGATAAATATCTCTGTGTGTATGTGCATAAGTGCATGTACATATGTTTACAAAATGAGCACCTGGGAATAAAGATGTCAAACCTAGCCTTAGAAACGCTCCAGTAAAAGGTAAATGTTAACTACTGTTTCTGGCCACCAGAGATAACAGACACTGGATTTACTATCCTCCAAAAACTAAAAACTAGATAACACACATAAAACAATAGTTTTCTGACACTGAACCTTGGGCTGTGCAGGACAATGATACGTGAGACATAGGAGATAAATGAGGTGAGCCCAAGATTGTTCCAGTTTACTATCTAGGGAATTTTCAAGCTAAAACATAGGCACTAGGAAACTAGGTAGATGCCAGACATATCCCCAATTTAAAGAGACAGAGTTGAGAGTGGGGGGGGGGAGGAGGCAAGGCAGGGGGAATTCACTATAGTACAAGAGAAGAGAGATCTGCAGAGGATTACCCTTAAAATGAGTAATGATCAGAGCATGCATGTAAAGAAATTAACAAAGTTGGGGGGAGAGCCACTCCAAAAACTTTAGAGGGAATAATTCTTTATTATTATTATCATTATTACTCTTGAGTTGAAATTTACATATCATGAAATTAACAATTTTAGCATGAAAATTCAGTGCCATTTAGTACATTGACAATGTTGCATAATCACTACCTCTGTCTAGTTCCAAAATATTTTCATTGTCACAAAAAGAAACCCTATACACACCATAAGCAGTTGCTCCATATTCCCCCCACCCCCCCAAAACCAACAGTATGTTAATTGTTTAAGTACCTATTTTCAATTCTTTGGGGTATATACTTAGGATTGGAATTTCTGGGTCATATGGTAATTCTGTGTAACTTTTTGAGGGTCTGTCAAACCGTTATCTACATATGCTAAACTACTTAACATTCCTACTAGGGTCCGTGGTCCTCAAGTTCGAGTGCTTCAGAATCCCCTAGAGGTTTATTAAAATGGCCCTCTGGGCCCCATTCCCAGAGTTTTCAATTCAGTAGGTCTTCAGTGTGGTCTAAAATTCTGCACTTCTAACAAAGTTCCAGATGATATTATGTTGCTGGTCCTGATAGATCATCTCAGTTACAATTTTCTCTCCAGGGCTAGGAGTCAGGACAGCTAATTCTTGGTTACAGTTGTCTAACTACCTGTATGACCATGGGAGAGATGCTGACCTCCCTAGATCTCATTTTCTTCATATCTAAAATATGGGTATGGATTAAGTGACTTTTACAGTTTCTTCCAGCTTTATAATTGTTTTATTTTATTTTATGTAATTCTTTTCATTTTTTATAGTTTTTCATTTTTCATAATGACTTTTCTCATTTTATCTCAGAAGCCTGAATCTTTCCTGTAGCTCCTTACTACTACCTGATTTGAGAACAATTCATGTATTCATTAATTTATAAAATACTTATCACACCTACTTCATGCCAGGCATCAGGTTGTAAAATGAAGAAATTATTCCTGCTTTTCAGGAACTATATCTAATGTTACAGATCTCCAACTTTACCATACATCAGAATCACTTTGTTAGAAGTAAAAACAACTCGGCCTTTCCCTGGGAGATTCTTTTTCATTAAGTCTAGGCAGAGCCTCTGTATCTGAAATTTTAATTAGCCTCACAAATGATTACTCTAAGCAGCCAGTATTAGGAATTAGTGGTTTAGTGGAGCAGATAGGTACAGGGAAGAGATGATCATAGTACCAGTGATTGGCACCAAAAAAAAAAAAGCTTGCATAAGGTGAGGAAGTCAAGTGAAACAGCTCAGTTAGTTCCCTTTTTATTTTCTTTGTTTCCCCTTCTTCCCTTCCTTCCTTTCTTCCTTCCTTCTCCTTCTTTCCTTCTTACCTCTTAGCAGGTTAATCACCCTTTGCTAAGTGTGGAATCTTGAAGAAACTTTTGTGATCAGTCTGATGTTAGTGATATAGCCAACACACTGAAAGCAGTGTAAACTAGAAATCAAGGACTTGGTTTGGGGCCACTACTCTGCCATTATTCTTCCTAGATCCTGGGCAAATTGTTCCACCTCTTGAGGCTCAGTTCTTCCATCTGTGAAATGAGGGCATTGGGACTGATACAATGTGAGAGGCCTTTCCTCACTGCCTGGAGCTTTAGGAGCTAGGACTAAGCCTTGTAGACAAGTTAGATGGTTTCTAATGGCCAGAGCCTTTGAGATGTTTCTGAAGTGGACTTGTTTTCGACAGTTTTCTTATTTCTCCTGCAAGTGAATTCAGAGGAGGAAGAAGGGAGGCAATCCAGTGGCTTCCAGTTCTGTTCCATAGAATCCACCCATCAGTGCTTTTATTATTGGAAGAGAATACTGTGTATGTCTCTTCCTTGTGGTGCAATACCATGTCCTTTCATGATGTAGAATTTTCTTTGTAGCAGTCTAAAATAATCGAATAACCACTTTCAAGTCTATGCTTTCCAAGTATCATCCTGACTGGTAAGTACATTTAAAAACAAGAGAGGGCTTCCCTGGTGGCGCAATGGTTGAGAGTCCGCCTGCCGATGCAGGGGACACAGGTTCGTGCCCCGGTCCGGGAAGATCCCACGTGCGGCAGAGCGGCTGGGCCCGTGAGCCATGCCCGCTGAGCCTGCGCGTCCGGAGCCTGTGCTCCGCAACGGGAGAGGCCACAACAGTGAGAGGCCTGCATACCGCAAAAAACAAAACAAACAAACAAAAAAACCCCCAAGAGAAACCGGTTAAGGAGTCGCTGTCTTGTGAGAGGGGTGCTGAGAACCTTAAAAACTCAAAAGGATAATGTCAATTGAAATGCAAATGTTTTGCCTTGAGAAGGCAAAAAACGGCTCCCTATTTTAGTCTAGAAAAATGAAATTTAGTTTACTCTAGCAGAGCTCTCTGAGATATGCATTTCTCAGAGTGATTAATATCACTGACAGACCTTTCTGCAGGCAATATGCAAGGAGAGTAATGCAATTCTGTTAGGCACGATTTTTCTCTTATAAAAAATAAGTGAATGTTATGCCATTTTGTTAACTCTTTGTATGTTTTAATGCAAAGAGTTATATTTTAGTTTTACCCTTGTCTTTAAAAAACAGGCACAGATGTCTAGCTAGTGAAACACTAAGGACAATGATTTCAAGTATGGGTGGGGACTGGCACTTGTTACAAAAAAATAGGAAAATGATGAGCTAAAAAGCATATTTATGATATGGTTAGAATTTCCAGTGGAATTTTATTTCAATATATTAGAGAAACATAGGAGACTTCCCTGGTGGCGCAGTGGTTAAGAATCCGCCTGCCAATGCAGGGGACATGGGTTCAATCCCTGGTCCAGGAAGATCCCACATGCCACGGAGCAACTGAGCCCATGAGCCACAACTACTGAGCCCATACATCACAACTACTGAAGCCTGAGCTCCTAGAGCCCGTGCTTCAGAAGAGAAGCCACCGTTATGAGAGGCCTGCGCACGGCAATGAAGACCAAACACAGCCAAAAATAAATAAACAAAATAAATTAAAAAAAATTTTTTTTTAAATTAGAGAAACATAGGTGAATTCCTATATGGGTTAAAAACAATTAATATCTATTATTGTTAATAGTGTCATCACATTGCAAATGATGCCATACAAGTGACTTTCCAGACTTCCAGACTCCATGACTTTCCAGACTACTATAATCTGTTTATGTTATTTAATTTAACCACCCTAACAAACAAGGGAAATATAAATTGTTGCACTTATTTTAAAGATAAAGAGAATGAAGCAAAGATAATTTAAGTTCTTCATTTAAGGTCATGAAGGTTATAAGTAGGCTTCAGATTTAATTCTCCTATGAAACCACTTCAGCCTATATTCTCTTCTGCCCATTTGCTGGAAAGGCCCTGCCCAACGACAGAGCTGGGAACAGTTCTACGTAGGTAGACCAGAGGTGCATCTTGCGGGGCTGGATGGTAAATAAACTACAACTGCAGCTTGCGTGCTACAAAAAGAACATGAATGCTCCTGGTCATACACTGAAACCAATGTTCACCAGGACTGTGAGACACACCTGCCATTAGAGATGAACTAGCTTGGGCACTGTTGACAAATGGAAAAAGGCTACTGGTGGCTTTTCTCAGCCCCGCATGAGAGTCTGGTAGATTAAGAGTTATAGGAAGAACAAGCCCACACCCAGAACCCCATAAAGGCAATTAATTGTCTGAAGTAAATGTAAAATATGTTCCAATGTATTGTCAAAGTTGATTATCATCTTACTAGTTAAATGTTTTCAGATGTGATCTTTCCTGTTAATAAGCATCACTTGTACCACCTACAGAGAAATTATGAAAACTAGAAGTGGCTCAGAACAGGCCTTCTGGTTTTTCTGATGCCCTCTTGCACATGGAATATGTTCAGACTCCTCAGCCTGGGGTAGACCTTCCTTTGCACACTGGAAGTCCTTTCTTTTATGTCTTGCTTCACGTCTACGTTCATGCTCTCAAACTAAGCTACCACTTCCGAGCTATGTTAATATGTGGGAGAGCCTGCTGATTTCTATGAGCATAAATATTAAAAGCAACACATCCAGTATGGCATTTCTATATGTGCCAGGCTAATATAGAATTCTTTCTAGTACTACCACAGTTGCTACTTATGTGATCTCCTTGCTTGCTTATTGCTGGGCTCCATCTCCATTGCTGGGTTGAATCTCCCTTACTGTTCTATTCAACATGATTCTTCATTCTATTCTAGTGTGTTCCTGAAGAGCCTAAAAGGATGACGTTAACACAACACTATGACATGCTGATAGAGGTAATATTTGGGAGGCACCTGGTTGCCTTTTAGAGTTCTTCAAATGATAAAATAGGTCGTGTCATGCCAACCTTCCTTTCAAAGGCTCCCAGAAGGTCCCCATCCCCCAGTAAAAACCATCATCCTATCATTAGCCTATAAGCCCCATCTGAATCCTGCTATAACTTTCTGACCTTGAACTCCTTTTCCTTTCCCCCTGCTCACTTTTCTTTTAGCATATTGAGGCAGGAAAGACAGGGCCAGGCCAAAGGATAACCTCCTCCTGCATAGGCATTAGGCAGAAGGCAAGAGGCCAGGACACATGAAGGAATGGGATATAAAACAGAAACTCTGACCATGAAAACGGTGGAGCATGTGCAATAAAAATGCACAGTTTGCTGATGACCGTGTATGACCTTCCAAACGGCTCTTAAAGCAGGAGTACAGTGGCTTCAGGAGACAAATGTGCAGGACTGAGAGCTGACGCAACCTGGTGCAATCCAGGCCACATCTCAACCCTCCCCTCAATGAATATTCCATCCCTAATCAAAAAGGCCCCACCCATTCCAAGGGCTAAAATTAAGATAAAAAGGGGGAGAAAAATACCCTGCTCCATGCCCTTCATTTGCGAGGATGGCCACCCGCCCTGCACTCTTCTCTGAGTGTGTGACTTTTGCTTCTGCCCTAAATAAACTGCTTCTTTGTTCTCTTTGCTCTCAGCCTCAGTGTTATTTTTTTCCTTTTTTGTGTTCCTCATCCAAATTCTTTTGGAGGAGTTGAACAAGAGCCTGGACTTTGATAAAGCTTTTTTGGTAACAATATTGCCTTTTTTGGGCTCTTTGCACTCACTCTTCTCTATGTCTGGAATGTTTCTCCCTGTATATCTACATGGGCTGATTCCCTTCTTTTTAAGTCTTTGCTTATATGACATTTGCACAGTGAGAAATCGCTTTAAAAGCCTATTTAAACTGCAACACACACACAGACACTTCACATTCCTTTACCCCAGTAACTACTATATTTTTTTATTGTGTCACTCAATTCATTTTGTTCTTTCTGTCTCCTCTTACTCAAATATGGCTCCTCTGATGATTATATATGTAATATATATACTCTGTTAATGTTTTTGTTTTCTAATGAGTTCCCAGGGTCTTGACCAAATGACTGGCACATGATCTTTCAATAAATATGTGTTATATAAATGGTCATGTCTAGGTAGTTCCATATATAGATTGGACCCAGCTATTTTTCTTTGTCAGGAATAAAGGGGAACCAGATGAAACATAGGATTCTCCAATGATTTGGGTTAGGAAACCAGTTTTCACTGCAAGCTTTCTTTGGATCGCACATGATAGAACGTTTTATTAATTGAGAAAGTGAATAATAAGCTGTTTTTAATTTAGCAACATAAATCAATCTTCACTTTAATAATCACAAAAAACATGACACATAAACAAATTCTGTTTGCAGTATAATGTTATTTATTTATTTATTTTTTGGCAGTACGCAGGCGCACAGGCTCCGGACGCGCAGGCTCAGCAGCCATGGCTCACGGGCCCAGCCGCTCCGCGGCATGTGGGATCCTCCCGGACCGGGGCACGAACCCGTGTCCCCTGCATCGGCAGGCGGACTCTCAACCACTGTGCCACCAGGGAAGCCCCGCAGTATAATGTGTTAATACATTCTGAGACCACATGAGAAGTTTAAAAAACTTTCCTCCTTGAATTTTGGAATTGATTTTAGTACTTAGAAAAATAAATGTATTTTAATATATGGAATAAGTATACCGTTATCATAATAGCAAGTTTACTACTGCTTCTCATATTTTACTAGAGCCTCCTCAGTTTTACCAATATGCAATGTATCATCAGAAAAATGCATACGTTGGAACTCCTGAAGTACAGTGAATTATAAAAATGGTAACAGAGATCACTTTTGCAAAGTTACAGATTTTAATTTTAATGTTATTAATGTTCTTCTATTTAAAACATGTTTGACTTTGGAAAATTATTTTTATTATATTTATTTAGCTACCTTTAATTCTTATAACATTTTAAATTTTATTATTTTATTTTATTATTTTATTATTTTATATATAAAATATATAAAATATATAAAATATATAAATCAGTATTCTATGAGAGGTTTCTCACTCTATATTTACATAATAGATAGATGGATTTCTTCACATGAAACCTCCCTTGCATTTCTGGAATACATCTACATTCATTTTGTAGTATATTGTTATTTTTATACTTTATTGGAATGCGTTTGCTATTTACTTAGATTTTTTTGTGTCCATATTTTTTTTTTTTTTTTGCGGTACACGGGTCTCTCATTGTTGTGGCCTCTCCCGTTGCAGAGCACAGGCTCCGGACGCGCAGGCTCAGCGGCCATGGCTCACGGGCCCAGCCGCTCCGCGGCATGTGTGGGATCTTCACGGACCGGGGCATGAACCCGTGTCCCCTGCATCGGCAGGCGGACTCTCAAGCACTGCGCCACCAGGGAAGCCCTGTATCCATATTCTTAAGTGTTCTGAACAACTGCAATTTACCTTCTGGTAAAGAGTATGCAATAAAGAGTATGCAATGGCTGAGTACACGACACTAGGCAGACAGATGAGATGGTAACAGTTTATTGTCAAATATACTCACACCCTGGAGGAAGAGGACACACAGGATGTTCAGGGCCACAGTGGGATTGCACTCGGGAGCAAAGTGACCCAATAGGGACCAAGGGCAGCATGCTTCATAGTATCCAGAGGGTAGAATAACACCTGGTCCCATCAGGACTGTGTGATTGGCTTCTTTGAAAAGTTTCATGGGTTGACAAGAAGGTGAAATCCAATCGGTTGAGGACAGGTAATGGCTGATCAGGGGACTGGCTGGCACGGGGGCGGGGAGCATTTCCCACTGGGTGGGGTGCATATCTGGCAAACGCAACTCACAATTAGGGTTTTATGGGGCCCTGTGGAGGCTCAAAAATGTCAAGGCAGCACTTGAAATTTTAGGTTTTACAATACAATAAGTGAGATTGATCTGGTGTGCAGTTGCAGCGCTCGGGCTTCTCTCTAGTTGTGGTGGGTGGGCTCCAGGGCGCATGGACTCTGTAGTTTGTGACATGCTGGCTCCCTTGTTGAGGCGCATGAGCTCAGTTGTGGTGTGTGCGGGCTTAGTTGCCCCGTGGCATGTAGGATCTTAGTTCCCAGACCAGGGATCGAACCCGCATCCCCTGCATTGAAAGGCAGATTCTTTACAACTGGACCACCAGGGAAGTCCCTCTAGAACATTATTTCTAATATTAGAACACTATTTATAGAATATAAATTTTCTAGCATACTTAAAATATAATGGACTCAGCAATTCTTTAACAGAAATCAGTTGTAATGGCAGCTGATACTGATAATTTTGAATCATGTTTGGAATCCCTTTTATGTCAAAATATTCTAATTATTCTTAGGTTATTAAAAATGTTTTAATTTTACTTATAAATAATTTACTCTAGGTTTTGATATTTTTGTTATAGATTTGCTCATGGTATCTTCTTATTTTTATTTCTCTTATATTTATGTATAACCACACAGGTATAAGAGAAATATGAAGTGTTTCTTTTTTTATTCCTAATCTTGTTTTTTTATTCTTTTTTAGTTAATCAAGTTCATAAAGGCTTTTCTGTTAATCTTTTCTAAAGATAAGTTTAGATTTATCTTTAAATATTTATTTCTTTTTATTTCATTAATTTCAGTGTTTATTTTTAGTTCTAATATCCTGTGTCATTGTGATTATATTATTTGTTTTCTAATATCTTTAAAAAATATAAAATGATTTATTTCTGGGAAAGTTTCAATTACTTAAATGCTGAAACTGAGATGTTAATTCTTGTGAAAGTGATTTATTAAGGGAGCAGCCTATAGGGGAAGACTTTAATACATCACTGTTTAGTATAACATTAATTATAGGGTTTGCTAGATCTCCTCTATCAGATTAAGAAAGGTCTCTTCTATTCCTTTGTCTGCATTTATTGAACTGATCACAAGTTTTATCTTTCTCTGTTCAAGTGGTGAATTACAATTGATTTTTGAATGTTCAACCAACTTTTGAAATCTGATATAAAGCCCACTTACTCATGGCATATTAATTTTTTTCCTATTGTGGGATTTACATTATAATTTTGTCCTCTAATCAAAAGCAGAACCTGATACTTTGAAGTAGGGGTAGTTGTTCTTCTTGTTACAGATATCATTGTGCTTGTTATGGGAGGCTCCACCTGCCAGATTTTAAGCCTCAATTTATTTGGTATCCTTTCATATCTTACTGTTGGAGAGAAAGAAGTACAATTAACATTGGCTGTTTAGCTAACCATTTTTGTATGCTTGTGTGAGTGTGAATGTGTGTGTGTGTGTGTGTGTGTGTGTGTGTGTGTGTGTGTGTGTGTGTGTAGCCAGAGCTAAAGGGAGAGGGAAATGAGGAATTATTGTTTAATGGGCATACAATTTCAGTTATGCAATGTATACATTTTAATTTAACCTTTTCAAGTTACTATGAAAAGTTTTGTGCTTATTGAATAATTTTTCTTCTTATCCCAAAGCTTTCTATACTTTCAGCAAATAAAGTTGGCAACTTCAAATGTCTTAAATAAAGAAGATAAAAGTCAGAAGAATGATGATGTTTGGTATGTAAGGTTAGAGACAATGTTTTTTAGGAATATTCTGTGTTTCATCTGTGTTAATTAGCAACAACATATATTTATCATAGAAAGGCAAATATTTCTGCTTATTTCTTAAGGGTATTAACAAGTCCTAGGAAATTTGTCTACAGCCTTTTCTATGTCAGATCATAGTTTTCATACACAGAAACATACAGTTTAAGGAGAGTTTATATTAAAGAGACAAATTGGTAAAACGTAGAGACAAAAATTGCCAATCAAGCTACCAAATTTCTGTCTTGCCTAAGTGGGATTATTATACACTATTTTATATATTCTATTCAATTCTTAATAAGTATTCCATAAAGGTATATAAACTATATTGATAATATTTTATTAAAAAATAGAGAAATACCTTCCTTTTTCAGTTTCCTTCCTGTGTGCTCTACTGATAATGCTTAATGTTGTGCTGGCTGTAAAGGAGCACTGTTTACAGGGTCCCACTCCATTATCATAGAGCAGGTAATAAAGTATGAATTGGGAGCTGTGAAGCAATACATTTTTAAGTGCAAATAACTATCAAATACATACTGTTATAAGTATATCTTACATTTGTATATTAACATCCTTTCCTTTTCATAGTCATTTTTTAACTTTTACCACCCAAATTTAAAATCTATTTTCTACTGATCCAACTAAATAACCTACCCGAATGGGAATTCTAAGTCGCTCTTTTTAAGTCTTCAAAAATACTCATTTTCATAAATAAACTCTGTAATTATTTATCCAGCAAATAAGCTCCTTTTCCCTTTTTTATGGCCAGATCTCTTAGCATTCATTGGCTTTTTTTTTTTTTTTTTTTTTTTTTTTTGCGGTACGTGGTCCTCTCACTGTTTTGGCCTCTCCCGTTGTGGAGCACAGGCTCCGGACACGCAGGCTCAGCGGCCGTGGCTCATGGGCCCAGCCGCTCTGTGGCATGTGGGATCTTCCCAGACGGGGCCATGAACCCACATCCCCTGCATCGGCAGGCGGACTCCCAACCACTGCGCCATCAGGGAAGCCCCATTGGCTTTTTTCATTGGCTTAGCCGACTACAATCTGTCCTCGGGAGCTCTCACTCCGTGTTTTCATCCGTCCGTTCTCTGAAAGAATCATTTCTTCTATTTTGGTCTTGTTCCAAGAAAACTACAATAGTGTTA
This sequence comes from Lagenorhynchus albirostris, assembly GCF_949774975.1. Taxonomy (NCBI): domain Eukaryota; kingdom Metazoa; phylum Chordata; class Mammalia; order Artiodactyla; family Delphinidae; genus Lagenorhynchus; species Lagenorhynchus albirostris. The sequence continues at coordinate 106,305,925 of NC_083100.1, forward strand.
AATGGACGCTCCTGAAAAATGGTAGGGAGACTAATTCAAATTGTAGTTCTTAGGGCCAGAACAGACACGAGATAAATAGGAACAATGAGGAGGACTTATAATCATTGTCAGTCAATTATATTTGTTAGCACCAAAGAGCAATAAGAGAATATAAGGTCAACATCCTCCCTTAATAAGTTTAGATTAGTTTAAAAATATATAAAACAGAGGAGTTTTCACTGGGTCTTAATAATTTCAAGAAACTTGCCCTTTTTCTGCTATACTCAGGGACAGAAATGCTCCAAAGATTTTGAACTAATTGGCTCTCTTTCAGCTGATTCTGAGACATTGCTCATTTAAAAATAGATATATATGTATGTATAAGTGAATCACTTTGCTGTACTCCTGAAACCAACATAACACTGTAAATTAACTATACTTCAATTTAAAAAAATTAATCCAAAAAATAAAAAGAAACTCCTCTACTTCCAAATTTGTTTTTAACTTTTGACACTCTCCTTCAGCAGAAAGGTATTTTTTAGAGTTGTCCTTACCTTTTATTCCCCTGATATAGTCTTTATATTGTTTTCTCATTTCAAATTACTGTGTGGGTTCTGTCTCCTGATTGGATTTTAATTGACAAAGAACATGGTTGAACTAATTGTGAGCATGAAGAAGAGAGTGGGCAAGGGTGATTCTCAGATATGAACTGATTAATTGTGGCACTTTTGACTGATATATGAAGTCATCACAAATAGGGGAAGAAAATCAATTCCATTTTGAATCTGGACAATGTGAAGTACTTGTAGGGCATTCAGAGGTAATTGGCCCTCAGGCAATAAGATAGAATAACTGAAGTTTGGTGGAGAGAGGGCAGATAGAAGAAATGGATTCATGAGTTACCAGCTTCCAAGAGGAAGTTGAAATTATGAGCATGGAAGTGATCACCTAAACTATCGAAGTATGATGAATGATAAAAAGCAGAGACTCAAGGACAGAAATCTATGGAAAATTAATATGTAATAATTCCCAAGAACAGCTTAGAAGTAGCCATGAGGAGAAAGTAGACATTTTCGCAAGTAAGGAGTGATTAGTGATGCTAAATATAACAGGAAATATTAATATAAGGTCGGGATATTTTTCATTAAATTTGGCAACTCAATGCTATTAAGAAAAGTTTCAGTTCTTTTGTGAGATTAGGAACGAAATTATCATGACTTGAGAAATAAATTTTCAGTGAGATGACAGAGGGTAGTTTTTTCTTTGTGAAGTTTAAGTGAAAAGAGTAAAAGATTAAACAGTGTCTTGCAGGACACATAGCATAGAAGGCAAAGGATAATTTAGTTTTTAGGGTGAGAGAGTTTTAAGAATGATTAACAAAGGAAAAAACTTGTCAGAGGGAGAAATTAAAGGTAAAAAAACCTGCAGTAATAATCAATAGAACTCAATATCTGGGACACAAAGTGTTGGACTTAAGAACACGTGGAGGGGTTGGCTTCAAAATGAAGGTGGTATTTGTGACCTCAGGATGTTTTTGGTTGTGGAAAGTATGTAATATGGGGAAGGAGAAATCAAAGAAATTCATGCTAATGACAAGTCTTCTCAGTGAAGTGAACTTATGAGATTGATGAAGTGGGAGAAAATGTAAAGCTCCTTGGAGAAATTAGATGTAGAATATGTTGAGGAGGTTAGGTCAGGAATTTGTGATCCATTGATATACAATAGTAACAATCAGTGGTAGAGTATTTGCATTTGTTTGTGTGTATATATGTATCCAAAAGTGATTATTTGCTCATGTACATAAATAATATATTTTTGATCTTGCCAAAAATTTCCATAAATATTTACACCAGTTGGCTTTTCAACTAGCAGGAGATGAGACTATCTCACTGTGTAAATAAACTTTAGATAGAATTCCATACAGTACTCAAAATCAATTGCAAATCTCTATTTTGGACAATTTTAGGCCTAACATGGAATAGTGGAAAGAGCATAGACTTGGTCTGAGAAAGTCCTGGATTCCACTACAGACTCTCCACTTTTCAAGCTGTAGGATATTGTTTCTTTCTGATCTTGGCACATCCAGATACATAATAAATATTACTGTAATTCTTAAGTGTATATGTTCTTACATTTCTAGGAGGGTTCTCTAGAAGTTTATTTTCCTTCTGAGTTTTCTCATGTCTAAAATCAGGATAATCCTTACTCTGTAAAGTTGTGAAGATCAGATGAACTAATTAATGTATATGAAGTCCATGGCTCATGGCGTCTACAGAGATTTAAGTTAGTGATTGAGACAACAGAAAATGTAGATTTTCCTATTTACCCACACTGTCTTCCTTTCTTTAATCCAAATGTCTAAAGCAATTCACATACACATTAATTGTATTAAACACTTAATCTCTCTGATATTGACTTTTATTCTTCAAAACCAATATTAACTATTATTTAGGACATACACTTTTACTTAACAATTAATTGGTCGTAGTGGCAAGAATCACCTAAAAACAAACAGACATAATTGAGGAGACATTCACTGAGAAATGAGTAGAGAATTTCCAAATTTGCAAATATAGATGAAGACTATATTTTTAGGATTATAGCAAATTTAATATTCCTCTTGGTACAAAAATAACTTGAAATCCCAGATAAAATGCAATAAATATCCTCATGAATACATAGCTGAGAGAGCAGGACCATATAGAGACCAAAAATGACAGAGGAGATGAAACCAGCAAAGTAAACAAAGCATGAGATAAAAGCTTTCTTACATGTATTTGCTTATACCATAAATTTAGTGCCTTGGGTTTTAAGTTCTCTTCAGGAGACAGAAAAAAGCCATGGAGTTTGCACCAGGAGAAACCTTAAACAAGACCTTTTCAAAAAGTTAGGGACCTCATCTCCATGAAAGGTTGTGATAAAAAAAGAAAATTGCCTTCACACAGTATTTGAGCTTTGATTTTCAATGACCTTCATGGTCTGGGAAAACTCAAGTAGAGAATTTTTTAGTGCGTTTTTAGGCTAATATTACCCTAGATCCCTGATACTCAACGTGTGATCCACAAACACCCAGCAGCATCTGGATCACCTGGAAATTTCCTAGAAATACAGAAACTCTCACTTTCCCAGGCCCACCATCAGATGCTTTTGTGTTATTAACAAGATCCCAAGGTGATTTGCATGCACATTGCCTTGGATTCCTATTGCTGCTGTAACAAAATTAGTGGAACAAGCAAACTGATGTAACCACAAATTTAGTGGAAATCAACCCAAATTTATTATCTTCCTAGAGATCAGAATTTCTAATATCAAGGTATTGGAAGCCCACATTCCTTCTGGAAGTTCTAGGGAAGAATCCATCCCCTTGCCTTTCTAGGTTCCTAGATGCTGCTTGCATTTCTCTGCTTGTAGCCTTTTCTCCATCTTCAGAACCACCAGTATAACATTTTAAATCTCTTTCCTTCTCCCTTTCTGCCTTTCTACTCAATTTATAGCATCACATCTCATTCCCTTACTATGACCCTCCTGCCTTACTCTTATAAGACTCTTCGTGATTACATTGGGCACACTTGCATAATCCATTAACTCCTTCTGCAAAGCCCCTTTGGCATAGAAGGTAACACATACTCAAGGTCTGGGAATTAAGAAATGAGCATTTTTGAAGGGCTTTTATTCTGTCTACCACACACAGTAAAGACTGAGAGACACTGCCTTAGAGATTCTGAAAGAAGTAAGTGGAAATACTCTCTAAAGAAACTCAAGCTCAACCTAGATACTGTGGGATTTCTATCAAATACAATTGGCTGAATGGGAGCTCACAAACAAATTACAAATCAATTGAAACAGTACGGCATGTGAAAGAGTCCACAGAAAGAACAAACAACAGAGAGAACAAAATGTAGTATTAGGACTGCAGATGCTTACAAATATTTATTTAAAGAAGTAATGTTCTGTATAAAAAACATGAACACAACTTTCAAAAACAAGTTGGCATATTTGAAAAACAATCAATATATTACAAAGCAAATTAAAAACAAAGTAAAAAAGAGAATAAGTGCACTAACAAATATAAATGGATAAATGATGCAGAATGCAACACAGAGAAAAAACAGAAGCTGTGAAAGAAGGTTTATACACATTGAGGATACAATAAAAAGATCCAATATACATCTAATTGGAATCCCAGAAGAATACAATAGTGGAAAGGGGTAAGAAACATATTTGAAAAAATGTTGTGACACACAGTAATATACAGGAAGCATAATTCATTCCAAGAAGGATAAATAGCAAGAAATATATATTTAGGTATATCAGAATGAAATTAAATAGCACCAAGTCAGCCAGGAGGAAAAAGACAGATTATGTACAAAGGATGTAGCTAACTACTCAATCACAATAGTAGAAGCTAGACACAGTAGAATATTTTGTAGGACTGCAAAAAATAATTTAAGATATAGAATTCTATAATTAGTTAAGAGCTAGAGTTAAGTAAATCCTTTTTCAATATAATACCACATATTTCACAAGGAGATATATATATATATATATATATATATAAATGTAATAAAAGTATTTGAAATGTAGATAGACCCAACCAACTGTGATAAGCAGTCACATGCCAAAAGGAATTTTGAAAAGAGTAGACAGACAAATGACAGTTTTCCCCACCCTTTCATTCCAATACAAACATCTGAGTTTATATTAATCTAAAGATACCATATTTTATAAATGTGAGTTGCCTTTATTGCTCTACACCAAATCTCATGTGAGATTCTCTGTCGTTCATAAAAATGAAGTCAAATTTAGAAGAGCTCTGAAAGCTCATGTAGCACTTCAAGTGTGGTCTGCAAATTGCTGCTAGTCAATGAACTGTTTGTTAGAGTCAGGACAATATGATTCAAAAATTGAAGATGTTTTGAAAATATTTATAGTAATTTAACGTTGCTGCACTATTCAAAGCACATGATCTGAGACTTGTCTCCCTGAACAGGAAACAGATCCATTTTGGTGCTGATGATCTTTTGTAATAAATCATATCATGTATGAATGAAGTATTACTCATGACATTTTAAGTTTAATCTGCTAAATGAAACCCAAAAGTACGAAAAATATGAAAAAGCTTAAGCATTTAGTTACTGCATTACTTGTTTTTTTTTGTTTGTTTTTGTTTTCTGTACGCAGGCCTCTCACTGTTGTGGCCTCTCCCGTTGTGGAGCACAGGCTCCGGACGCGCAGGCTCAGCGGCCATGGCTCATGGGCCCAGCCGCTCTGTGGCATGTGGGATCTTCCCAGACCGGGGCACGAACCAGTGTCCCCTGCATCGGCAGGCGGACTCCCAACCACTGCGCCACCAGGGAAGCCCTCATTACTTGTTTTTTATAAACATCTTTTTTTATCAAGCCTTTAAAAAATGTATAGTTTTATAGTATTATTTAAATTAGGAAAGCATAATTTGTGTTATTTATTTTTTCACCCTAATTTTAATATGTTGAAACAAGTTTATTACATTTTGACAAGAATTATTATGAATTCTTTTGTTTGAAGCAGTAGTTGTAAGCCTAATGCCAACTACGCAAGTGATTCTAAACAAAACCAAAATAACTGATACTAATTTTACTCAAATGTATGATTGTACAAATATTGAGTTTACTTTTATAGGCATGATTCACAATGAGGTGCTAGAATAACAGTAGGCTATTTATGAGGGATGTACTGACTAATGAAACAATGATTCTATTACAACTTAAGTATTATTTATATGCAAAATAAAAAGGAACACATTCAGCCATGATTACATTTTAAAAGAAAATATACTGAATTAAAAACTCAAAAGAAGCTGATGTTCAATAATTCAAATATAAATGTTGGTTCATATAAGAGGGCTTCTTATAAAGTAACACATCAGGTTGAAGACTAAAGGATCACATACAATTGCTGAGACACCAGTGAAAGACTGTATCAAAGAGGGGCAATTAGTGAAAGACTGTATCAAAGAGGGGCACCTATAAACGTTGGATAAGTTGGTGGCAATGAAGGTAAGTCAAGTATCAGTTAACTGTTATAACACTGACATTTTTAGGAGATGGTTAATGATACAGAACACCAAAACTTAGAACAACATAAAACTATCAAGGTATTTTTTGTTTCATCTTACAGAATGCCCAGGTATTGTTAAAACAGCAGTTCTTTGAATGTGATGAAGATAAAAAGGAATGATTCCTTTGTTTAGCTTCACTGCTATAAAACAGCCAGCTCTGAAGGGCATAACATTGTAGCTGTACATTGTGAGAGACTTCAGTTCCGATGACCCAGCTACAAAGATAGGGAAACCTTATAGTTTAGTTGCCCAGTGTATCAGTTATCTGTTGCTCATAACAAATCACCCAGGACTTAATGGGTTAAAAAATCAAACATTTATTTACTCACCATTTCCATGGGTCAGGAATGTGAGACATCTGCATAGGTCTTCTAGCTTAGGTTACTTCATGAGGTTCTAGTCAAGCTGTTGACCAGAGCTGCAACCATCTGAAGACTCAGATGGAGCTGAAAGATCAGCTTCCAGAAACTCATATGGTTGTTATCAGGCCTCAGTTGTCACTAGCTTTGACCATTTGATTGCCCTGGTGGCCTCTTCATAGAGGCTCACAGAATTGCTTCTCCCAGGGTAAGTGACCCAAAAGAGAATGAGAAAAAGTGAGCACTCTCAAGACAGAAGCTGCAGTCTTAGATAATTTTACTTGAATATAATTACATACCATCATATCACCACATGCTGTCGGACACACAGATCAACCCTGACACAAAGGGAACTACATAAGAGGTGTGGTTCGTTGGGGCCCATCTTGGAGGCTGGCTACCACATCCAGATTAAAAATTTTACATATATGTAAATCATATGCTGCTTCCTTTGTTGAGGAAGTATTGTTTCAAAACCCAAAACAAAACAACAAACAAAAAACAGAACCTCAGCTTCACTAAATAGTATTGTCAGTGTTTTATGAAGGACTGTGAGTTACCTAAAGAATGAGTATTATATTTAGGATTACTCTCATTTTTACATGATGATATCAAAACATCATAAATTTATTGTATGCCGAGGTACAGCAGCTAATAAGGAGAAGAATCATTTCAATGATGCCTGAATTATGGACAAACACATTTTTGTGTTACTGCAAGGTAGGAGATCAGTTTAGTCTTGATATAAACATATACTTTGGAAGCCACTTATTGTTTATCATCATTATTTCTTTTAATGATTTTAGCATTTCCATGCAAAGAAGGAATGGATTTTTTGTTTTGTTTTGTTTTGTTTTGTTTTTTTGCGGTACGCGGGCCTCTCACCGCTGTGGCCTCTCCCGTCGCGGAGCACAGGCTCCGGACGCGCAGGCTCAGCGGCCATGGCTCACGGGCCCAGCTGCTCCGCGGCATGTGGGATCTTCCCGGACCAGGGCACGAACCCGCGTCCCCTGCATTGGCAGGCAGACTGTCAACCACTGCGCCACCAGGGAAGACCTCGGAATGGATGTTTTTTAATAGCATGTGAGATAAAAGAGCCAAAACAAAGTTTAGAAATCTACAAGAACAAAGGTTTAAAAATTGTCATTATATTCCACAATTTAAGGATAATTACCAATTAATTAGGATATTGATATTGTAAATCTGTGGAAAGTTATCACCGAACACCTTAAAAATTTGGTAGAACATTATGAATTACATTTCTGTCAAGAAAGGTCCATGCATGGGAGGTTTATGATCAGAATTGATTTCTTTAGTCAAAAGACAACTTAAATCTAAATTTACAAGATAAATCATTGGAACTAGCTACTGATGACACTTTGAAAATGAATTTTAAAAATAGAGATTACTTGCTACCTTTTGGACAAAAGCTTAAATGAATAATCTGAGCTCATTTAAGTTGCTTTAAAATCTCTTCTATACCCATTAGCACATCACTGTGACACTGGTACGCTACAATGAATGTTATCAAAACAAGACATTGAAGCAGTTTAGCTACGTATTATTTCCTCTTAGTAGCACTATTGTTAAAGCAACCTACATTAGTTAAGTTGATAAGTGAGAAGCAAGCTCATTTATCACATTAATATTTGATTGTTAATAGAGGTGGTATTTATTTAAGTGTGCTTGCAGGTATTTAATATGGAGAATCATTATATCCCTCATACATTTCCATTTAGTTATAAATCTAGAATGGCAAAAAAGTGTGTAATATTTTATATTAATTGATTACTCACATTTGCAATGAATAATTCATATATTTAATTATTTCCTTATGTTTGTTCTGATTGGATATTAAAATTTAATACGCCTGTTGGCTCTGATGGCTGAAAAACTTTGGGCTTGTATATTATACCTCTTTATTTATTTAGCATTTCATTTGAATTCTTTTAGGTGTTGGACTGTGATGTATTGGATCTTTAAAATTTGTTTTGTCAAAGATAGTTTGAGAAATGCTGACCTCGTGGATTTTAGTAAGTTAATTACAAGTTTATTATAAATACTTTGGTTTGGCCTCCGCAGAAAAGCAGTAATGGATTCAAAGTTCAAAACAGGTTTCCCCCACTATCTGAAAGCAGAATGTTCCTATGAAACCTTTAGTAAGCCGAAATGGCGTAAAGTGAAGAAGCAACCACCTCAGGACACATGTTGCTAACAAACGCACAAAATAAATCGAGATAAAGTGCAGGCGCTCTCAGACACGGCTTGGAGCTATGGCGCTTGTTGATGCTGAGGTGCTGAATTAATTCCTTAGGGAAGGAGTCTGGCCAGGTTGGGGGCCTGGTCACCCCCTACTCAGGTGCTCGTTGCCTCCATAGTAGCTTGCTGCTACAAAACAAACACTGAACCCAACTTCTGCTTTTCGCCTTTTTTCATAGAATAAAAATCCTCTTTGGATTTCTTTCGGTTGGCAAAACAGGTACTAATGTAGGTCTTTCATAAAAACAAAGTGGTGTAAAGTGAACTTTTGAAAAGCGGAGGTTACCTGAATAGAAAGAGTTGTCTTGGGGGGAAGGGAGGGATAAATTAGGAGATTGGGATTAACATATACACACTACTATATATAAAATAGATAACTAATAAGGGCCCACTGTATAACACAGGGAACTCTACTCAATACTCTGTAATGGCCTATATGGGAAAAGAACCTAAGAAAGAGTGGATATATGTGTATGTATAACTGATTCACTTTGCTGTACACCCGAAACTAACACAGCATTGCAATCAACTCTACTCCAATAAAAATTTAGAAAGAAAAATAAAAAAAAAGAGAGTTGTAGTGTTGTTTCTCAGGGAGGATAGGTAAAACAAACAAAAATGAAAAAACAAACAAGTAAAAAATCCCCACAGCATTTAGGCTATGGAACTGAAGTATGGAGAACCTTAATTGTTTTTCTTTGACAACCTAAAGAAAAAAGAGAAAAGGAGTAGAATTTAAAACAGAACTTCAATTTTCTTTCACTTTTGCATAAGGGCTTTGCTGATAACATTGGTAAAAAACTTTGGTTCTTTAGAAGTGATATAGATTTTATCTGATTGCCTTGAAATGTTTTTCCTTTCCACTGAAATTATTCAGTGATGATGTATAAAAGTTGATTCTTTCGCGGGCTTCCCTGGTGGTGCAGTGGTTGAGAGTCCGCCTGCCGATGCAGGGGACACAGGTTCGTGCCCCGGTCCGGGAAGATCCCACATGCCGTGGAGCGGCTGGGCCCTTGAGCCATGGCCGCTGAGCCTGCGTGTCTGGAGCCTGTGCTCCGCAACGGGAGAGGCCACACAGTGAGAAGCCCGTGTACCGCAAAAAAAAAAAAAAAAAAAGTTGATTCTTCCATGTTATTTAGAGATCGGTATTTCTGTAGTACTAATGAAAACAATAACATTGATATACTTTTGAATTTGGCTGAAAAGATTTAAAAAATTCTCAAATTATTTATGAGAATGCTCATCAAGCTTTTCTTTTGATGCTAATTTTATATATTTTCATATATGAAAAATTACAATGAATCAGAAATCATTATCCATGTAAATAACTATTATAATATTTTGAGAGCTTTTTGTATGTTATGTATTTTACATTTGTTAAACTATTGCATGTGTTAGGTGTTTTGTATGTATTTTCTCTAGTTTACACAAGAATTCTGCAGAATAAGTCGTGTGCCATCATTTATCAGATAGAAAAATTGAGGCACAGGGAAGTTAAATAACATGCCCAAATCCATTGAAGTAAAGGATGTTAGTGATGATATTTAAACCCAGCTCATTCTGATTCCCTTCCTACTCTATTATTTCATCACAATATTTATTCCCTGACATTATTTCACAAGTAACTTTATATTAAAGCAAAAAAAATACATAAATTGAAAAAAACTATTAGGTAAAAATTACTAAATTAAGAAAAATCTCCATTTCAGCTTGATTATTTGGAATTGTGTGTGTGTGTGTGTGTGTGTGTGTGTTTCATTGAAGCTCTTATGAGACTTTTTTCTTAATGAAATTTGCAACGTAAAACCAGATCAATATACACTACTATTTGGACAATTTGTATTTCAGTCTGCAATCATGAAACAAAATGGCAGTTACAAAACTCAACAAGGGGACATGTTTTCCAAAGTAGTAATTTATATGAATGAAAAATGATCTTTGTGTAAAGGTTATTTAGCTATGTGATTGTTCTGTGACTAAATAATTAAAAAATCATTTCTCAAACTACTCATGAAATGATTCTATTTTCCATGTATCTTCTATTTATGTAATTTTCCTACCCATAAGGTGAGGTAGCTGCTTGTGGAATATCTAATATATTTTGCCTTCTATCAAGAGACAAGTGGTATTTTTCAACTGATTTCCTTTTCTTGCCCCATGACATGTATTATATGTCAACAAATAAGAAAGTGTGTTGATTCTTCCTTCCCACTCACCGTGACATCCAACAAGTCATTAAGACCCACCAATGTCACCTAGCTACTGCTTATCTGCTGCGGCTGTAATCTTGCCCTTGAGATATTAGAGCTTTTAGTTCTGATTGTCCGGTATAAGTATCCTCTAGCCGCATGTGGTTAGTGAGTACTTGGAATCTGGCAGGTTCATACAGCGACAAGCTGAAAGCATGAAGTACACACTGGAGTTGAAGATAGTATTTAAAAAGAGAATGTAGGGAATTCCCTGGCGGTCCAGTGGTTAGGATTGCACGCCTTCACTGATGACAGCTTGGGTTCCATCCCTGGTTGGGGAACTAAGATTCCGCAAGCTACAAGCTGTGTGGCCAAAAAAAAAAAAAAAAAAAAAAAAGGGAGTGTAGTGTAGACTATTTCATGTATAATTTTATAATGATTTTATATTAAATGACAATATTTTGAATCTATTGTGTTAGATGAAATGTATTCCTAAAATTAATTTTACCTCTTTCATTTTACTTTTCTAATGTGGTTACTAGAAAAGCTTGCTATGACCTAGGTGGATCTTATTATGTTTCTCTTTTATTGTACTGCTCTAGTTGGTCTCTGTGGCTTCTGACTCAAATTCATTCCAATACTGAGCTACCAAAGGGGCCTGTCTAAAACACAATTCTAACCACTAAACAGACACTTCCAGATGGTGTACAGAACAGCTTGATGCAGAAATTGTAACTGGAGTAGAATAATAAGACTTGCTTAGAGACAGTTATGTTAATGACACGGTAGCCCTTAAAAAGAGTTAAATATAGATAATTACCAATGGGTCCATTGTACAGGAAGCTGATGCTTTGAAATCACCATTGCATCACATGAGCTGAGAAAGTAAAACACCCTTTTACAAAGCATCAGCTTCTCTCTTTATCAACATACACTCACATATATGCCCCAAAAGCTCTCCAATGTTAACAAGTAAGAATTTTAGTTACAATTAAAAGTAAAATCAATTAAGACCAATATTAAAAAACAAACTAGCTATTTCTGGGCATATTAGTATGGTTCCCTACTTCTTTATAATTTGTCTTCTCCACAAAATAAAATCATCTACTTCCCAAATCACAAATTATGTAATAATATATAACATCAACATTTTAATAGTACAGGGACAAAATTACCTTGCAGCTGCCTTTTTTTTTTTCCTAATGAAATTTCAGGAGAAATGAAATATATCATTTGACTCACAGTTTGCTTTTTTTTTTGACTCATGTTTATGTTATTAGTGTAATATGTCCGTGCAAGGAGATTCAGGTTTAACTTTTCCCTTATGTAAAGAAAATCACCATAATGCCATTTCTAAGGGAATTTTTCCCTCAGAGATGAAAAATGCAATCTGACATTTGTTTGGACGGTAGTTGGTGAAGGATACTGTTGTGGACTGTGGATACAGTATTGAACTAAGTTTAGCAGGTCAATGCAAGGATTGAATGATAATCAGATTTCATTATCAGCCCAGTAATTCAAGTTCCTAAGCTAAATGGCCTCAAACAAAATGGAAATAATTAGAGAATGACTATTAAAGTAGTGGAAGTGAGAAAACATCCCGGGGAGTTTCATTCTTATGTGGATGTTTGAACTTCACTAATATGATTATGGTAAAAAGTTCAGTCATTTATTTTTATTTTTCAAATATGTCACAGTTTCTCTCAATAGTTCACATGAAAACTGTGACATAAGGTATGCAACATAAAGGAAGGCCCAAAAGGCTAGAAATGGAACCAACTAATTCTAATGAATTTTAGTAAATGTATTACAAAGGCTAAAATCCTACAGAGCATGTGTCATAGGAAACAGTACTTCTGTGTGTAGTAAAATGAAAAAAAAAAAGATATGACAATGACTTCCAGAGAATCCACACTTTTCCTTCCTTTGAGAACACAAAGAAGACATAAGTAGTATTTGCAACATCATTTTCAACATTTTCTTCTTTTTACAAAATATAATTGCAGATAAAATTAATAAAGAACTGGAGTCTTTCAAAATGAAGAGGCAAAGGCTGTCTGACTGCATTAAGAATTTATTCCTATTTAAACATACATGAGGTAACTTTTATGAAAATTGATTTATCTATGTATTACATAGATGTATATTTTTTATTGCTAATGTAACTATATCATGATGTGTCATTAAATTTAGTTGAACAGCTGTTAAAATATATCTTCAGATAATCTATATGAAACTTTATTTAGTTACACTGGTTTTACATACATTATCTGTAATTTATACAAGAATATAGTTGAGTAGATATAATACTATCAATTTACCGATGAGAAAACTGAGGCACAGAAAAGTTAATTATTTACCAAAAATCACACACATTGACTCTGATGGGGCTGAAAATTGCATCCAACTCTCTTGATTCCAAAGCCCCTTATCTTTATGCTGTATTATTCTTATCTCACACATGAATGTAACTTTTGTGTAAGAAGTAGATTTTCATGGAAGTAAAATGTGCATAAATTGGAAAAACTGCATTATGTAAAAGTTTGGTAAGTTGAGGAAAGTCTTTATGTCAGCTCTCAGCCATTTGGCCTCTTGCTTATCTGTTGCATTGCCAATGTTATAGGATCAAACTGATCTTTAGGAGATTTCAAATGTAAAACAAAATTGGATCAGTATGCCCTATTAATTTGGTGATTGGTAGTTCTGTCTGCTATACAAAGTGGTAGTTAATGAAGCTTCCTATGGGGACATCCTTTCAGAAAGTTGTAACTTATCTGAATAAAATATGATCTCTGGGTAGAGGTTATAGAGATAGGCAGCTGTTCTGAATTACATAACCATTTCCAAAACTTCTAGGAAAGTGATTCAACTTCCCGCATGTGTTTTATCTATGTGGGTGAGTTATTTATTTAGTTGTCTAAATAAATTTAGAAATGGCTTTAAAATATACTTAAAAAATGTTAAATATATTTGTTTTGTGGAACGTGTAGTATATTTTTATTTACTTCAGGAGACACATAATATTCCTCTGATTCTCCACTTCTTATTCAATAATATTTGTTCTAATATTCTAATATTAACCTTTGAAAGTGATCTATCTGAACACAACTAGACCTATAGTATTTATAGTTTCTGTAATTATTCTTCTTCAGTGGTCACTCCATCACCTAAATGATAAAATCAAAGTTCTTAATTTGTCTCACTAGGCCTTTCTTAATATGATGGTTATTAGTTTTCTGACCTGATTTCTCACCATCCCTCCCTTGCCTTTTATGCTCCAACAGCACTAAGTTCTTAGCCAGTGTGTTTCTGGCCTTTGGCCATTTGCTTAGGTTATTCATTTTCATTCATTCATTAAAGACATTTATTGAACATCTTCTCTGAGAAAGACACTGGCGTGGTGCTCCGGACCCACAGGCTCAGCGGCCATGGCTCACGGGCCCAGCCGCTCCGCGGCATGTGGGATCTTCCCGGACCGGGGCACGAACCCGTGTCCCCTGCATCGGCAGGCGGACTCCCAACCACTGTGCCACCAGGGAAGCCCCCACCATCCATTTTTAAGCATCCACCATGGCATGAACCTCACTAGGGGCTAATGGAAATATAGAATATACAGAAGATGTGGTGGTTCCTCTCAAAAAGTATGCATGGTATTATGAAGAGGCTTAAGTGAACTAACTAGAGATTGATTTAATTAGGGATCAATAAACTTTTTCCATAAAAGGTTACAGAGTAAATATTTGGGGCTTTGTGGGCCATATGGACTTCGATTCCATTGCTCAACTCTATCCTTGTAGCACAAAAGCAGCCACAGATACATGAATGGGCATGGCTGTGCTTCATAAAATTTTACTTACAAAAGTAGGTGGCAGGCCGGATGTAGCCCTGCCAAAACTGCAGGCTGGAGACCCAGGTGAGTCAATGGTTTAGTTCTAGTCTGAGTTCTGAGGCCTGAAAACAAAGAGAAACAATGATGTGGTTCAACGCAAGCTTAAGACCTAGAAAAAACTGATGTTTCAGTTTGAGTTTGAAGACAGGAATAAAAACAGTTTTCCAGTTCAAAGGAAATCAGGCAGGAGGAATTCTTTTTTATTTTAAGGAGAGTCAGCTTTTTGTTCTATTTAGGCCTTCAGCTGATTGGACAAGGCCCACCCATATTTGGAGGGCAATTTGTTTTACTCAGTCTATTCATTTAAATACTAAACTCATCTAAAAATATCCTAACAAAAACACTCAGAATAATATTTAATATCTGGGCACCTCATGGTCCAATCAGGTCGACATGTAAAATTAACATCAAGTAGGCTGATTTTTTTGAAGTCAGTTTGCATAACAGGAGTCATGAGAGTCTAATTGCCTTTTAAAAAGAACCACCTCCCTTGCTCCACCACCACACATATATACCTCTTCCCCTATCTAATGATGCCATAAGAAAACATACTTATCATTAAAAGTCATTTAATACCACTCTTTAAAAAGGCTCCATGGTAGTCAATTATAGTAATTAGTTTTTATGGTTTCACTACATTTTCTCTTCTCTATTCACACACACACAAATAATCTACTTGCAAAATAACAATTCCATGTAATGATATACTACATCATCTCTTTTCTATAGTACAGAGTGCACATTGCCTTGTTGCCTCTGGCTTTGGGTAAAACAATGTGTGAGAGATGACATATGGCATTTCAATTTTTGTATTTTAGCATTTTATTAATTCAGTATGCTACAAGACCTCACCATAGAAGGTAGTAGGTATATTCTTAATGATTTTTTCCTTATTCAAATTTAGTAAGTAACATACCATTATCAAAATCTATTTTCTTTTAATTCTCTTTTAATTTTTTAAAAATTTTATTTATACCATTTACTCAAATAACAAGTGTTAACATTCCATTGCTTAAGTAAAGATTAAAGCTGATTAGGATTTACTATCTGGCACTGTCAAACATTGCTTTCTTTTACATCTCTTTATCTCTGTCCTGTGTTCCAGCTGTCACCATCCAGTTGCACTAAAGAAGCAAACATTGCATTAGCATAAGGAACCAGGATGGAACTATCACGTTGTTATGGGATCCTTTTAGATTGGCACAAATTTCTGAAACTGAATTTCTCTTGACATAACTCTTGAGTTGATTTAATTCTCAAGGATCGGAAATTCGTCTGAGTCTTAGATTTGTAGCTTCATATATATAAAAGTGACTGACATCTATCTTCTGCAATCCTCTTTCCAACAAACAATATATAGTTGGGGGTTGGACAAAACAGCATTCCTTTACAGGATTTCTGATGAAACTGTAACTTTGTAGATTGAAGTATATCTGAAGTCATCAATTTCTGGTCCAGTTATAAATATGTCAAATGGCATTCTTCTAAGTAAATAGTGAATATTATTTCTCTCTCCTTTTCCCTCTCTTCCTTTGAAACATCTGAAGCTGCCCTCAGAGCAAAGTAAGGTTTAAAGGAAAAAATACAGTTTGTAATTGAGATTTTCTGTTAACCTTTAGTCTGTAGTGGTTGTGTTCAATGCTTTTATTTTTCTTCTGGAAATAGTAGTAAATTAGTGTGTTGGTGACATTTCAGAAATCCCAACTTGGAGTATGACTTATACTCTATATTGCATTATAAATACTGACTTGCTTCAAACTCCATGTTTATCTCTTATGTAGAAACCAACCAGACAGTGAAGTCATTATTCAGTTTAATTTGCACCATTTATAACCCTTGCTGGATATGCGTGTGTTAGTTATATTCACAACAAATGTCCTCTGGATTTTGAGGTATACATTATGTTCTTAAAAAATTACTTACATTTCATGCATTGTATTTTTTTTCTTTCTTCTCTGTGCTTAATGTTGTATTATAGAGAAAAATGTATATGTAATTGGGAATTAAGGTATTACATTTGATTTTAGAATATGATTCTGTCTGAATAGGAATCTTGTACATTGCTGTTCTGGATTTATCTATCCTATAAATTTAGGTAGAAAAAGAATTTTTTACTATAAATTTATTATTGATCATGTCTTAAATTTCCCATCCCATCCCACTGCTTTTCAAACCTTACTTATGTATTTTTCAAACCTTCCTTTGTTATTTTTATCTGTCTCCTCTTTTTGTCAATATTTATTCCTTACAGTATTGGTAATAACACAGCTTTTCTCCTTTCCAATAAATAATTCCGTGCTCTGTTAAGGCCTCTAAGTTTGGTTAGGGCAAAACGAAGAGATGAATATAAAATTTCTACTTTTCCAAGGCATAACTTGAACAGCAAGTATTTCTGTGAACAACAGCAAGCCATTGGAGGTGTAACTGTTGGTTGGTCTCCACTTCAACAGTATGGTCTATCCTGGGGCAAAGTTGTTCTCCATCTGTGGACCTGTGAACCTAGAATACAAGTTATCTACTTCTTCCAAAATACAATTGTAGGACAGGCATAGAATAGACATTACCTATTCCAAAGGGAGAAATAGGAAGGAGAAAGGGTTGATTCAGATCCCAGCAAGTTCAAAACCCATCAGAGAAAATTTCATTAGGGTCCAAGGCCTGAGAATAATCCTCTGTGGCTTGAAGCCTTGTCCTCTGAGCTGTCAGTATGCCCCCTACCCCGGTTCCCTCTCCTCCCCCCACGTTTGTGCTGCTCTCAGAGTCATTCTTCCTTTTTCTTGTATAGCAGTATGTTTGCAGCCAAGTAGCTCTATGATTCCATTCTTGCCTGTAGAATTTTAAAGGTCCCACAGTCTTTTGTCATTGTGTCCTGTTTCTGTACCTTTCAATTTAAGATCATAGTGTTTCTGCTGATTCTCGAAAAGCATGTTGGTCTCCTGTGTATAATTCAGGTCCATGCCATTAGACAACAGTCCTCTACAAATCTTTTCTGTATGATCTCATCTCTATTCCTGGTTTCTGCTGAGATACGTAATTGGATCCATGAGCCACTTCCCTGGTCCCTTCAGCAAAATGTGGTTCAGCCGCATCTTTGGCTTTCTTTTCAGAGCATGCTTTATGAACAGAAACTCTCCCAATGTGTTCTGACACTAATTTCTCTGACACCAACTAGGTGTCCTACAATTCAATTCTGTCACTAACTATCCAGAATTTGTGTAGATGCCACAAGATAAGGGCAAAGTCCTTCAATTCTAACTAACTCCTTAGGGTTAGTGTCAGATCTCACATGTTAAAGGGCAAGGTCCTTAACAAGACTGCTTTTGCTAGATGCCAGGCACAGGAGAGATCCCTGAACTACCTGCACTTCTGTTGGAGTTTGGTCGCAAACATGGGAATTTCCACAATCCCCCTTCAAGTTCCTGGGCTTGTAGCTGCATATCTTCCATCTTTGCCTCCATTTCCACATGGTCTTCTCCTCTATGCCTCTGTGTTTCTCCTGCTCTATAAGAATGTCTGTCATTGTATTTAGGGCCCACCCCAAATCCAGGAAAATCTCAAGATTTTTAGTGTAATTATATGCCCAAAGACCTTTTTCCAAATAAGATCACATTCACAGGCTCCAGGTTGATATATCTTTTGGAGGGTTACAATTCAATTCACTATATCCTCCCATCTTTCTCCACTCTCTGTCTCATTTTCTTTCACTCTCACTCTTGCTTTCTCTTTTATAAATGATCTCTTTTTGAAACCAGTGGTTATTAATGCCAAATTTTACTTATAACTAGTAGAGCCAGGCTAATATTTTCAACGTTCATTTACTCCCTCCCCTATAGTTCAGACATTGATCATTTAAATTTTGTCCCTTAGGTCACCTACTTAAGACATTAAAACACTTGCTTCTCTGACTGCTGCATTTATTAATACCCAATTTAAACTGATCATCTTTTTATTATACCTTATTTCCACTGTACATTAAATTAACCTTGTTCATAATGCTTTAACCTGTGTGTTCATATAGATAAAAATAGCTTCTATTATATAATATCATTAAGTTTCAATGGCAATCAAATTCAATTTGTTTGTAGAACTCCTAATGTGTGCAGGGCCAAGTTGCACTGCTTGTCAAACTATTACCCAGAGATCAGCTGATTTTAAAAGTCAGTGAAAGAACTTGTTATACCAGCAGTTTACAGGTATAATCCCAGACATATGGTGTGACTCTGAGCAAATACTCAAATATTAAATGATTAAAGCACAGGGGCTTTCTACTCTATATTTCTAATGCATTGTGTATACATGTATTATCATACTAATAAGCAATACAATACAATGTATAATGTATAGCTTAAAAGAGTGTTAGTGACAAGGACTGTGCCATATTCATCTCTATGGCATATAGCATATAGCTGCACCTATCTCATTCATCTTTAAAGATTCTGTGGTATATGAGTCAAGAGCTAAAAGTAGGATTAATTTTTGTAAAGGGATAAGTATCAAGAGTTGTATGATGGTAGGCATAGTTGTCAAGATATTCTGGAAGCCCAGTTCCATCATATACTTTATATTGAATTGAAGAACTATGTCCTCATTAATAAAGAAAATTTATTAAGGATCTTTCTCTGAAAATTATTATGAGGAGTACATATATTAACTAACTAAAACAGATTTCTTTATTAAATTTTGAATGAGTCAGTAAATGATATATACAACTATTCACAAAGAATTATGAAACATGGTTGCATCATAGACTTACTATTTCTGCCTTTTTCTATATCATGAATCTCATGAAGGTGACATTTCTCAATAATGATAAAAATGATAACAACAGCAACACCAGTGGTTACTATTTGTTATCCACTAATTAAGTATCAGGAACTATACCAGGTTCTGTACCCATTATTTTTAATCCTCCCAGTATCTCCATGAAGAGCAGGTTGAAAATCATAAGATTACTCAAGGTCACAGGTAATTAAGTGGTGGAGGCAGGATTTGGACAGAACTGCATTTCTTTAAAGCCAATGTCTCTCTCTAGCTTGCCCCAAATTCTTTAGTGTCCATATAGAAGTAATGTCAATTCTCTACCTGGCAACATCATGCCTGACTTGCATATGAATCATTGTTTATAGTATCAGATGAATTAAGTTGACAAGAGTTTTCCAGGTAGAAAGTCTGTGGATGTAACAGGCAGAAATGTAGAAAATGTCATTGCAATAAAAACAACATGTTGGGCTTCCCTGGTGGCGCAGTTGTTGAGAGTCTGCCTGCCGATGCAGGGGACACGGGTTCGTGCCCTGGTCCAGGAAGATCCCACATGCCGTGGAGCGGCTGGGCCCGTGAGCCATGGCCGCTCAGCCTGCGCGTCCGGAGCCTGTGCTCCACAACGGGAGAGGCCACAACAGTGAGAGGCCCACATACCGCAAAACAAAAAACAAAAAACAACAACATGCTTCTCGGATTCTAAAGAAAAACTCTCCCTCTTCCCATCCAGGAAGAAGATAAGGAATCTAAATCTGTATTTTAAAAAAATATTATATTGGAGTATAGTTGACTTACAATGTTGTGTTAGTTTCAGGTGTACAGCAAAGTGAATCAGTTACACATATACACTCTTTTTAGATTCCCTTCCCATATAGGTCATTACAGAGTTTTGAGTAGAGTTCCCTGTGCTGTACAGTAGGTTCTTATTAATTATCTATTTTATACATAATAGTGTGTATATATCAACCCCAATTGCCAGTTTATCCCTACCCCCCATCCCCCCTGGTAACCATAAATTTGTTTTCTACATCTGTGACTCTATTTCTGTTTTGTAAATAAGTTCATTTCTACCATTTTTTAAGATTCCACATGTAAGTGATATCATATGGTATTTGACTTTTTCTATCTGTCTTACTTCACTCAGTATGACAATGTCTAGGTCTAAATGCCTGAAATTGTTGATGGTGGACATACTATATTATCTAAATAATCCCATGGAGTGAGTTCTTTTTGTTTGTTTTTTTTTTTGGCTGTGCTGTGTGGCTTAGTTCCCCGACCAGGGATCAAACCCCGGCCCCTGGCAGTGAAAGCGCCAAGTCCTAACCACTGGACCACCAGGGAAGTCCCCACCGAGTGAGTTTGATGGGTTTATTATGGCTAGTTTATAAATGAAGAAAGTGAGGCTTTGGAGGGTTATATATTTTCCTAAGCTACTGACAAGATCCTCTCCTTAACTAAACTTTAGTCAGGTGCCTCTAGGCCTTGACCTTCAGTGTCTCTCCCTGTTTGGCCTGTATCACCCAATTTTAGCAAGAATCATGTGAATTCAGTTTAGAAAGGACTACCCATCTTTGATATCTGATCAAATTCCTCATCCTCTACAATCGCCCTAGTCACCTGATTATCCTGGCCCACCTTCAGCAAGAATCCTGTTAAATCCATTTACCCAGAAATCCCCCTTTACCTCTGACATTTCCTCTTAGCAATTTTCTGTCCACTCACCCCCACCCTACTCCTTGGCTATGAATCTCTACTTATCCATACAGTATTTGGAATTGAGCCCAGTTCTATACTGAGGTCTCTATTCCCCTAATGTAATAGTTCCTGAGTAAAATCTATTGGAGGGGAAAAAGTGAGAGCTGTCTGGATGGTAAACCTACAAGCAACAGAGACAGATTATGTATGGAGAATGACATAAAGGAGGGATGACACCACACTTTCTTGCCTACTTAAGGAAAGATTGGTGGTAACATTCACTGGTGCCATGGTAATAGGAGCAGATTTCAGGTGAAGATCAGAAAATTAAATTAGCTATATTGAATAAAAGTATTAATTTTAAAAATCCAATTTAAGGTGTCTAGTTGCAAGTTAGACATTTGAGTTTAACTCAGAGCTCAATTTTACTTTGTTCTTATCTCTTTTTGGAATGAATAGTGGACGATCCGGGCCTTCTAACACTTGATGGCATTTTTCCTTATGCTACAGTAGAAGAGAGAGCCATGTTTGTGGGAAACAATGTGTTATGACTTTTTCTTTCAATCTGTAATGCCCTGGATGTTTATTACTGTGAATAACCAAAAACCCCACACTTACTTTAAAAAAGAGAGAGAGAGAATTTGTTGCCTTTATGGGTTAGTGGAAATGAAAAGGTTCGTGGGTAGGGCAGCCTCCAAGTGTAATTTGCTCAGTGCTCCAGCCCCATTCTCCTGAGATTTTCTTAACTCTTTTGTTCTAATCCTTCAGGGTCAGACTGGTATGGTTTTGCACAGGTTCCGGACGTGCAGGCTCAGTGGCCATGGCTCACGGGCCCAGCCGCTCCGCGGCCTGTGGGATCTTCCCGGACCGGGGCACGAACCCGTGTCCTCTGCATCGACTCTCAACCACTGCGCCACCAGGGAAGCCCAGCCTGGTATTGTTCATGGAAGAAAAAGGCTGCAGCAGTTTCAAACTTAACATCTGCAAGCTATGTTATCCAAAATAAGAGGATGGCCTCTCTATTATAAAATGTATAAGAAGAGTCCTGGGATTAACTGTCTTAGAAAACATGAGCTGCTCCAGAAACTAAGGATGGAATCAGCTTGCCTAAACCACAGGGATTTTTGTTATACCTTGGGAGTTACAAAGAAGGGTGAATGGATATTAGAGAAGAAACTGACAGCTACTCACAATAATCTATTTGACTGATGAATATCCACACCATCTCTATGCTCTTTTCCAATATACTCTTATCAACCTGGACTTTACTCATTTTCTTTACAAAAGTAGATAACAAAAGTCTCATTCAGATATACCATCTAGCTCTGATTTTTAGGTTCACTGGATGATGTTCAGTCCTCTTAATCAGGCACAGATATACCTTCTCACAGTCCAGTACCTATTGTTAAATAAAAAATTATCCACTACGACATATAAACTCTAATAAAAATTACCATGCAGAATATTCTTTGACATTAGTCTTAACAATATATTTATAGATATGTCTCTTCGGGCAAGGGAAACAAAAACAAAAATAAACAAATGGGACTACATCAAACTACAAAGCTTCTGCACAGTAAAGGGGACAATCAATAAAACTAAAAGACAACCTACCGAATAGAAGAGATATTTGCAAATGATATATCCAGTAAGGTGTTAATATCCCCCTAATATACAGAACTCATATGACTTAACAACAATGACAACGAAACCCCAAAAAAATCCAATTTAAAAATGGGCAGAGGAGCTGAATAGACATTTTTCCAAAGAAGACATACAGATGGCCAGTATGCACATGAAAAGATGTTAAATATCGCTAATTATTAGGGAAATGTAAATCAAAACCACAATGAGATATCACCTCACACCTGCCAGAATGGCTATTATCAAAAAAACAACAAATAAGTGTTGGTGTGGTGAGAATGTTGAAAAAAAGGGTAACTCATACAGTGTTTGCGGGAATGTAAATTGGTGCAGCCAATATGGAGAAGAGTATGGCGGTTCCTCAAAAACTTAAGAATAGAACTACCACATGATCCAGCTATCTCACTTCTGGCTATTCAACCAAAGAATACGGAAACAATAATTCAAAAAGATATATGAACCCCTATGTTCATCGACGCATTACTTACAATAAACATGATATGGAAACAACTTAAGTGCCCATCAACAGATGAATAGATAAAGATAAGATGTGGTGTATATACACAGTGGAATACTAAGCCATAAAAAAGGAAATCTTGCCATTTGCCACAACATGGACGGACCTTGAGGGTATTATGTTAAGTAAAATAAGTCAAACGAAGAAAGACAAATACCATATTATTTCACTCATATGTGGAATATTTTAAAAACTAGTAAACAAACAAACAAACAAATTAAATGATCAAACAAAAACACACACATAGATATAGAGAACAGAGTAGTGGTTACCAGATAAGGAGGGTGGGCTGGGGGAGGGTGAAATGGGTAAGGGGGATCAAATGTATGGTGACAGGTGGAAACATTTTTGGTGGAAGCATGCTATAGAAATATAATGTTGTACACAAGAAAATTATTTAATGTTATAAATGAATGTTATCTCAATAAATATAAGCAAATAAATAAATAAAATATCTCAAAGAAAAAAAAAATCACTTGCAGAAGGAATATCTAGAAACGAGAAACAGTGATCACTTGTCCACAACACAGAGAATATCCTCTGGACAACAGTAACAAAATCCACCTGCCTTGTTGGAGAAGTGAGGTCTCAGTCCACCAGCTGAACCCAGGTTTTGCTCTTCAGAGTAAATGGTTCACGCCCATTTGTCTCTTCTCCAGGTTTGTATGTAACTTCCCTTTGGGGAAGCTGTCCTTCAAAATAGGAAATATTAAAAACCAGCCTGTTTCTATGTGGTGTAAACTCAGGGGCCTGGACCTTGCCCCACATTATAAGCCACTGGGAATCTGACTTGAGGTTTACTCGCAATACATCTTCTAAATTCTCAGTGGGCTTTAGGTCTGTTTTGGTCACACTTACAAAGGCTGGGAAGTCTACCACCAAAAATTTGGGTTAGATGTTGAGACTGATGATGACACATGCACACCCAGAAGGTATGGAAAGGTTTATCACTCACATAATAATGGGGCTTTTCTGGAGATAGGTGGGCAGACTTCCCAAGCTGATCTGAAAATGGCTTGAGGAAGCAAAACAAAACAAAACCAAAAAAGAGTACTGGCTGACGAATGCATAAAGAAGATGTGGTACATATATACAAAGGAATATTACTTAGCCATAAAAAGGAACGAAATTGGGTCATTTGTTGAGACGTGGATGGATCTAGAGACTGTCATACAGAGTGAAGTAAGTCAGAAAGAGAAAAAAAAATATCGTATATTAACGCATATATGTGGAATCTAGAAAAATGGTACAGATGAACCAGTTTGCAGGGCAGAAATTGAGACACAGATGTAGCGAACAAACGTATGGACACAAAGGGGGGAAAGCAGCGGGGGGTGGGGGTGGGGGTGGGATGAATTGGGAGATTGGGATTGACATGTATACACCCATGTGTATAAAATGGATGATTAATAAGAACCTGCTATATAAAAAAATAAAATAAAATTCAAAAAAAAAAAGTACTGGCTTTGGGTGTTTATTGTGGTTAGAGATTGCACCTGTGGTGAGTATTCCCACACATGGGTGAGGGTTTGTGTGGTTTGAATCTCCAATGACCTCAGTGGAGGGAACACCCAGATTTATTAGGTTCCCCAGATTTCTGGCAGAAGGGGAAGAAGGAGGAATAAAGCTTAAAAGATGTTTGCAGTCCCATATAAAAAACAGAGTCAGAGTTTTTATTTTCAGAATATATATTTTCTAATAATTTCATGTCCCAGACATCATGGAATCTTCTCTAGCCAACGTTTGTGGCCAGTAATGAGCTTGAACATTTCTGTCCATTCTTAACAAGTATTTCTATCTTTTTAACCCTCAGTTTAAAATTCTCCTTTGTTAAATTGACCAAAGTAGACTGGGGAGACAAGGTAAAGGTAAACTGTCCTCTTATCCCAGACTGCATCCCAGCTCTACATTGAAGTGACTGTCCCCTTTTACAAACAAAAATTGAGCTACTAGAATTGTTTGGGGAGGCTTTGGGGATCAGGCTTTTCCTGGGTCCCAGTCTTAAAATCTGCCAAGGTTTTTAACTTTACTACCTTTGTCAGAACTAGTGTTAGAATTTGAGATAGAAAATCTAACTTTCCAATTGTGAAATTATTCAATATTGAAGTCTTATCAACATGGATTGAACTCCTTGAGCAGACAAGACGTCTCATAGCAAAACTGTAGATCTTCCTCTTCTTTCAGAGGACAGGACAGTTTCAAAGTAGCTTATTCCTATGATGAGTAAACTTACTGAAGCTACAAGAAATAGCAATCAAGTAACACCATGCTGATGTATTAGCCATGCCTCTAATGCTGTAGCATTGTTAGGCAAAGGATCCATGTCTAAACGTTAGACAGGCTACAAGTTAACAGCTATTTCACTAGTCTACAAGAATCATCATCAATTTCTCACATGAGGTAGAGGAAAATGTGAAGGTGACCAATAGCTATCTACTCTAGCAGGTACTCAGTAAAAATATTTGTTCAGTAAGAAGAGGGTATGTTTCCAGAATTTAAACATTTAATTGATTAGCATGTTAAGTGCCATGGGACATTACTCATCTCTCACTTTGTTCCTAGAGTTTAATTATCCAGGATCAACCTTTGTTAAGCGCGTCTACCATCGTGGTCCTGAAGTGGCTTCCAGGGGGCCCTGAGATTTTCCTTTATGCTTGTTGGTAAAAACATCCCATCTGCCTGAAGATAAGCAGGACTGTTTTAGGAAATTGAGTGGATGAACTTATGGTCTTTCCTGTCCATTTAGGGGCATGGATATCACCATCCATGTTATACATTAATGTATGAAAAACTTGTCTTCTGTGCTTTCCCATGACAATTTTTCATATCGAGTCATAACATTTTAATTCAAGCTGCTTTTCTTTTATCAAATAGATTCTTCTAAGGAATTATACAAAGCTTTCAATTTTATAAGGTTGTGCATTTTTAAAAGATTTTTAAATAAAAATAGGAATGAAAGCCTTTGAACGTTTATGCTAAATTTGTGTCATTCTGAAATGGAGTCTTTCTTCTCTTTAATGGTTCTCTCAGTGCTGAGATTAGAATAATTGCTCTGGTTAACTTTTGCATTTCTATGTTAAAGCCAACTGGATAAAATATATTTTTTCTTTTTTCAAAAGCAAAGCTTGTTCTTATGCAACTTTTTTCCTGCTCCCTCATTTTGAAGTAATTTATTTTCTACCATAGCCAAGAAAATTAGTGACTTCATTTTTGCTACTTAATCCTCTCAGCTAAAAGTCACAATCAGCTGGATCCCTCTTAGGTATGTACCATAACAAGCATTCTATTTCTCCATTTCAAAAATATTTATTTCCTATGTTATTTTCCTTCTGTCTCTGCTATCTGATAAGGATTATCTGAAGCACTGACTCAAGCAAAGGTATTAGGTTGAATCCTGCACAAGGGAGCCACCAAGAAGGCCACTGGAAGGGGCTTCTTTTCCTCATTAGCACAAAGGGGACATCTGCTCACCAAACTGTACATCAGTAGATTTGCATCTGTCCAGAATGAAAAGCCTTTTTCAGTTTGCAGAAATATCCCTTTTCCTAGAGTTTCAGGTCTAGTTGTGCAATTTATTAGAGTTCCATATCAGTTAGGGATTTTTATAGCAAGCAGTAGAAACTTACTCTGGTTAACTTATGAAACAGAAATGGAATTTGTTTCTAAAGATGCTGCAGTAGCTTATAGAATTATGGAATACTGAGGCTTTCAGAAGGACAGACACTCGTGCACCCCTGCAGTGTCAGCAGCAGGAAAAATTGGACAACAGAATTAGCCAAGAGCTAACGTTTCCCTTTTGTTTTCATAACTCGAGTTTCAAATTCTCTTGGGAGAGTATGGTTGACCTTGTTACCAAAAGAATTAGGAAGGAATGATGAGTAAATTAGAATAATAAATAGCCACTTGTGACAGACATGAAGATATGCAGACTGCTTCTCCTTCACGTAAGGGTTTCATTGCCCAGATGAGGAGCGTGGTTGGCAACCGGCACCCAGCTATTAATTATCATCTCCAGGTCTACCTCAGCTTATGAGTTGTCATCACTCAGAAGTGGCCATGATGTGAGGCGGCAAGCAAAAATCTTTCCAATGGGAAGAGTTTTGGGTGCTACATCTGAGCATCCACTTTATGTGGAAGAAGGGGCCCAGGATTAGAATATACAGACTCATGGAAAGTTACAATGTTCAGTCTGGCTGAACAGGGACCTAGAATAAAAAGATTGGAAGATCAGAGACAAAAAGGTCTTGAGTGGAGACGTATGAATGGACTTATGGGAGAAGGCACAAATTGTGGAGAACTTTATTTTACCTATCAGTACCTAGGAAAAAGCATCGACCAAAGAGACGCTACCAACTAAGTAGACAACATGTCTTATTATTATGATGGGCCATCAGGTAGCTGCTTCTGATTGGTCCCACCTCATAGCAAAGGAGGCGCAGGAGTGGGTCCATGAGCTTGGGATTCATTGGTTGTTTTCATATACACCAATCAGAAGCAACATAATAATTGAAGAAACAACTGAAGTACCAGTTGGGAGGCAATACTCTGGGAGTGTGAAGTTCTGTCTTCCAGGAGTCATAGGTCTCTCTATGGCATTGTGTCTCCAATAGGAAGAATACACAGGCATAGGAATCAAGGGACAGAAACAAAAGTGACCTCAATTAGTATCATCCCTGATTCCTTGACACAGTAAGAGACTTTGTGTTTCTCATTGTCTCAACTCTTGGCTCTACAGGATTGGATATCCTGGTCCACAAAGAGGGTACACTCTTGCCATAGAAACAACAAGCTAAAAGCTATGACTACCACCTCATACTTTGGACTCCTGTATCCAGGGACAGGCAGTCAGACTGTTAAGTCACCATCTTAGCAGACCACTGAACCTGATCAACAGGAGAAAGTAGAACAGCTGTTATCCAACTGGGGCAGTAGGTAAGGAATATGTATGAAATATGAGTTATCCAGTTGGGTGACTCTTGGTACTTTCTTGCTCAAATACAACTGTGAATGAATAAGTGCAGGACATTAACCTGAAAAAAATATGCTTGCCAGGAACTCAGTTCCCTCAAGAATGAGGGTTTGGGACACACCATGAAGTAAGCCACCCACTGAAATCAGCAAAGGTGATAGCTGAGGGGAAGGAGGATTTGAAAGGGTGGAGGAGGAAAGAGATGGATGAGTACCAGTTTCAGCCCTTGGATGGGAACAGGAAAGGGGGATGCAATTCCAGTCACTACCTTATTTTTCTAAACTTCTCTGCACAAGTAGCTGCTCTCCAAATGCACATGGAGAAGTGAATCCTCAGGGAACAAGGGCTGGAATGTGGCAGAAACAGAGAACTGGGACTCTCAAATCCCCCTTCAAGGAAAGACTTGTTGCCCAACTGAGAGGAGTGTGGTTTGCTGGCAACATCTTGCTGTTAATTTCTTCAGGTGTGCCTCAGCATTTGAGTCGAGGTCATGCTCTCTTTGGGTGGCCTCAACCAATGACTGGGTGAGACTGTGATACAAGGGTTCAGCAATTTCTGCTCACTACAGGATTAGTTTAATATTTGCTCCCTGGCCCCAGTTGGGTTCACAGAGATTTTGTTATATTAGCATCACAGTCTCTTGAAACCCATGCCCTATTCTGTTCTTCCCTTGTGCTTTCATATATGTTACTTTTGTATAAACGTGTTGCTGTACTAATTGTATCTAAATGTCAGCTGCTGTAGGACCCAACTAACACACCAGTAAAATTCTTTGTTTCTTCTTTTTAAAGAAAATTTCCACAAGCAGTGTATGAGTTAGAGTAAGATAATGCTGTCTCCCAAGAAACTGCAATTCTTTTAGAGTGCCACACATTGTGATCTTGTGCCTTGGTTTAGCTGGCAAACAACTTCACATTACTGCAAAATACGCCCTACAACTTTTAGGATTTAGCATATTAGCATTATGTTCATTTCAAGTGTCCAGTGTATGTTTACAGACTCTACACACCCAATAAAAATATGAAAGGCTCACATTTGTCAACCCACATTGCAGCATTGTCAATGTTCAAATGTGTGCCGATGTTTTCTTTTTCTCTGATCTTTTGAAAGTACTTTTTGAGAACATTTAAAATAAATTATTGCATCCAAGCATGGCTTAAGGCTGATTCTGAGTTATCTCACATCCTACAATACACTTTGTTATAGTGGAAAGAACTCAAGATTTTAGTCAAAGTCACCTAGGTTGAACTCTGGATTTGTCTCCTATCCAGCATATGATGTCAGGAAAGTTATTTAATCTTTTTTTTTCTTAACTGTCTCATGTAAAATGGAACAATTATAATACCATCCTTAAGTTTTTCCTTTGAGGATGAATAATGCATATAATGTAATCAGGGTATCTGGAACTCAATCAAGAAATAGTCTTTTCCAGAAGTTATAGTAGGTAGGTAAGGTGCAGAATCTGGAAAAGGGAATAAACTGTAATTTGTTTAGCACCTGACATGTCATGTCCTTCATTATTTGTATTACGGCTATAATTTCATTTCTTTAATCCACACACAAGCTTGTGAATTAACCTTATATATTCTTATTTTATAGCTAGGAAAATATAGGACTCTGAAAGGTGAAACAACTAGCCCAGCGCGATATGGTTCATAAGTAGCAAGGATGGAGAAGTTATAGCATTTCCAACAGAGCCATTAATAAGAATTAAATGCCCAAAGTGAATGATAACACTAGTGCTAGGTTAGTATGCTTTCTTTTTCTTTTTTTTTTTAACATCTCTATTGGAGTATAATTGCTTTACAATGGTGTGTTCATTTCTGCTTTATAACAAAGTGAAACAGCTATACATATACATATATCCCCATATCTCCTCCCTCTTGTGTCTCCCTCCCTCCCTCCCTATCCCACACCTCCAGGTGGTCACAAAGCACCGAGCTGATCTCCCTGTGCTATGCGGCTGCTTCCCACTAGCTATCTATTTTACATTTGGTAGTGTATATATGTCCATTCCACTCTCTCACTTCGTCCCAGCTTACCCTTCCCCCTCCCTGTGTCCTCAAGTCCATTCTCTACACCTGCATCTTTATTCCTGTCCTGCCCCTAGGTTCATAAGAACCTTTTTTTTTTTTAGATTCCATATATATGTGTTAGCATACGGTATTTATTTTTCTCTTTCTGACTTACTTCACTCTGTATGACAGTCTCTATGTCCATCCACCTCACTACAAATAACTCAATTTTGTTTCTTTTTATGGCTGAGTAATATTCCATTGTATATAGGTGCCACATCTTCTTTTTCCATTCATCTGTCGATGGACAGTTAGGTTGCTTCTATATCCTGGCTATTGTACATAGAGCTGCTATGAACATTGTGGTACATGACTCTTTTTGAATTATGGCTTTCTCAGGGTGTATGCCCAGTAGAGGGATTGCTGGGTTCTATGGTAGTTCTTATCTCTTCTCTACCCTGCTGTTATGGTGAACCAATGCTTTCACAGTGTGTTTTCTTTGAGAAGTAGACTGAGCTTTTAACAGGTAACTAGCTTGTGGCTTTAAAGGTAATCGATTTGAGTGATTTATTACAAAATGTGATTGCTTTTAAATATATACAAAGGATCAAAATAACATGAAAAGATGAATACATTGGAGATTTTACTGGGTCTATTTTCATGGTCAGATCGAACTTTTTGTTTTTAGCAAATAGCCTGTTAAAAATGGCTGATGGGGGATGCTTCCTTCCGCACTGAAGTACTCACAGTTCCCAGAACATACCAAGCTCAGGCAGACCTTTCCCTCTGTACGTGGCTCACATCTGTGACTTCTCATTGGAAAGACCTTTTCTCACTTATTTTCTCAGACAGGACTCATTCTTACCTCAACACCAGTGTCTGCACCTCTTAGAAATGTCCCCTGGAACACTAACTACCCAGCCCTGACTTCCCAAACCATCACTCAATCACAGTAATTGGGACCAGTGCCTTTCTTGCAGCATTTTTATGATGGCATTTATTAAATTATGTACAATTTGATGGATGGTGCTGTTGCAGGACAGGGGAAGTCAGAGCTCAGTAGATGGTTATTAACATGTATTGGGGAGGACAGGAGAATGGCCTATTACTACTAAAATTAGCTGAGACTGGCTGGACTATCAAAGCCAATGATCTTGAACTACATTCTGTAGTGGACACTGTCAGTGTTCCACTCAGATCTCTGCAGATCTGTTTTCCATTTCTGTGTGTCCCTCCCTTCGTTTACTATTTGGTGTTTCTAAAGTCCTGCACCTGCCCCTCTTCAGATGGTTGTTCCAGGGCTACTTTACCTGTATTACTAGTGACACAAAAACACGGGAATGTTGTGACCCTCTCATCTTTGTGCAGCATAGCTCTTAGCAGAGATAGACTGGAACCACTGGAAGGGGAAAGCTCAGCCCCCTTGCCTTTAGTCAGCACAAGATCTTAGAGGACCAGCCTGTGGCTGAGATTTTCCCCTTAAATCACTCCATTTGTCTCTTTTCCTTCCTTGTCTAGCTCAGATGACTCTGTTATTGGTTTCTTCTGGGAACACTTCAGTTATAAAGCATTTGCACATGAAATGTGTCTCAAGGTCTGCTTCTGGGAAATCCATCTTGAAGACATTAAATGGCCATTTACATTTATTGTTTATTTTATCAAAACAGTTTTCACATAAAGACCACCACAACAGTAGAGGCTCATATTGTAAAGCAGCATGACCACCCCTTCCTTCCCCATTCCCTCCTCCTGGACACAATGGCTATCATTTTGGATTAGGCTTGATTTTATGGTATTTTCTTTCATATCACTAAGTAATTACTGCTCTTATTTTATACATCAGATTTAGTTATGATTCACTTCCTGGAAATTAGAAAAAAGATTAGGAAGTAGCTCACATGCTCATATGTGACCTCCCCATTACAGGGCCTTCATTCCCATCCTGCCAAGAGAGTTTTTTTTTGTTCGTTTTGTTTTTAATTCATGGTTCTATTTTGGTCAACTTCAAGCAAGGAACTTAAGCTGCCATCTCTCCATCTCTTAAAAATTTTCAAGATCTCCATTCAAATTCCCCCTTTCCTTCAAGAGAAATCCCTCCCAGACTCTCTTTCTTATGTTCCAATTTAGACTTTGAGGCCTGCTACACAGCTGTCATCAGGGGACTTTTACTTTTCTTGCCCTCTTGAGTCTACAGCTTCCTTTTAATTAATAGATCAATCTCTTCTCTTACTAGAATATACCCTTGAGTAATTTCTTAAGTGTGAATAAAGATAATTCTTTGAGTCTTTTCATGATGTAAATGGCTTTATCCTGTCTTCTCATTTTATTGTAGCTTGCCAAAATGTTCTATTCTAGGTTGAAAATATTTTTCTTTCATAATTCTGAAGGTATTTTTTTCATTGTCTTCCTACATTCATTGCTGCTAAGAAAAAGGCTGAGGCCACTCTACATTTCATAGCTTTGTAACTGACCTATTTTTTTTCCTGTTTTGACACTTTTAGAGTCTTAACTTTATCCTGCAATTTAAAATCGATGCATCTAGATTTCTGAGTTTATTTTCATATGTCTTGCACTCATTACATACTTTTCATTCAAGTGACAATGTATTATTTCAAATGTGAAAGTTTTTCTTGAATTGTTTCTTTATTAATTTTCTCCCCCATTATTTTTGTCTATTCTCTCTTTCTGGAACTTCCATGTGTTCCTCATCTGGTCCTCTTTGTTTTTCATCTCTTCCTTTCTTTTCTATATAATTTTTGTTTTACTCTCTGGGACATTTCTTCACTTTAGTCTTCTTTCTCATCTACTGTTTGTTTTATTCTGACAACAATAATTTTAATATCTAGTCCTGTGATTTCTCTCTTTCCTAAGATCCTGCTCTTGTCTAAACATAAAATGTGTACATTTCCCTGAAGCTATTTTCTTTGGCTCTTTTTCTTTCATTCTGTTTAATTATCAGCCTATTTCATCTTACAGGATTTCTTGGAAATTCTACAGATCCTTCATTTTGGATTTATATGTATGTGCGCAGCAATAGAAAGGCCAGGTCGCTCACTGTTTATAAATAGGCTGTTTATAAACTCAGACTCAGGGGTGAAGCCGGCTGCTGTACTGGGAGAACTCTTAACATCAGGTTAAGGAGAGCTCTCCTTAGGGGGTCTTTGTTCTCCTCGGACACTAAGTGCATGTCTGTGCAGAAGAACATTTTTGTCTAGACATAGATATCAGACTTTGTTCTGTGCGCTCACACGGAATGAATAATTTCCACCTAAGTGTGTTCTATTAGACGTGTGATTTAAGCCTGAGCCCTCGTTCTGGTCCACAGTGTACCCTGATTTCTAAATGTAAAGTGTCTCTGAAGCTCTGCCAACAGGCGAGTACCCTCTTTGAGTCTTTTCAGGCTGAAAGTGTCTTTATCCTGTCTTCTCACTTTATTGTAGCTTGCCAAAGTGTTCTATTCCCCTGTGTTTATGGCCAAGGTTGAGGCTGTATTCCTCAATGCTCCTTCTCGCTCTTTCCATCTTCCAATAATTGTTGGAATTTCCTGTCCGTGGATCACTCTTTTCCCATTCTCTTTGCTATAGGTTTATGCCATGTTATGAATTTCTTTATTATCATTTTGTGGAATAGGAGAGAGAGAGAGA
The DNA here is from genome assembly GCF_949774975.1 of Lagenorhynchus albirostris. NCBI lineage: Eukaryota > Metazoa > Chordata > Mammalia > Artiodactyla > Delphinidae > Lagenorhynchus > Lagenorhynchus albirostris. Next base: position 106,339,939 of record NC_083100.1, read on the forward strand.
GAGGGAGTGAGAGAAAGAGAGATTATGTGATGCTGCTTTCCTCTGCCCTCTTTTACTTCTAGAAATGTACAACTACTCCCGTTTCTATTACTCCTAGTATTGATTCTACCTTTGGTTCTACTATTAGCATGTAATTGGATTTAATATTTGTTTACAGTACCTTGTGACAGGAACCTTGTTATGAGATTTGTGTATTTCATTATTTCACTTAATTATCACCTTATCTTTACAGGTGTTACTATCTCCATTAAACATACAAGGAAATAGAGGTTCAAAAAATATCTTTCAGAGCTTGAATTTGCAATTTGGTCTATCTGACCACAAAGGTCACAGTCATCCTATTATGTTAGGCTACAGCTACTCTCTGCCTTCCAACAGGCGGTGTTTATAGATTTGCTTATTTGTTTGCAATTTGTGGCATACTAAATGACATCATTTGCACAAAATGAAGGACATCTGTTTATCCAGTTTTTTCCAGATGTTTTATTATAGTTTTCTATGTAGTGACATTTTCCTTTTATATTTTACTTGGACTACATTTATATTAAATACCAACAAACTGGAATTATATTCTCTGTGGGAATATTTCACACCTGAAATGTAATATAAAATTCAAGGTGGAACTATATTTAACTAGCCTGAGTGTTCCAATTACTAATAAACAACACTGTAAAGTGTCAGACACAAAGTTCTAAGGCAATTTCATGTTTTTCCCCAGGCTGTAAATCTTACCAAAACACTCATTAATAAGTATTTTGGCAAGATATATTTTGAGAGTATTTTATGTATGTGTTTTCTAAAAACATTGGCTTATCTACTACCTAAATAGCAGATTCTTGCAATTTACTAGTTTTAGTTGGGTTTTCTTATACTGGTCCATCTTGGAGTCTTGTAATAAGTGTGTAGTTATTCTTATGAATAAATGTTGAGCTGCAAAGCAAGAAGACAATTTCCATCCTTCTTTTGATGGTCTAGATTCATGAGAAAGAAAAGTAAAAGAGAAGCCTGAGGGACTATGCAAAATAATTTATTTATCGTGAAGCTTAAATTTAAATATTCTTCCTAACTTTTTTTTTCAAATCCTTAGCTGTGACCTTGTGAACTTTTTAATCTCTATGCATTTGCATACTTCTCATTTTTTAAAATAAGAAAATTGGAATAGATTAATAGTTACAAAAATATTTTTCTAAAAACCTTTTGTTAAAAACATTATAATATAAAATAGATAATCAACAAGGACCTACTGTATAGCACAGGGAACTTTACTTAATACTCTGTAATTACCTATATAGGAAAAGAATCCAAGAAAGGATAGACGTTTGTATATGTGTAACTAAATCACTTTGCTGTACACCTGAAAATAACATAACATTGTAAATCAAATATACTCCAATATAAAAATAAATAAATAATTTTTAAAAACTTAAAAAAAAACCAATATTATACAAAATCCCAGTATATTTTAAAAATCAGATAAAAGCTGAGCATGTCTGGTAGAAACCCTGTGAGATCGAACCTGGAGGAGACTGGAGCCTGACTCCTCAGCCTTCACCTCACTTCAAATGGCAGCTTCAGGGTACATCTCGTGAACCTTTGGATGCTCAGGAAAACTGCTGGCATACATGGCATCTAAAAATGCTTCAGTCTCAAAATTTACATAACACTATGACACAGAGTGATGAATTTGGGGGAAAAGAGAGGACTTACCTTCAATGGAAATAGGAAAGTATAAAAGTGATTGCTCATGCCTCATTTTAACTATTTGTTTTTTTGGAGCTTTCTGTAATTAAATCTACCTGTATTTCTCATTACTGTATATAGCCATTTGTATAAGATGTTCTAGGACCAAGGAATTTATTGCATTTTTCATAATGACATAAATAACCATTTTTATAGTTTTATATGCCACTTCAGAGAAATAAGCTCAAAGATCAGAAGCTCAAATATGGAGTGTTTGGCCCCCCAAGAAGTCTATATTTTTGATTCTGAAATCACATACAGGATGAAGTTCAGTACCAGACCTATTTAGCAATAGATTTTCCATTCCACAGAAATCCTCTCACTCCTGATTTCCTTTTGCAGTTTTAACTGAGTCACTCAGGGGAACCTTAAATAGACCTTTCCTTATAAGGCAAGGTGCTTCTCTAAACTTTTTGATACCTCTTTCTTTTTGAATTCTATGCAGTATTTAGAGTAATACCTCACGCATCAAATGAGCTCAACCAATATCTGTCTTTGTTGGAAGAAGAGGAGAGAGGGTATCATGGTTGACAGAACTCCTTCTGTATGGGATTTCTAAACTTTTGGTTTATACTTAGATTTATTTTGAACTCAGCAATATGATGTGGATCATGAAAAAAAAATCAGGTGAATGATGAATGGCAGAAAGTACAGTGATGAAGAATAAATTATAACATTTAATAGTTAAACTCATCTATTTTTCTAGTAGTGTTGCCTGAGCTATGATTATAGATTAAGACAGGAATGGTGAAATTGTAAGCAAAATAGGAAACAATGAAGTTTTTTGAAACATAGAAATGATTTTTAAAGTTCTCTGGTATGAAAACCTTCTTTTAAGTTCACATGAGACATTTTGTAAAACAGTGTTCAGTGTTTAAAAGTTGCATTTCATCGAGCATGAAAATACACATGTTTCAATTTGAAATGGTAGTGTGCTGGGTTGAGTCTTTGGGGATCAAAGATCAAAGGAGACACAAATTTATTAAATGAAAAATGCAATAAAGCCTCAGTATAAATATGAATATACCTTGATACACTTAATAAGTTCTGAGTCTTTTTGGGTTGTAAGAGTTTTTCCAGTCTCTCAAAAATTCATGTTGCAGAAGGCAATTTTATCCAAATCATAAATCCCTACATCAACGTTTTAGAGTTCCCAATTATCCAAATATTCATTCCTCCAGAGATAATAATGTACAGTTGGTAAATGTTCGAAAGAATGCTATTTTAAAAGTTGCTTCTTAGAGGTGACAAAATAGTGGATATAACATCTAATATCAATCATATCTTGATGCCAAAACAATGAATTTCAGAGCATTATGCACACTCAAGGATGAGCATCTCAAATCATACACCATAAAATGTGTCATTAAGGTTTGTATTTTCATGGGAATGTCAGCCATCCTCCAGGTCTATATTGTCATAATAAGCTTGAGCTCTATCTAGTTGTGAGTTCTGTCTAAGTGGGCAGGACATATCACTAGCAAGGTTCATTCTTGTTTTGGTGAATGATAAGCAATTAGGCATGAAAGTCTAACCTCCCAATACTTACATAAAGACGGCCACGCTCTGAGTTTCCCGAACCCATCCCATGGCTTCTGGTATCTCTGAGTAACTAAGTCTTTTTCTTTAGATAGTAAGTTTTCCAGAATTGTTCTACAACAGAATATCACTGTTTCTTGTCACTCTATATTTTTAGAACATTATAGGGTGGGGGAAGTTAGGAGGGATTAACTGTCAAAGGTTTCACTAAACAACGTATTTCTCTCATTACTATTTGTCAACTTTGAACTCAGAAACTCTGAGGCTCAATTAGGTGGGAATGTTGGACCTGCCCCACTGGATCTGCAGGATTTTCAGTGTATTTTTTTTAGCTGTTGTTTTCTCTCCTGAGAATCCCAATATGATTGCATATGATTTATATTTTTAGAAGTTTGTTAATATTAATCTGCTGCTGCTTCCCAATGTCCCCAAGCTCCTGTTCTAAACACTGTTGTTATTATTGTTGTTTCTATACCAACACTTTAATATACTTTTTTGGGGAAATTGAAGTGTTTTGCCACCTTGAACTAGAAGCCTGGGTGTATTTTATGAATGCCTCAACTTGTCACCAATTTGAAAAATTCTCATGTGAAACTTTTGTTGCAACCATCTGACAAGGAACTTTAGGAAAGCTTCTATATATTCTTGTCAAACAGTCTTGCTTTAAGATTTTAAAACAGCTTCCTGTGGTGTTTATATGCTGAACATTGCAGATGGTAACTTCCAAATGAATTTCAATAATACTTTTCCAACCTCTATCAGTCATCGGTGTTGAAAATGTAGAATGCTAGGCAGTCTGGTGAACATTAAGGAGATCAGGACTTAGAAGTAGCAGTCGTATATGTTGTAGTCTTTGCTCTCTCAATTACTGACTATTCAACCTTGGGTCCTAAGTTTTCTAATCTATAAATGAAATCGGACTAGAAGATTTCAGACTTTTTTTCAGATCTATTTCATTGTCTCATGGTTTTAAGATACTAGTAAATTCTAGTCAGTGTTATTCCCATAAGAAAGCAATTATACTCCAATAAAGATGTTAAAAAAAAAAAGAAGAAGAAGACTGGCTTACATTTTCAACGGATTTTTAACGTTGCAACAAAATCCTAGCGCTGTCACAGAAGGAGAGTGTTAGCACTTTCTGTCTTCATACTAGTTTTTCTCTGTTATAACTCTTTTAAAATAGAAATCCTTTGCACATTCTGTTACATAAGTTTCAAAGCCTGTGTAGATGTAGAATAAAATATGCAGAAGTCGCTAAAGTGGGTCACACAAGTTAAGTCTAGTCTTAAATTTTGTGTTTATTTCAAGCATACATGATGTTCTCAGTGGCTCCCTATTACCAATATATCATCAGGACAAAAAAAGCCCTTTGTGAATTAGCCCCTCCTATTAGGAATAGAATTATGAGAGATAACAATTAACAAATAAAGGAGAATGGTTAAGTTTAATTACTGTTTCTGGCAAGAAAAAGAGAGATTTAAATTACCAAAAAAAAAAGCATAAAAGAAAAGGAAAAAATAATTATCTCAGAGTACAAGTATGATGCCACATATGCCCATTTAGCAACTACTGATGTTTATTAACTCAGATCTGTTATTTGTTATTTTTGTTTGTTTATTTTGCTTTCTTTTTTTTTTTTTTTTTTTTTTTTTTTGTGGTACGCGGGCCTCTCACTGTTGTGGCCTCTCCTGTTGTGGAGCACAGGCTCCGGACGCGCAGGCCCAGCGGCCATGGCTCACGGGCCCAGCCGCTCCGCGGCATGTGGGATCCTCCTGGACCGGGGCACGAACCCGTGTCCCCTGCATCGGCAGGCGGACCCTCAACCACTGTGCCACCAGGGAAGCCCTGCTTTCATTTTTGATACCTTGGATCTCAGCAGCTTGATGTGCTTTGCATATACTTTGGAAAAAAACCGAAAACAACTAGGATATCAAACCATTCCCAATATCAGTGATGGCAGGGAAATACCAAGAAGTGGATATATGGTCTTAAGAATATGAAATTACGACTATTTAACTTTTTGTGGCCTACACAATTGATCTACAAAGTCCATATGATTCAACTTAACATAAGCCTAATTTGGTATATGTGTAGGCAGGACATTAGCTTCCAGGGAGGCACCAGGAGAGAACTTGAGTGGTGTTAAAGGTGATGAAAGAAAAGATACACTTTTTGTTTTGTATGGTGTTGTGAGTCCCTGTATTTGTGTTTGACAACAAGTTGTAAAGCAAATCCCTGTTCTTCCCAGTGACCCGAAGGCCAGCCAGAGTGAATAAATCATTAGCAGTGATGCCTCAAGTCCTCTACCTACTAGTGAGAACAAACAATTTATCATCCAACCTGGGGATCTTGTGAGAGCAAAGGGAGTGCTGTTGGTAATTACACCTTGAAAATGCTCCAAAACCTGGACTGTCTGAAACATGTTATGTAGGGTGACCTTACTTTCCCGGGCACCACTGCAATGTCTGATTATGAGACTTGCACTTGAGAGCCTGGGGTCTACTTCCTGGTCAGTCTTAATGAGTTTAATTGGGATGGGCAGAGCATGAGAGCATGTTACTATAACTTTATAATTCTTGACTTTATCAGATACAAAAACCCCTTTACGATAAATATTTTAATACTCCTTTATGATCCTGATATTCACTAAAAACTATAACCAACCTATACAAGTTCTTTTGAAAATCAATGTAATGCTCTTACTGAATTATGGGAGAAAAATAAAAGAAAGTAATTGATAATAAAATAAGACATTATGCCATAAGTAAATGTTTGAAATATCTTCACTACAAAGTAAAGTGAAGGAGCCAAATGTTTGTAACTACATAGAAGAAATAAGTTTGGATTTAAGAAACGTAAGATAATATTCAACTGGATATTATTATCATTTTTTGTTTGACATTTTAAAATAAAGGCCAAGTAAATGCATTTTTTTCTACACATAGGGTCACATAAATGCTATAGCTACAAATGCATACTATCACAGATTCATTGTTTGGCAAATCAAATGTCATGAGTAATATTACAATTAGTGACACGATTTTCCAAATTGATGAACAAAACCTTGATAATATTCCTAAAAATGATGAACAACCTTACCTTAATATTCATGACTGTAGTAGTGAAAATTTTCACATATATTAAATCAATGAAAAATACTTTCTGTTTATTTGTACAATAGAGTCAAGTTCTAGGCTCTGATATTTATAAATAAATTTTTCTTCTATAAGAATGCCTGGTAGGGCATTCACATGTGTGCAGACTGTAGCATGGAGTCTATATACAGCCAAATCCTGCATGTTGCTGAGAATCTAGAATGTCTGGCACTTGCCCATTGGATGTCTATGTGCCCCCAGTTTTGATGACAATTAAAACTGACCCTGCGTATTTCCAAAATACCCCCGATGAACCTCACAATTTACAAAATATCTTGAATCTATGGACTCTTATTATTCCTTCTGGTCACCAAGGAGGAGTGAGATCAATGATAGGATATGATAAGAAGGAAACACGTCCTCTGTGGTCTTCTTCCCCAAACCCTATAACCCCAGGCTGATTATTAAAAAAAAAAATCAGACAAATCCCAATTGAGAGATAGACTACAAAATACTAACTGTAGTCCCCAGAACTGTCAAGGTCATGAAGACCATAGAAACACTGAAAAATTGACACAGATTGGAGGAGAATAAAGGCTACACGATAACTAAAGGGAATATGGTTCACTGGATTGGACTCTGGAACAGGAAAAGAACATTACTGGAAAAACTGGTGAAATCCAAATTAAATCTACGGTTTGACTAATATTAATAGGAATGAATCAGAACTTCCCTGGTGGTGCAGTGATTAAGAATCTGCCTGCCAAAGCAGAGGACAAGGGTTTTAACCCTGGTCTGGGAAGATCCCACATGCCATGGAGCAAGTAAGCCCAGGAGCCACAACTACTGAGTCTGCGTGCCACAACTACTAAAGCCCACATGCCTAGAGCCCCTGCTCTGCAACAAGAGAAGCCACTGCAATGAGAAATCTGCGCACTGCAATGAAGAGTAGCCCCCACTAGCCACAACTAGAGAAAGCCCGAGCGCAGCAATTAAGACCTAACACAGCCAAAAATAAATAAATAAATAAATAAATTTTAAAAAATAGTAATGAATCAATGTCAGTTTCTTAGTTTTGACACACGTACAGTGTCAATGTAAGATGATAACATTAGAAGAAACTAGAATTTGGTGTGGAATATATGGGAACTTGCTGTTCTATCTTTGCAACTGTTCTGTAAACCCCAAATTATTCCAGAACAAAAGTTTATTTATTTTAAAATATAAATGTGGCTTACACCTGATATAGTCACAGCCCAGGCTGCAAGCTGACTAGCTAAATAAACAGATAAATAAATAAATAATTGTGAAAACGTCCTCAAGTAGTACAGGAGAATCATGCAAAATATTTTGTAAAACACAATATAAAAGTATAAAGCCTGTAAATACACTGTATGGGAATTAACATTTATATGGCATCAATATAGCTCAGAGATGTAATCATTTCAGTAGAACATGCCAGGAAGATTAGTGTGTTTAGAATCCCTTTGGAGAAAAATAAAAAGCTAAGTGAGCAAGCATTTTGATTACTATTGTGTATGCATAGCTGCTGTGTCTTTAGTCTGTTATTTATTTTTATATTTATTTATTTTTCTCTATTTTTTCTTTTTATTTTTTGGCTGCGTCAGGTCTTAATTGCGGCACGTGGGATCTTCGTTGAGGCATGCGGGATCTGCCGTTGCAGTGCTCGGGCTGTGTGGGTTTTCTCTCTCTAGTTGTTGCGTGCAGGCTCCAGAGCACGTGGGCTCTGTAGTTTGCGGCACATGGGCTCTCTTGTTGAGGCGCGTGAGCTCAATAGTTGCGGTGGCCGGGCTTAGTTGCCCTGGGGCATGTGGGATCTTAGTTCCCTAACCAGGGATTGAACTTGCGTCCCCTGCATTGGAAGGCGGATTCTTTACCACTGGACCACCAGGGAAGTCCCTGGTCTGTTACTATTGAATTATTTTAGCCATGCTTAAGTCATACTTCAATAATCATATTATAAATATTATTTTGTAACTCTAAGTTGAAGCCAGCTTTCAGCAGTGGAATTATAGGTTCAAAAATGTGGGTGCACTTTAAAAAAATTTAGTGTTATATATTGAGAAACGGCCCACCACAAGTGTTGCACCAATTTCTACTCCTAGTTTTAAGAACACTGATGTTAATTTAGATCTAAATGTGTATGAAATACGTCAAGCCATCTAGCTTATTTACATTCATTTTACTTATTATTTAAAACATTGAAATATGTTTAATGCACAGCTACTAATTTCAATTTATGTTTTAATTCAGTATAGTAATTTTTTTTAATCTACTTAAAGTGACAAATTGGATATCTTATGTTCAACAAATTTAAAAAATGCTCGTAAGTTTTTTTGGAAGTATAAATTTCTACTGCCTCACATTCTTTTGTTTTGCTAAATTCACTTTCCCTTTCCTTGAACACTATCATTCTCTAATGATCTGAAGTGATATTCCCTATTGGTAATCATCTCTAATTTCAGATCATATAGCCTGGCCCTTGTTTAATGTATTGATAATGATACATGATTGCTCTCTTCTATGATTTATTTATAAAGTAATATCATCTCCTTGGGGCAAATTTTCAAATAGATCTTTGGTTTCCTTGTTGAGATTATCTCTGACAATCTCAGTTGGTTTTCATGTGAAATTAAGGGTTGTGATATCTACAAAACTCAATTTTATCAGCCAGCATTAGAAAACTACAAGGAGCACAACACACTGGGAAGCCAGAGATGCTTGGGGGACATGAATAATTTTAAATGGCTACTTCCATGGAGATATGGAGATACTATGAAGAAATACCCCACAGAAAATTGATTTGATTTCCTTGTTAGCACACATATTTATAAAGTATCGATGGCTTACAGAGGTCTTTCACATCAATTTTTAAATTTCATCTTCATAACCCTAAGAGATGCCAATTCCTCTGTAGTTATACTATGGACGAATTTATTGTATGTGTTCTCTTAGAGAGAAGCAAATGATTTATGGAAATGTCACAATGAAACTATTAAAGGAACCCCTTAAAGACTCAGTGGATAGCTGCTTTCCTAAAATAACAAAACACCATCTGTCAGACAGAATTTGTGTGGGAAGAGAATAATAATTTTTCATTTACTACATACACCAGGAGAACTGATAAATCTTTGAGAGGTCATGGATGTGTTTTGGAATAGTTTCAATTTAAATTTTGTTTTGAAGATGGCCGTCAGGAGGCATGGCGAAGGCAGTCAGTGGTGTGTCGTCATGATGCCAGCTGTTCACAGCACACCATGGAAAGAAAGAAAGCTGACCGTGTGAGACAGGGAACAAGAAGACAAGGCCAGGACTAGGGTTTGAGCCAATTTTCTTAAGGACCAAATTTTAGGACTATTTTAGGGAAAAAAAATAAGGGAAAGAAATTGAGTGATGTCTAAATTAGGTTATATTTATCTTACTCTGCGTTCTCTACTGAACTCACAGTACTAACAACATGGACAAGTACAAATTGTTGATTATTTGTCCTCCGAGAGCTCAGTTCAACAGCAAAAATATTGAACATATATTATGAGCAAGGCAAAGATTAGGTAATGGTGAGACTCGGATGAGTATGATATGCTGTGTATCCTTGAGGTACTCACAGCATCATGGGGGGAGCCAGGCAACACAAACAGGCAATTCCAAGGGAACTTATGATGTGTATTCATAGAATCATATGTTCTGTGGAAGCATTGTAACCAGGAGCTTTGGAGGATGTTTTCTAGAAGAGATGATACCTGAACTGAATATGAAGGGCAAACATGATTAGAAGTGTGTTTTAGTCAGAGTTTTCCAGAGAAAAAGGACCAGTAGGTTATATATACACATATAAGGAGATTTATTAGAAGAATTGGCTCATGCAATTATGGAGGCCAATAAATCATATCATCTGCTGTCTGCAAGCTGGAGAACTAATTCAGGCTAGATCTGATGGCCTTAGAATCAGGGGGACTTGAATCTGAAGTCCCCAGAGCCAGTAGTGCTGATGTTTGAGGGAAGAAGATGGATTCTCAGCTGGAGCAGCGAAAGCAAATTTGCCCTTCTTCCATCCTTGTGTGTGTATATGTGTATGAATCATGTTTTGGTTCTTGTTATTTTTTAGCATGTCCATCACAAAATTTAGGCAGTTAATCCAAATCACCCCAATAGAACTTATTTGTATAATCTCAGTTTTTACTTTTAATTTTATTTTAAAACTTTACTTTTCATCTTCTTTTTTGTCTGTACTTCTTGTTAAGCTTTATTTCCAATTTCTAAATGTATTTAATATTAGAAAATTTCCATAAAATTCCATGTATACAAATCAAATATCTGGCTTAAGCCATCACATAGGCAAAGATATTAGTGTTAGGCTGCACATTTGTGTTTCATTTATATCAGTATTTTCACGTTAAGAATTAATAATAGATTGTAAAATAAATTTAGTAGATTTCTAAAAGAAGTTTCAAAAAACAGAATACAGAACAAAAGTAATAGAAAACAGAGTGTATCACACACAATAAGGGTGAATATTGTTTCAGGAAACATTTAAGTGTATGTATGTGTGTGTGTGTGTGTGTGTGTGTGTGTGTGTGTGTGTGTGTGTATGCATATACTGAATAGCAATATAAAATAGATTTCTTCCTACAGATCATTATATCTGCCTGTATCCAGTCAGGAAACAGAAAACATACCAGTTACTTTAAAAGACAGAATTTTTAATAAAAAATTGTTCACTGGACATTCAGGAAGTGAACAAGCAAAAGCAAAGACTTATTGATCAGTTGGAGCTCCTGTTGCTGAGCCGGAAGGAGGGGCCCCATGGAGCTACCTCCAGACTCAGAGGAGGAACACCAGCTGATGGCACTGGTGTCTCACGAGGGTGCCATGATGTTGAATCTGCAAGTGTTGGAAAGACTGCTCATCGGGCTCAGCTGTGGCTACTTAAGGAAACTGCTTGGGTGACACTTGACAGGAACAGGAAGGCAACAATGAGAAAGAGGAAGAAAATGGAAAAGACCTTTCCAGTCACCCTCTCATACCTCCTTTTTGAAGACTCTAAAAGGGGATCAGATGGCAAAGGATAAATGTAATTTTCAGGGTCTCAACCCTAGCATCACAAAGCAGCCTGTAGAATAGTGGAATCAAAGCTAAGCAACTATAGCTTAAGAATGGACACAGTTGTTTCAAAAGGCTCTCTCTGAATATTTTTAAAATTTCACTTCCCTTCCACAAATTATGAGGCCAATTCTATATGCTATACCAATGAAAATAAGTGGAACAATCTTCAATTTTGTAGTAACTGCTTCAATTATACATATCTACTAAAAATATAATTGACCACAAATAATTTACCTGATTATCATGTTTTCTCATAGCTGTAGTGTCCTCAAATCATTGCCTTCTAATTAAGTCATGCTCTCCAACCAGAAATGCTTTTGTCTGAATGAGAAAACAGAGGCAAAACTGGAGTCTATATATTCAAAACAAACAATAATAACAACAAAAATAAAACTTTGTGGAATCTTCAGTTTAAAAAGGAAGTGGTCAGTTGACAGGCATTATGCTGAAAGTAGGCAGAATGGAGAGACAAAGTTTAGGGCCAAATATAAAATCTGGTGATTAGACTATACTTAGGTTGCAGCATCTGTGAATAGGAGTATTAAAAAGTATAGTATTAAATAGGTATAGCAATCAAGGAGTCATTGGAAGAGGTACTGTAGAAATTTTCTGGGATTTGGTCTAGGATCTAATTTATGCAGATGACAATTTTCCCATTAAATCCTTCCTTTGAATAATTCCTTTTGGCATCAGGTGAGTGAACTATGTAGCTGGCTTGTGAAGCAGTATTCTTTTTGATTAATTATTCTCTTATTTTTCTTATTCTTCTATTATATTAGATAAAAATTTCAAGTTTTATACTAGATGAAAGATCTTCAAGTACAGTTTTGAGACAGCCAATATTTCTTTTTCTAGGTCCATTTCATAAATGAATATTCCTCCCACTTACACGGTCACCTTTATAGATAACAGTGAATAGATCCATGCAAATGTTATATGGTTTCTTAATAAAATGACTGATTGAAATGGCAGATAAAGTCAAAAAAAGTCTGGAGCACTTCTTTGGAATATCACCGATTAGAGATCCTTTGAGCTTGTCCAGCTGGTGAGTCCTCTAAGTCCAGCCTGGTGGTATAGAATTTGGAAAGTTAGTTATAAGTGATAAGAATAATGGTTGGTATTGACATGGGAAATAAAAAGCATAGGAGGAAAAGACATGTTTTGGGTGAACGTGCAGATGGAGTTAAGTTCAATTAAATGGCAGGTGGAAGGGTACTTCCATTTTCCACCGAATTACACGTTGTACTCTAGAAACTGGTGATTCATTCTCTCTCATTGACTGGATTAGGTACCCAGAAGAAAAATGGGTTGTTTGTGAAAATATACCAGTGTCATTTTGAGACCTAGTAGAAAGCCCGGGAACATTGATAAGTTCAATAAGTTAGGTAACAATAGTTATTTTTAGTACCATAGTGAGGTCCCTTTTGCTAAATAAAAATATCTGCCTTTGAAGAGGGTATTTGCTGCCACCAAGATAATATATGATTTTAGGTCTAGAGAAGTCTTTTTCTGAAAATTAAGGAGATAGCTTAGGAGTAAATACTAGGGATGTCAATATTCTCTGTATGCCTTCTAATTTCCATGGACAGTTCTTTGCACAAGAGTAGACTTTATATGCCTAGTTAATGAACTTTTCCATACTGTGGTAGGACTGTCAGACATTAATTAAAGTGGTGAGAATAGATTTTACTCAATAACTATGGAGAGTAGGGGAAAGATCTGAGCTCTATTCTAATTTGCACAGAGGTGACTGGGCATTTTAAAGGAGAATAAGGGAATCGGGAAGGAGAGCCAGTAGGGGTTCAAGTAGAGTCAGGAAAGTGAAAAATTAAAAGTGTTTGTCAGTGTAAATCAATTAGGCCAACTGGGTCTGCTTAGGTGATGATATTGAAGTTCGGATTCTATCAGCTCATAGAGACTGAAAGGAGGCAGAAGCTCTATCCTTCCTGATGATTATGTTTTAAATGGATGACTTTCAGGTCCTTGAGAGAGATACTCCTGATTTGTAGGAGGTACATCTCCAAAGGACAGAAGAAGGATTCACAGTTGTGAGCCCATTTTAGTAAATGATCTAAGAAAGGGTGGTAGGAGGACAATTGTCAGGTGTTGGGTGGAACAAACAGTAAATTCTTTTGATAGTCCTGGGCTTTTCCAGATGGAAACTCAAAATGGGGTGGGGGAGAATCATCTCAAGGACGTGGTTTTGTGTTGCTGGAAATCATGTTACAGTTTGGTCGAGTCTCTTAGTGCAGAAATTTGGATGAAGTCTTTAAGTGCCAAGAGTTCTTGCAGTTCTCATTCCAGGGTCATTTACACTTAGCAAATCAAGGAAAAGTGTTTTTTAGGTGCTCTAGGATCTGTGTCATAGAGCTTCATTCCAAAACTGGCCACTACAAACAAATATGTTTATGTGAGTAGGCTAATTGAAGATTTGAATTAAAGAAACTTCTGGGTGTGGGCACAGTGAACAGCACATGGTAAGATATTAGACCTGAAATTCATTTTTCTCCAAATGTAAAGTTAAGGTTCTCATTCTTAGTAGGAGTCACTATTCTTGCCTGGCTGGATGTTTTATGAAATTATAGCCTTTGGTGAGAGAGAAATTTAATTTACTACTACTAAAAAACTATGGAATCTTGGAAATATATATCCCATTACAGAAAATGCCCATGAGATGAGAGTGATGATTATAGAGGGCCAAGAAGATGGGTTTATTGTCAAAGAGTATCCATGTACCTAGAGTCACTGGACTTGCATTAGAGTAAATTTGCTTCTTATCTTTGGATCAGGGATGATATTTAAAATTTCTGGAGATATCAAAATACCAAGATTCATTCAACAACTTGAACAACTCTTTTTTTTTTTTAATCTTTATTGGAGTATAATTGCTTTACAATGGTGTGTTCATTTCTGATTTATAACAAAGTGAGAACAACCCTTTTCTCAATAGTGACTCACAAGATTTGTTTCTTTTTGTTTGTTTGTTTTTGCAATATGCAGGCCTCTCACTGTTGTGGCCTCTCCTGTTGCGGAGCACAGGCTCCGGACGCACAGGCCCAGCGGCCATGGCTCATGGGCCCAACCGCTCTGCGGCATGTGGGATCTCCCGGACCGGGGCACGAACCCGTGTCCCCTGCATCGGCAGGCGGACTCTCAACCACTGCGCCACCAGGGAAGCCCCACAAGATTTGTTTCTGACATGATAGTGGAATTTAAAAAAGGACGTCTTGGTCAAGACACTCAATATTTCCATTACAATGAAACCAATTCATCACTTTCCTCTTTTATTATTTCTGGTCCTAGAATTAAGGATTTGCTTTAAAAGTTTCTAGAAAATTGATACATCTATCTAAAGTATAGTGAATGAAGTTGGACTGGAACCACATTGGGCTGGTATTAAACATCTTTTTAGGTGACTCTCTTGGTTGAGTAAAAGAAATGGATTGTCTACCACTTCTCCATATTTAACCATGTTATCCATTCTTTGGTTGGACTGCTTCTGAGGGTTGTCTTGCATGAACCTAGGTTCCATCATGCCAAAGAGAAAAGGTGATCTCATAATTGTGAACTGAATCTTAGCCCATGTGAGGCAGAGGTCTCTGTTGCTTGGACATCTCTTCTTTCATAGTCTTCCAAATAGCTCATAGGAATTCCTGCAGGGAATCTTTATAATGACCTTTCACTGATTCCTTTCCTTTGCCAAGACCATGGTCCCATCATGTACATTTCATAGGACAAATAGTAAAGAGTATCACCTTATGAATATTGCCAAATTTCTTTTCTTACCTTTTTTGAAGTACAACTGAAATTGGGCCCTACGCTAACCTATCAACTTACTCCTGATAGTTTAGGGAAACCTCCCAGAGGTTAATGTGTGTATGTGGAGGGGAGAGTGTTAAGGAAGGGTTAAGAAATGTAAGAAGGAAAGAGCTTCTGTGGAAGTCTTTCATGTTCAAAGCCCTAAGTTTCTACTGTAAGGTGTCAACATGAGGTTTCAAGGATGAATTTTAGTAAGTTAGCACCTGTATTGAGTGGGCAGCATTCTTAATAAAAGATAATGTTCTCAGTCAAAAGGTTGTAAAAATTCTCCCCAAATCATGCATTTCTTCTGAATAAAGTTTGGACAGGAAAAGGCACAGTATATATCTATATGTTAAAACTAACAAGTTTTATTTTGCCCAACAGGGCTGGGGATCAAAGCATTCTGAGATATTCTAGAGAGTAAGTTACAACCCTACCATGGAAGGCAGAGTTAAATGAGGTCTAGCAGATTCTGTTTCTGATATAACTCTTTTAGGTTTGGCCACATTACCATGACTTGCACCTTTGTCCTTCTATTGTCTCAAGCAATGATGCTTGATAACATTTTTAAACGCTGTGTGGACTCTGAGACCACCTGTGTTCGCCTTCATGTAGCTTTCTCTAGCTGTTCAGACTTTCTGTTGCTGTTACAATTCATGCCCAAATGATCCTCTCATGTGTTAACTTTGATTAAATGTGACAATGTACACAAGCAGGCTTCAGGTCCTGTACAGCTCAAGATCATTTTTATTAATAGAATACATACAATCAACTAACTCTTCAGCAAATTGTAAGCCTGTACTTCTCAAGGTCCATTCCTTGAAAACTTCCTCAAAAGATATTCATAGAGAACAACTCTAAAAATTAGTCTTTTTAAATACAGGCTATCTCAGGTTCTTTAACATGCTACTGTGCATTATGAATATACCATATGGGAGGTGGTGATAGATAGATAGATAATATCTAATAGTCTAATTCATAAATTTCATGGCCACAAGATGCTTTTTTTAGGAGTGACTTTTTTTCCCCTTGGAGCACATTTTGATATATGTTGGTGTCTCTTTCTTGGTATTGAGCACATTTGCTATCATTTCACTCATTGCACCTAGAAACCCAATTAAGTTCCAAGTGATTATAGAGCTAGAGGGACTGAGATAACATTTATTGAGTCTTAAATATGTACAATGTTTTCAGCTAAACACTTTATATATATAGACCTAGTAAATCTGTACCACCTTGCTATATCATCTTTAGTATTTATGCCATTATATGGTTGAAGAAACTAAATTCAAGGGGTAACTTGCCCAAGGTTGTGCATATGAGAGTGGTCAACATTTGGATGTAATCACAATTTACGAAATGTTCAGTAAACCTCTGCTTACTTTATCCCTATTATTATTTATGTCCCATAAACAGCCAGGCAGAACTTTAGTGGTTGTTGATTTTTCAGGTTTTGTATATATTTTATGAGTGGCAGGAGTAAGGTTAGGTAATTAACCCACTTAAGTGAGTTAACCATGGACAAAACTCTATAGGAATTTTGTAATTGCTATTATAACTATCAGTTTTGCAATAAAAAGGACTCATATCACTGCATTATTTCCCATTTCGATATTTAGAGGCAATAACAAGCACAAAAGATTTCCTGGGGATTAATGGCCATCTGAAGTTAACTGTCCTCTACTCTGCCTGAGGCCCTCAACTCCTCCTTATTAGTAGTAGTTAATTCCTTAAAAAATACCACATATTTGAATTGTTATTTCTTGAACAATAGCACTTTGACTCTGTTGGGTGATCACAGTACAGGAGTTCATTATTGAATCTTTTCATTTTTTTGTCTTCTCATTTGCATTACAATTAAAAGATGCCAAATCCTAAGCTGACTTAGTCTTAATGACTAGATATTTGAAAAACACATTATTATTGATGTTTAGGACATTATATCATCTTAAGCATGTCCCCTAAAACTTTGAACTGCAGAAAAAAATATTCTAGTGATCTATCAATGGTCAGGTGATATGAATTTCCCCATCATAAACCACAGAACAGTTCTCCAATATAGACAGTACAGAGGGTATACTTATCCTCCAAATAATAGTGTGTCTGGGAGTATCTGTTTCAGTAAACATTAGTATAAATTTATGTTCACAAGTGCAAAATCTTTTCTAGCAAAAGACAAATGCCCTTTGTGACCTAGCTGGCTTCCTATGGCAAGCTATATTTGATTTGTGGTTTTTATCTTTTGGTAAATTATCTGAATGTGTCAGCGAGGGTTTTCAGTACTCTGTAAACTCAGGCAGATAAGGCAGCAAGGAAAATATCAAGTCAGTTCATTCCTGGAAGCTATTGACTGAGAGCTGAATATACTAATCTGGTAAAAATGATAGTTTAATGAACACTTTCTTGCTTATCGTTGAGAAAATCACTAAATAAAGAGGTGTAAGTGATGCCTTATTTGACCTAGACAGTTTATCTTTCTGATCTAGTTTATCCAGATTACCTTTTTTCATTCTACACTGTTGACTTACCTTTTTTTTTTTTATCACTACAAATATGGCAAGGCATAAAAAGTCTATGATGACTTCCCTGTAGTTTCCCATGGATGAGATGTGGTTTTATTGAAAAAAAAATTAATGTTAAAATAACCCAGTTCATTGACGTCTGTTGAAAAGCATCTAACTGATAATATCTTGCTTTTGCTTTCCATTTCATTGTTTACATAACCTTTAGCATTTAATATGAGAAGGCTGGTGCCTCACAGAAGGGAAAGAAAAGACATCTATTCTGTTCTGTCTTTAATCCATTTTGAAATCTCCCATTTACTACCCCCTTTGTTATTATTCTTTCTTATGTAAAATATATTCTATTACTTATCTAAACAATACGACTGTCACTCTTAATGCAACTTGCCTTCTTGCTTGCTTTGCAATTTGTGGTGAACAAAAAGGGTGATTCTGAGGTATTTAATTAGTCTGAATGGCAACTTCAATGTACAGACAAGGAAATTTTTTCTTAAATCCTGGAAAAAAAAAACAGTTAAAGGGGAATACTTACAATGTGCTGTTTGGTTGATATATTTGAAACTAACATGATACTATTTGAGAATTTTTCTTTGTCTGCAATGCCTTATACACTATGAAGGGTATGACAAGCAGCTTGTTAGGTAGAATGTCTTACTATCAAGGGTTTCCAATCCTTTGGTCAGGTCAAGGCCATAAAGATTTCAGGCAAAAATTGTCATGGTTCCTAGAAACCAAGGAATGTGAACAAGGCACAACCATACTCAATTTCAGCTGGATTTGGAATAATAAACATATTCTGGGGATAGACAATTGGCATGAGTTCATGGGAGACAAAATTCACTGTCATTTAGGTCATAGGCTCATCTTGCCAAAAAAGTAGAAGTGATATCTTGGGAAACTGAGGTCAGATCTTAATGACTGGAATCTCACAGCCAGCAAAGGGAGAATTTTGTGTGATTACCCCAGATAGCATGAATAAATCTATTAATTAGTGATTAGTAGGTGATTAGTGATTAGTGATTAGGCAGAGGTCTGGGAAACGTTCTCTTCTTATTAGGCTTACCTAACCAGGAACCACTAATGATCTTTGTGTGCTTATTCAAATGAGAGATCTACTACTTTTAGTTGTGTAATTATGGACAAGTTTATTTAACATCTCTGTGCCTCCATTTTTCTTTCTTTCTTCTTTTTTTAATCTGCAAACTGGGAATAATAGAGGTATTTACGTCATAAGTTTACTGTGAAACTAAATTGGGTTATATACGTAAAAACCCTTAAAATGATGCCTGAAAGATAGTAAATCTGTTGTATTTGCTAATTTTATTACATTGTTTTTCTATGTAGAGCTGACTTTTGCTAGAAGGAGAAGATGGCAAGGCAAGGATATTTCATTGAATAATTTGGACAATGAAAAGAGACAAGAATTAATTAATGAATGATTTTCCTGTGTGCTAAACAAGCTTTGTAAAATTTTCCTGAAGTCAAAAATGAGTAGATTTGTTACCAAATTGAGTCATCACTTAATTTCCTTCATTCTCTTTCACACTCAGGCTTCTCCTACCCTACCTGCTCCCGTATTCTATAAACCAATTCAGAGCCTCTGAATGGTGGTCCTCCTCTTGCCTCCAAGGTCTTTTATAATCTGGGGTGATTTCATTTTGAAGCATCTTGGAGCATGACTTATTTTACATTTCTGACCTCCTTAGCTCCAATGACCTCCATCTAACTCTACTTGAACATCCACTCCAATAGCCACATCTTTGCCCTTGTCATCATGGACTCCTCCAAAACTGAAATCTTATATGAAAATACCTTAGTCTATGGCTGCAACCTCATTCTCCCAATCTTCCTCTGCCTTTTCCAATTCACCTTTGCTTTGACTTCCTTGAGACCTGTCACTTATGATTCCACTTCTTTTGCCTCATGATACTTCTGTCACATCTACCTGGGATATTCCAACATGAGATAGTTCTCACATTCTACCTTCTCCTCTTTCTTACAGGAGTTCCTAAGCAAGACCAAGAAAAATCTTCTGACTACTCAGCTTTGTGCCTTACAGATTCCTACTGCCAAGTCCCACTGGGCACTCAATACTGTCTATAGTGTTTCTATAGTGATGATTTCAGATCGTCTCTTTCCCATATTCTGCTTCTATCCCATTACCCTTCTATATATAAACAATAGAATTCTGAAGAGAGAATCTTATTTACCTCCTGCAGAAAATGAGTTTATATACAATACATTTATAATATATATATTTATAATACTCAGAATCATGGAGGATACACAATGAGTGCCATACAAATATTTAATTTTTTATTTTGTTTTGTTTTTTCCTGTTTGTTTTTTTGGCTGTACCAGGTGGCTTGTGGGGTCTTAGTTCCCCAACCAGGGATTGAACCCAGGCCCTTGGCAGTGAAAGCGTGGAGTCCTACATACTGGACCACCAGGGAATTCCCAATATTTAATGTTTTTATTATCACTGTACTCATCAGTAGGTGAAAGTCTCTCAATATTTTATCCCTCTACATCCATCTACACAATCCTCCATGCCTCTCCCCACTGTCAAAAAGGAAAATATACAACAAACTCCTGTCTAAGGTCACATCTTTTCTTGTATTATGGACCCATGTAGATCTCCAATGATCATTTTTTCACTCTATTCCCAGCTTTCCTTCTCTAAAGGTCTTTCCCATCATTTAACATATTTTGACCTCCTCTATTCCTCTCTCCAACCATAAGCCCTTGATCCTATGATTTCTTTTCTTTCCTTTAAAGGACTATAGAAAGGGAATAAAAAAATTATAGAAAATGAGCTTTATTAAAACTCTTTTGACCTTTTGAGTTTCTACCTTCTCTTTTTCCATAAATTTCTCAACCCACGGCAAACTAGTTTTTGCTAGATCAACACTTAACAAAACCACTGTGGCAAAGAGTATCCGTACTCAGTTTCTTACAAAATCGTATGGATTCCTTTCATTATTATAATTTTTGACAATTGTATTCTTCTGAAAACTCCTTTTTTAGGAGTAGTTGGTATTGAGTTCAACTCCCCGGTAGCAGCACATTTATAATCTCATTTATTGCTTCCTCTTATTTCTTTGTTCCAAATGTTGGTGTTCCTCCCTGATTCTCATCCCCATATGTGTGATTTCATTCACATTTGTAGTTGCAAGACTGTGTGTATCTTTTTTTTAATCACGATTTATTCCCCTGAATTAGTTCTAGAATGATAGAGCCAACTACTTATTGCATATGTATCAAACTCAAAATGTGAATCCAGAAATCATCATGTCTTACTGGCCCACCCAAAATGTGTTACTTTTTGTAATCACTATGCTAGTTAGTAGCAATCAACTATTAATTAAAGCAGCAAAAAATTTGCTAGTCCATGTTGAATCTGCCTTTTACCCTTGCTTCCAAATCTAATCAATCCACTCAATGATTTTAAAAATTATACTTCTAAAATCTCTATCAAGTTTATCTTATTCTTCACTACTAGTACCAATACACTTTTTAAGGCCCTGGTTTTATTTGATCCAAACCATTATCCACACAAACTCCACGATGATTGCTTTGAAATACAGTCGTGACAGCAGCATAAACTTATGTCAAGTCTCTGCTTGAGGTACTAGTAAGTAGTAAGCATTCAGGCAAGTTATTTGAATGGCACTTAGTTATACTAAGTTCTTTTCCTACTTCCCTTTTGAATCTTTAACTTCATCGGTGAAAACAAAAGAGCCACACATACAAAGTAATTGAATTGTCAGAAACGCACCATCTCTCATCAAAACTATAACATCTTTGAACTTGAATTGACTCACAATGGCAGGTATTCCCCGAAGCAAAAAGTAAATTATTTCATTTATTAAACACGGATCTTTGTACTAATAGATGTAATGTTGTATTTAAAATGTAAAATTGATGAGTTTATAATGTGGAAAGGGAGATTTTATTTACCAAATGTAGCAATTCCTTTATTACTTTTAATATTTATGAATTAAAACTATCACTGTGATTTGTAGAGCCAAACACCAAAATTGGCAATTTGATTATACTTTTTGTAAGTTAACTGAAAAAGGTGGGCTAGCCTCTTTAATATAAATGAGACATCTCTTGTTAGAGAAGTATTTTTATTGTTTAGTTGGAATGCTAGCTAACCAATATATATAGTACTTAATAAATGATAGTTGTATGAATGTCTAGTTTCAAAAGATTTTCTCTAGGCTGCACAGAAAAAAGTTATTTTCAGGATGGTTGTTTAAATCTGCCTGAGTTATTTCTTGCCTACTACTACTGTGCTTTTATTTATGATCATTCCTTGTCATTAATCCATGCTTGCAAGTTAATATTCATTTGTTGATATTGCACTAAAAAGTTTCCTTGAGATAGACTGCAACATTTCAACATTGTGTTCTAATAAATGCCCTCACACAAACATCAGTGTTTATGAGACATAAATTAGAAAACAATGCTTTGTTTAGCACTATTTTAGTTTGTTTGTTTTTGCCTTTTCCAGTGATAAAATGTGCTGCCTAAGAATTTGATTTCGGAACTATCAAAGACCATTTCTGAAAACATTAGTACAATTTTAAGGGAATTCAGGTTTCCTTAGTATAATTATAAAGA
The DNA here is from genome assembly GCF_949774975.1 of Lagenorhynchus albirostris. Classification (NCBI taxonomy): domain Eukaryota; kingdom Metazoa; phylum Chordata; class Mammalia; order Artiodactyla; family Delphinidae; genus Lagenorhynchus; species Lagenorhynchus albirostris. The sequence continues at coordinate 106,362,389 of NC_083100.1, forward strand.
CTAATTTACATAAAGCTGACTAGTATAAATTAAATCTTGAGGTAGTTAAATTTTTACAGCCTAGTATTGGCAACCCAGTACTTTGTAAAGAGAGCTCAAATTTATTTAACTTTAATTATTTCTTCATTGAAAAAATTGCTTAATATTTATAACCAGTAGAAGGGCTAAGTTATGACTATTATGAAACTAGGCATTTTTGCCTTCATGGGCCCCTTTTTCTATAAAAAATATTAAAAATTATATTTTACAATTGTATTGGTATAACAATGAATATAATCCAGGCTCAAATTACTATTATATCTTCATTATTATTATTATACTATTTATCTTTTCTTCTGATTTTAAAAGAAATTAAAATTGAGTCATTTCTATGGGTCCCTACAATTATCATGGGCACTGTGCCTTCAGTCCCTAATGGATAAGCCAGTGGGTCAAATTAACAACCTCTTGTTTCGAATTTTGTTGTTTTTACTCCTCACCCTCCTGCTCAGATGGTTGGTTGAACACTGAATTTTGAATAACAAGTAGAAACAATTCATCTTGGTTTATTTGTTACTTACTCCTTTTAAGTGATCATTTAAAATTTTGTTTCAGGTCATTAATTTAGTGAGGGCAGAGAGAAAGTAACACTAATTTTGTGTTTGGAATTTAAATAATAGGCAAATGGGGCTTCCCTGGTGGCACAGTGGTTAAGAATCAGCCTGCCAATGCAGGGAACACGGGTTCGAGCCCTGGTCCGGGAAGATCCCACATGCCGCAGAGCAACTAAGCCCGTGGGCCACAACTAATGAAGCCCATGTACTACAACTACTGAAGCCAGCGCACCTAGACCCTGTGCTCTGCAACAATAGAAGCCACTGCAATGAGAAGCCTCCGCACCGCAATGAAGAGTAGCCTCCACTTGCCGCAACTAGAGAAAGCCCGCACACAGCAATGAAGACCCAACACAGCCAAATATAAATAAAATAAATAAAGTTAAAAAATAAAATTAAAAAAAAAGGCAAATGGTATAGCAAAACACACGTCTCGGTTAAGATTTTGGTTGAAAAACTAACAGAAACTTCCTTTGTGAAAGTGTGAAGGAGTTATATTTTATTTAAAAATACTGTGATTTATTCTCTATAACCAAAATCTGTAATAAAAACATTGAAGTCTACTAATTGATCTGGTATTATGATAATGATAAGAACAATCATAATGTGTTGTTGAAATTCTGATGGAAAGGAATTAAAGAAGCTAGCCTTATTAGATTGATTGGAACAAACTATGAAAATTAATGGCCTGTTAGTTCTTTCCTAATTTATTTGCTGACATTGGCAAACTTTGGATAACACAAAAAAATATAAAACATATTGATCTTCCTCTACTTCAGATGCTTCCTGTCCGATAGTTTACAACTGAACAGTAAAATGACTGTCAATTCATCATTTTTTCATTAATATAAAATGACAATTTTTATTTTTTTAATTAATTTTTATTGGCACACAGTTGATTTACAATGTTGTGTTAGTTTCTGCTGTACAGCAAAGTGAATCAGTTATACATATATATATATCCACTCTGTTTTAGATTCTTTTCCTGTATAGGTCATTACAGAGTATTGAGTAGAGTTCTCTGTGATATAGAGTAGGTCCTTATTAGTTATCTATTTTATATATAGTAGTGTGTATATGTCAGTCCCATAAAGAAACAGTTTTTAAAAGTATAAAGTAAAGCTTGATTGAAATTTTCAATGCATATAGATACATGAGCATGTTTATGTAAATATTAAGAAAGCACAAGAATAGTCTGTGCTTTCCTTAGTAAAAAATTCATTTTTCAGGAAATTTGCATTGATATAATTGCAAATGTACTATTGAATTCCAAAGTGAGACTTAGCAACTGACTGATTCAGTCAGCTATGCATTTGCAAGAGCTTTGAGATGAAAATTAGATGAATTTTAACAGTAAATTGTGAAGTCTAAAGTATTTATAGAAGTCCTACAGCTATGTATCATCATATTTCAACTGATTTCATTTGTACTACTCACTGAACCTGAGCCACATAAAAAAGTTTAGTTCTTTCAGAAGACATTGCTATTCATAATTGGTTTATATCATTGTTCCTCTGCTGAAAAATTGTACTTACTTAACATTCAAGCACTCCTGAAATTCTACTGACTAGAATTTTATATTTGAAAGGAGAAGGAAAGAGGATGGGCCTTGAGTTTAGACAACCCTGCTCTTGCAGGCTAGCTCAGCCAGTATTCAGCTGCAAGTAGGCTGTTTTCAGAATCTGTACTCTCAACCATTATTCTTGGCTATGTCTTGAAAACTGAGTGAAACTCTCCCCCATCCCTATAAACAAAAGCAAGTAGGGGTGGAACTTTTAGGTGCATTTTGACTTGTGGAGGGAATTTGGTAATGTGTTGAGGTTTCTCTATTTGGTTAAAAAAGTCACAGGGCACACAGTAAATATTTATTACTTATTCACACACACATACACACACACACACACACACACAAGTAAACAAAAAAGGTTACTCATGCAGCAATATGGATGGACCTAGAGATTATCATATTAAGTGAAGTAAGTTACACAAAGACAAATATCATATGATATCACTTATATGTGGAATTTAAAATATGACACAAATGAACTTATCTACGAAACAGAAAAAGACTCACAGACATAGAGAACAGACATGTGGTTGCCAAGGGGGAGGTGGGGTGGGGAGGAATGGATTGGGAACTTGGGATTAGAACAAGCAAACTATTATATATAGGATTGATAAACAACAGGGTCCTACTGTATAGCACAGGGAACTTTATTCAATATCCTGTGATAAGACATAATAGAAAAGAATATGAAAAAGAATGTATATATGTGTATAACTGAGTCATTTTTCTGTACAGTAGAAGTTAACACAACATTTGTAAATCAACTCTACTTCACTAAAATAAGTTTAAAAAAAAGCTTACCCATTTTTGGCAGAAGCACTTCCATTCACAATACTCAAGAATATATTAGTCTAGAGTGAATCATTAGCTGCTGTAACAAACAATCCCCAAATCTCAGCTGCTTGACACAATAAATGTTTATTGCTCGCTTACTTAAAAAAAATTCACAAGGAAGATATTTTTTCTTGGTTTTCCTTCAACCTTTAAAAGAATGTCAGGTCATTCTATCTTTAACCTCTTATTGCTCAAGGCATTGAAATCTGTATTTTGCCTACATCCAAAGCAAGGCATCTGAAATATATAGGGCACTTCAGTTCTCGCATTCCAAAGAATGTTAGAATAAATTTATCTGGATACAGGGCTAAGATCTAATGTTGATCAGAGAGAAATGCTAGGCACTCATAGACCAAGAAACATACAAAGGTGGTAGGTGGGGGGAATTGTCAGTAAGAGTGGTCAGCCCAGGAAGACAGAGTACTATATCACTGATACTGCCAGTGTACGGTGATAATAAAATCAGACTGACTTTTAGTTAGTTTTGTTATTCATTTGATATTCTCTACAGACAATAAATCTTTTTATCGTCTGTACTCAGAGCAGACATTTCCCTGATCCTGCTCTTGATATGCCACTGGAGACCCTCTAAACAAAATATTTTTCATTCTTAACAATTAAACCTTCATTTGAAGGATTAGGTTCAGATTCAGGCTCCCTATTCAGTACTCAAGTTTGCCATTACACTTGACGTTCACACTTAACCCTAGCTTTCTGGCCTGGGGCTGAAATACCCTAAGTACTACATGCCATTTTGCACTCCAACTTGATTTCCAGTAGGTATTTAACAAAAGGTTTTTAAAAACCAAACCAAAACCAAACCCCCCAAATCTGTAGGTTATATCAACCTTTCTGCTTTTGACCTCTGCATTTATCCACATTCAGAACACAAACCTAGATAATTTTCTTGTTTAAATTAGAATATGCTCAGCTCTGGAACATTGTGGACTGCTGTGTTTTGTCTACAAGATTAGTGTTCTTTCTTCCACCACCAGTACCCTCTGCTGAACTGAACCATAACAAAATGTGACCTAATTTTAAGCATGAGCCCTACACACATGGTTTTCCCCTTGACTTTTGACTTTCTGTAGTTGAATCAGTTTCTGCAGACTCTTCTAGCCAACCTCATGTCTAGCTCTTGTTGGTATTGAGTAGAATACAGTTATTTCTAATCAAGACAGAAATATAAAGACAAACATTCTTTTCTTGCCAAATCTAAAACTATGAAGAAAAATAACTAAGTAAAATCTGTATTTGGAAACTATATATTGTAAGTACTCTAAAGGCATTTTTCTTTAGCTTTTTAAAAATATTTTTCAAGGAACAAACCAAGATAATGAAAAGTTTTAAGGATTTTATCATGATCATTTCTAACGTGCCAGAAAAAATATATATTGATATTATGTATTACTTACTTTATATTTGCCATTTTGAAAAGCTTATTTTTGAGTATAGGAGGGAAATGACTATCTGTATTGGTGAAGAACCTGGCTTTTGTAGAAAAATGAAATTTTCAGATAATCCCAAAATTGGATTTTCTCTAGTATTTTAAATTTTAGCTTCTATCAAACATTTCATTTAAGCTTTTGGATTTTCTGTTATCTCTTGTGGAGACATAGTAATAGAAAATTTCAAAAGCCTGACAAGCACAGGAAAACAGAAGGAGCAAGAGGACTGCTTTGAATCATCCAAAGATAAAATAAATCCTGGTGTAACTGATCAACTGTACTTCATTCAGTAACGATTCAAGCCGTTTAGAAGAGAGAATTGGAAGAATAGATACTCTGGTAGTGTGCAGATGACAATAAAATTGCTGGTCAATGAAGGGAAGAAAGTTAGACAGAATTCAGTAAATATTTTTACTAAAAAATAAAACAAACAAATGTATACAACAAAACAGAAATAGACTCACGGATGTACAGAAAAAACCTAGTGGCTACCATTGAAGAAAGGAAGGGGGAGGGGCAAGACAGGGGTATGGGATTAAGAAATATAAACTTTATTTTATTTTTTATTTTATTTCTTATTTTATTTATGAAAAATTTCCTTGGAAAACAAGTAATTGATTGCTTAAAAATTTTAAATACAGAGATAAGACAAAATAGTTAATTTCATCTCAAATTTCTTATTCATCATTACCTGATAGGGTTTAAAAAGAAAGAATAATTTGGAATATATCATCTGATCTGTTTTGTATGTTTCTTCTGAGTTTCTCTATCTTGACATCAGCATGAATATAGTACTCTCAATTTATTACTCAAAATTTTGACATTTTTCCTCCCTGAAGAATAAATTGGTAAACTCTTCACACTATATTAGTATTAGTTACGGCTCTTCAGAAAACCAGAACCAATTGGATGTACATATAAAGAGACAAAGAAATTTATCATAAGGAATTAGCTCATGTGACTGTGGAGGCTGGGAAGTCTTGAGATCTACGGGGTAAGTCAACAAGCTGGAGACCCAATAGAGAGCAGAGGGTGTAGTTTCAGTCTGAAAACTAGCAGGCTTGAGACCCATGAAGAGCTGAGCTGGTATTTCAGATTGAATCTGCAGGCAGGAAAAAGTCTGTTCTAGATGGAAGACCACCAGAGAAGAATTTTCTTTTATTCAGAAGGTCAATCTTTTTATTCTATTTAGGCCTGCAGCTGATTGGACAAGGTTCACCCACATTATGGAGGACAGTCTACTTTATTCCATCTATTAATTTATATGTTAATCTCATCCAAAAATAGCCTCATAGAAACACCAGAATAATGTTTGACCAAGTATCTGGGCACCCCATGGCCCCGTCAAGTTGACATAAAATTAACTATCATAAACACCAAGGGGAAGTGACTGATCAAAGAATTATGTATTTTTCACTTAAGGGATATTTTACACTTAAAGGGCACTATTTGATTGTCTCTCACAAATGAAAACACTTCTTATCGAGAAAGTATATATAGCAAATCAAGTTGGTTAAGCACACAGTTCTAGTTGGGCCCCCTTCAAGTCTCTAACTCTGGGCAGTTATATGAAGTAGTCTACAGTAGATATACTGCCTTGTTATTTAAATTATAGTTGCAAGGCAATATACATGGTAGCATTATAGTACAAAGAAACAGAAGAGGAGACAGTTATAAAAACTGAAATTTAGATATTATATGTGTGCATTTGTGTAATATTAAATCCTAGAGTCACAGCATAATAGATACCAGCCAATAAGGAGACATGAGTGTTATTAAAGATGTTTATCTGAGATCCCTTTGTAGGAAAAAATGCCTCAACCACCAATCACTGCCAAGACAGCAGTAATTTTATAGTCTGATTCACAGTGGGAGTAGTGAATATCATTTCTTAGTGCACAGATATCTGTCTCTTGTTGGGTAGTTTCCTTACATTTCATCTCTTCATTCTTGACAAGCTGGAATTAGAGTTCTCAGTTTCAAAGTGATTGGTGTGAAGTGGTGTTATGGTAAAAGCTGCTGTGATACCAAGAAAACCAAAACCAGAGCAAAACATAAGATATCCCTTAACAACACAAGCTGTCAATAGAGAAATATTTTTGAAACACACACACAGAGACACATTCAGAAAATACATTTCTTGTCATTTGCACTGCACAAGATAGTAATTTTTTTTCAGTAACTTCTGAATATTTTCCAAAACTTATGTTTCTTTTGAATTTGTGTTAGCAAGTTTGTTTTCATCCCCATATGTGAAGGCTTATGGACTGTATTGGAGACCTCAATCTTCCTTCTACAAGTCAGAAGCTATTCATTATAGGACCCCCATAATTGAAGGAGTGTCTCACTGTGAATAGGAGTCAGGTTTGCCTTGCACTTTTCGGATACCACCTGGATGGATGACTTCATTTTCTCATCTTCCACCAAATATCACCTATACAATGCTCCATCGTACTCCAGTGCAAATAAAACCCATAGACAGATGAGTTTAGAGAGACTCCATATTGGGAAGGAAACTCAATGGAATCAATTCACATAGCTCAAGGGAAAGTGATGAGGAAAGGCAATTCAAGTGAATGGCTTGTTGCCAGAAATGGGAATAGATATTTCACATTCAACATCTAATTAGGTCAAATGTACTGCACAGCCTTGTAATGTTAAATTAACAGAAATGAATGCATTCTGAAAGTCACTGGAAGATTCTGATAGGTCATTTTTCCTTAAGAATTATGATAGATACTTTCTATCATTTTGGGGGAAAGGGGAGAGCGGCCAAGATGATGGAGTAGAAATACACTGAGTTCTCCTCCTCTCACGAGCACACCAAAATCACAACTATCTGCAGAACAACCATCGATGAAAAAAACTGGAACCTACCAGAAAAGATCTTCTATAACTAAAGACATAGAGAAGAACCCACAATGAGATGGGTAGGAGGGGCGGACTCACGATATAATCAAATCCCATACCCCATGGGTGGGCAACCCACAAACTGGAAAATAATAATATTATAGAGATTCTCCACAGAAGTGAGAGTTCTGAGCCCCATGTCAGACTCCCCAGCCTGTGGTACAACCCCAGGAAGATAAGCCCCCAGAGCATTTATCAGCAGGTCTTAATTGCAGGAGCACCACAGAACTGGGGGAAATAGAGACTTCATTCTTAAAGGGTGTACACAGAATCTCACATGTATTGGGCCCCAGAGCAAAATCAGTAATTTGATAGTATCCTAGGCCAGACCTACCTACTGGTCTTAGAGAGTCTCTGGGGGAGATGGCGGACAGCTTTGGCTAACCCTGGGGACATGGACACTGGTGACAGACATATTTGGGAGCATTCAACCATGTGAGCACAGCTGTTGGTGGCTGATATCTTGGCTCCTTAGTGTCAAGACCTGGCGCCATGCAACAGCCTTCAGGTGCCAGTGCTGGGATGTCTCAGGTCAAACAACTAACTGGGTGGGTTCACAGCCCCACCCATCAGCATACAGGCTGCCTAAAGACTAAAGAGCTCACAGCCACCTCTAAACACACCCCTAGACCCACCCCTGCCTACCAGAGGATGAAGACCCAGTTCCACCCACCAGAGGGAGGCACCAGCCCCTCCTGCCAGGAAGCCTGCACAAACCTCTAAACCAGCCTCATCCACCAGGGGGCAGACACCAGAAGCAAGAAAACCATGATCCCATGGCCTGCAGACTGAGTCCAGCAACAATAGGCCAAAACCTATCCTGGGACCAGCTGGGCCCTGGCCCTGCCCACTAGCAGGTCAGTGCAATCTGCAGGACACCCTAGACCCCATACCCAACTGTGTCAGGAACCGCTCCCACCCCACCAATGATCTGAAAGAGCTCTGGGGTCCCTGACCCTGCAGTCTGGCTCCAGGAACCGGCTCTGCCTGCCAGTAGTCTGGCACCAACCCCAGGATCTGGCTTCAGCTGCCAGTCAGTGGACAAAAGCCCCAGAGTCTTTGGGACCCTGACTCTGCCCACCAGTGAGCCAACACTAACCCTGTGGGGATCCTTAGGGTTCCACAACCAGCTGCCTTGTCACCAGGCCCCACTAAAGAGCAAGCAGCAGCATCAATACAAGGCAGGGTCTGGCAACCAACCAGACAAGGGCCTGACCAAGCCTAGCAGACCACACATATAGTCAGCCCACCACAACAGAAGGATGCATGCAGCCCTCTCAGGGCGAATCCCTGGAGAAAATAGCTTGGTGTAAGACATTTTGTTAGGACATAGCTCTATGAGATAAAAATTAAAACTAGTAAGAACTAATACAAATACACACATATACATTGATAATGAGTTATACATATAATCTTTATCTATATACATACATACATATATCATATATATTAAATCTAATTTCTAGATTAGACTGTGCTTTTATATGTAACATATAAAAAGAAAATCTTAAGATTTGATAAGTGGTATCCTCCTTTCATGAAATTTAATCTATAAACCAGATGTTAGTACATTTATGTTTCCTCTTATCCTTTTATTTTAAAATTATTTAAAGAAATACATCAAAAAGAGGACAAAATTTTTTAATGAAATAATGAATTTCAACATAACACCATCATGTTGGAGTACATTCTAACATGACTGTAATTTTTTTCAGATCATAATTATAGTTTTGATGCCTCCCTTCTCAGAGGAAAACACTACAAATAATTTATGCTTTATACCACATGTATATTTTCTATTTTCTATTATGTGCACATGTGCATACACATTTTATAATTGTATATTTATGCTGATTTGTTTGCATTATGTTTGAAATATATATATACATATACATATGTATGCATACATATATGTATATATATGTTTCAAACATAATGCAAACAAATATATATATATATATATATATATATATATGGAGAGAGAGAGAGAGAGAAAGGAAGAGAGAGTCTGGTTCATTTGCTGAATTAGTGTTCCATAAATTAAAATTAAATATCCATTTTATTTTTGAAATTCACTTATGTTGTTTCCAATTTCTTGAACAGTGCAACAATAAATATTCCTATAATTACGTACTTGTGAATATAGGCTAGTTTTTAAAATATATCTGAGTGGAATTTCTGATATATTGCCAAACTTTTCTCCAGATTAGATTTACCAATTTATATACTTACCAATAGTTTGTAATTATTCTTTTTTTTTTTTTTTTTTGGTACGTGGGCCTCTCACTGTTGTGGCCTCCCCCGTTGCCGAGCACAGGCTCCGGACGCGCAGGCTCAGCGGCCATGGCTCACAGGCCCAGCCGCTCTGCGGCATGTGGGATCTTCCCAGACCGGGGCACGAACCCGTGTCCACTGCATCGGCAGGCGGACTCTCAACCACTGCGCCACCAGGGAAGCCCTGTAATTATTCTTATATTTTACATTCTTGGCAATATTTTGTATTCATAGACTTTTAAAATTTAGTGTAAATAGTCTGTATACTCCAGCTTTTAGGTGGCTCCAAGTATCTGGGTAGGCTGAAAAGGGCAGCTTAGCCATCTCGACCTCAGTGAAAAACACCTTCCATGTCTTTTCCAGTTGCTTTTGTTGCTAAACCTGGTCAAATCAAACTAAGAGAGCCATCTAACCTGCAATATATGTTTCTCATTCATTTGCTTATCTTTTTTTTCTAATATGTTTTTAATATTTTTCTTTTGATTTGTAGTTTTGTTCAGATCACCTGAATACTAATTCCCTGTGTTATGTATACTGAAATTATTTTGAATATTTTTTTTACTTTCTTACTTTATATGAAAATAATAATTTCAATGTAGATAATATCCTAAATATTTAATTTATATTTTACACTTTTTGAGTGTTCAAAAAATCATTCCCTACCCCAAATATCCATAGTAAAGGCTTCAAGATACGCTTTTCAGTTTTGTGTCATTAATCTAATTAGGAATTAGTTGACATGTGCGGTGTACTATAGGGTACTATCATCTATCTATCATATTTATTTTCACATGCTTAATGAATCATCATTTATGTTATAGTTTTAACATAGCTTACAAGAGCCATGTTATTTGTTAGAGTCCCACTTTGCTCTTCCTTAGGGGTTGTGTTAGGCTGCTCTGGGGCTGCCATAACAAAATACTACAGACTGATATTTTGAGTTGGCTTCTGGTGAGGCTTCACATTTTGGATTGTAGATGCCTGCTATCGTGCTGTGTCCTCACTTGGCCTGTCCTTTGTGTGCAAGCAGGGCGGGGTATGGCGGGGAGATGAGAGAGAGAGAGAGAGAGAGAGGGAGAGAGAGGGAGAGAGGGAGGGAGGGAGAGAGGGAGAGAGAGAGAGAGAGAGAGAGGTCTCTCCCTCTTCTTTTTTTTTTTTTGCGGTACGCCGGCCTGTCACTGTTGTGGCCTCTCCCGTTGCGGAGCACAGGCTCCGGACGCACAGGCTCAGTGGCCATGGCTCACGGGCCCAGCTGCTCCGCAGCATGTGGGATCTTCCCGGACCGGGGCACGAACCCGTGTCCCCTGCATCGGCAGGCGGACTCTCAACAACTGCATCACCAGGGAAGCCCGGCCATAATTTTTTATCACCCCAAAAGCCCAGACCTAAATATTTACAGCCTGTAGGATTGGAGAGGGAAAGAGAAAGGTTTACTCTGCATTATTTTCATGATCTAAAAAGGCAAAGGCAGTTTATTTAATAACATTTTTGGAGCCCCTACTGTGTTCCTAGCACTTTATTAGGTACAGGGGTTACAAAAATTAATTTCATATGTTTTTTTTCTGATACAATATATAAACTATCTAGGAGACAAATACATATTATAACACAATAACAATCTATATTCTATTTATCCACTAAGCAAGGATCTATTAAATGTTTATTATATGACAAATAAACTGCATTTACACAAGTTGTAGAGCATCAAATTGGAGAGACGACTAACAGACTTGGATGAGAGGTTAGAAAAATGTCAGATAAATATGACCATGCTGTGAAAGACAAGCTCTTACCTAAGTCTCAAAGTTCTTGCAGGCATACTTGAAAATGAAGCAGAGAGGAGTTTAAGTGAAGTTTTCAGGATGAGAGAGGGATTGATATTGGTCAGTCCATTGAAAGAATGGGTGAAGGAAAGCAAATCACCAACTAGTTATATTCTATTGGTAAACAATCCTGAAATAGAAAATGCACATGTAGTATTGCCAGAGCAAATTTTATGATCACCCATCACTTGGCAGTCAAAAATACATGTGGTCAATGTTTCAGATACAGAACTGAACATGAAATATGAGAAAATTCACATGGATGAAAACTGTAATTTTAGCATGGAAGATAGATTTTTAGCAGGCAGATATTGTTCTAAGAAGAAAGATATATTTTAATGTAGTGGCAAGTGAAAACTTCTCAAATGCCATGCATGTACATTTACATTGGGAAAGAAAAGGCTTGAATTCTATGAAATTTCAAAAAGTACACACTTTTTTCTAATATTGTCTGAATTACCACAGTCAGATGGAGCCTCCTTAAGAAATTGGTGACAATATTAACATATCCATCTCTGTCTCATATGATGTAGTAGGTAAAAATATTGTGAATGTCAAGATCATTAATAATAATTTTGGGGTTATTGGAAGGCAGGAACAATTACACAATTCAGCTTTGCCAAGATAGACTATATGAAAAATAAAAAGAGAGATGAAATCGATAGAAAAGGATACCCTATCAGATATTATTGCTGCCAACAAAATAATATTCAGTAAGACTTGAAAATATTAAATGATGATAGATTCAGATAAATGTCATTAAAATGGTCAACTTCTATTCTCTGTCAGTGGAAGGAATCATGATACAAGTAACTAAAATAAAAATTTTTATAACAGCTTTAAAAATGTTTATTTCATATTTAGCCACCTAAGATTCATTATGAAGGGATATAAGAGGGAAAACGGTCAGTATAGTTTGTAATGCTACACAATGCCATTTACTTAGCCTGTGTTTGACTAAGTTAATGAACCAAAAACATATTGATATTCTGTTAGAAACTAGCTTTTTATTTGAAATTTGCTGATTTTTATGGGATATTGGTAGTGATAGAGAAAAAAATGTATTTCAAGTATATGTTACATATTTAAAACAGTTAATTTATTTATCTTACATCTTACCTTGTTCCACACTGGATTCAAGGCAACGAGCAAAACAATGTGTAATGATTGGTAAAAATGAAATAGGAATAATTCAATTGTAATGATAAACTATACATAAAATAATAAAAGTTAATCATGGTAATGTTGTAATAATGACTATGACTTACAGCCTTCCTTGTACTAAGCAACATTTAAGTAGTGTGCATATATATTATCTCATTTAATTTTTATTCAACCACGTCTGTTGTGTGAGTTATCTTCATTTTGCCGATGAGAAGATGGAGGCCTAGTGAGGATAAGAACCATGTTCGAAGTTGAACAGCTTGGGAAAGGCTAATGCTGAAATCAAGCTGAAGATTTTTTTTTCTCCATTACTCAATATGTAGTGTCCAATGGATACACTTATTTAATCTTTAAGATGAATATAATTGTGATAGGTAATTTCAAATTTAGACTCAATTTCTACCTCTTAAAGGCTGTATACACTATTATCAAAATATTAATTGCAAAGTAATAATTTCAGAAAAAAGAAAAGCATCACAGAAGAATTCAAAAAATTTTGAAAAATATGTTACTGGCATAGGTAAATTTTAATATATACTTGGCACTTTCTAGATCCTGATAATTTAACAACTCTGGGATTTTGTACCAATATAACGTATAATTCTTATTTTAAGTATAAATATGAACAACTTTTAAAGGAAGAAGGTTTAGTTAATTTGGTAAATTAGCTGGCTAATTAATGCTTAAAAATGTGTTTGCAAGTTTAATGGGTGACAAAGTTAAATAAAAAACTTATCATAAAATAGGCTCAAACTCTGATACCCTCAATTAAAATGAATAACTGTTTCTTTGGAGCATATTATCTTTTTAGTTTATTCAATAAAAAAATAGCATACTTTGCCAAAATTTTGTATATATACAAAAAATTATCAGGTGAATAATTTCATTTATATTTATGACATTATTTACTGTTTCCAAAGAACCTCTTTAATTAGATGCAAACTCAATTCTAAATATTTATAAAGATGACTTTCATATTGGAATGATTAATGGTTATTCACTGAATAGAAAACTGAAGATTTTTCTTCCAAGCTTTTCTTGCCGTTGATTAATTTTCTTACTTTGCTTCATAAGATAGTGTGGATATTTATTGAGTTAGGCAATAAATTATAAGCTTAGGAATGAACAGGGGTTTCTATACTGGGTCTAAATTGTAAAATTCTATACATACATACATACATATATACATATACACATATATGTATCTATACAAATATGCATATGAACATGTATATATATTTTTAAATTTTAAATTTCTTGTTCACTTAGTTAAAATGCTCAGTGCTTAACATAAAGCCTTAATTTCTGTTTCAAGTTTGTTCATGTCATTAATATGTTGGCTTTCTTTGTCTGGAAACTTGGTAATTAGAGGACTCCACAAAGTGAGAATATGTGTAATTCCTTTTTGGCCCATGGAGTAACTGATGAGATTTCCTATTGTGCTGGCTACAAATGTGGTAAATTGAGAATAGTATTAAAATTGGAATACATGATAGGACTCCGCTTCCATTATTTATGTATGTCTTAAAGCTTGTTATTGAATCTTTGTGACACAGTTTTCTCCTCTTATTTGTGTAGATATAAAACCTGTATTTCAAGGTTAATATAGAGATTAAATGTGCTATTGTTTTTAAAGCATGGTGCTTTGCACAAAATAATATGTTTCTGGGATTTTAATAGAAGTAGTAGTTGTAGTTGATTTAAATAACAGTTGACAATGGGATTAGACCAAGACAAATCCAGAAGCCAGACTTCAGGTTTTGGGGGTGAGGGGGTGAGGATTACATCAATCTCTAATTATTTCACTTAGTTTAAAGGGGAAAAGACTGGGTTCAGTAAAGTTAACTTATAGCAGGAAGGAGTAGGCAGGTATTAGAAGTCCAGATAGGTAGAAACTGGAGTAGAGAAGGTCAGTGACACTAATGAACGGGAAATAGTGAGGTTGGCCCAAAGTCTTGGAAATGGAATATTTTCTCTGAGTTCTGTTTTATACACTCTTCTTGCCATGAGCTCTCTCTGACACACAGATATCCAGTATAACCAGAAAGATGTTAGAAAACTGGAAGGCAACTGTTAAACAATTGCAGGCAGACAAATGGGTCACTAGCAAATTTTTCTAATTCCGCTGAAAAGATAAAGTATTCTAGCAATAAATGGGAAGTAAAAAAGAGAATATTAAATATTTTGGGGTCTGCTGAATTACAATAAAAAATGCACAATCAAACCAGTTGTAAAACAATAAAGAGAACTGAAGAATTGGCGCATATGGAAATATTCTCATTTAGTAAAACAAAAACAAAACAGATGTACACAGACAGGTTGCAATGCACACCACAACAATTCAAGCCCCTTTGGAATCTATTGAATGAGTAGCTGAATTCTACTTGAAGATTGTCTTCTGCAGAATTGAATCAGTTTCTGTTTAATATTCAAAGCCATGAATGCTTAAGGGAAACCTTTTAAGGAGGAGGGTCTAAGTAGTAAAGATTTCCAAATACTTCCTTTCTCACATTGACTTTTCCATAGCTGTCTTCATTGAGGACCAATTCTGATGACTCACTTCTCATTAGCATTGCCAATACCACCAAGTCTTCAATCCATAAATTTCAGTGATGATTGCTCATATCTCTCTCTTCATGTCTTTACATATTCACTATATTGAGACCCCTGGCTTAGCTTCACCCATTAACGTGCTTGTTTGGTAAGTTATAATATCTTCACTGGAAAATCTGTTTTTATATATTAATGCTTTATGTAAACAAGGAAGCTGCTACCTATGAATAGCTTAGGTCTCCATAGGCTATTAGTCTATTTGTTTGAAACCCCCAAGTCCAAATGTATTACTGATCATCGTGCCATCTCATGGTAGCAAGCCAAGAAGGTAAACATTGTTCAAATCTATGACCAGTTATGAGCTACTGTGAAGTGAATTCCATAGATATCTGTTTCAGTTCAATGATCTGCCTGAATATGTGTGAATTTCATTATTTTTGCTTTAAAATATATTTTATTATGTGGTAGGAAGAGTCAGCCATCTACTTTTATTTTTCATCTATAAGCTTTGTTTACTTTTTCAGGTGAGGTTTTGAATAATTTATATCAGCCCCTAGAAAAGAATCTTATTGGGGTTTTATAGGAATTATAATAAGTCTATACACAATCAATTACAATTATCTAAATTTTAAAATTTTGAAACCTTTTCTAAATTGTACTTTCTCAATTTTAACTTCCGTAAGAGATCAATATATTTTCTTGAAGATGGTAGAAATGTAATATATGTTTGACCAATTTGGCATTTGAATTTTAAATTTCTCTTGTAAAGCTTTTGGATACTAGTCATATGTCCATGTACCTAAGCAAAACACTCTTTATTGGGACTCAAAATCAATAATCCTAAACTTTTGTCAAGTTCTGTAATGATACATCCGCCTGGCTATCTTTCTTTTCTTAATTCCACAGTAATTATTGTCACCTAAAAACACAATGTTTAGCTGTTTTAGGAAATAGGCTGTGAGCTTTCCTTTGCCTTCATTTACTTAATTACATGAGCAGATGTTATACTATTTTTCAGTTTTTGGAACACACACTCTAATAAAATAATAGGAAGGAAAGTTTCATTTTCCTTTGCTTTCGTGACTGTCTGATATTCAGTACTATTTGTTTTTGTCTCCTTTCCACCAAACCCCAATTGAGCATAGCTATGAAAATCACATTTGCCCACCAAACTCCCACGTATATACACAACAAATAGGGCCTCTATCGCACCTAGAACTCAAATGTCACTGGCCTTTTCCTTTTAAAACACCAAGAGTTGGAGAGTGTTTTCTTTTAAAATTTGCACTATAATACATTTTCCATAGGAATATCATATTATTACTGAGAATACTGTCTTTGGGATATTTTGGAATTCATCTTTGTTTTGGGAGTGAAACATTAAAAAATTATTAAGAAACCTTTTACAGAAAATCAATCTTTTCTTTCTTTCTTTCTTTCTTTCTTTCTTTCTTTCTTTCTTTCTTTCTTTCTTTCTTTCTCTTCTTTTCCTTTCTTTATGCTAAATGTACTCTGTCTTTCCTAGATAATGGAGCACAGGAAAATATATTTTCCCCAATATTCTTCTTTAATTTACCTCTGAGAATTTTTAGTAAAGAAGACTTGTAAACAAAGAGAAAACGATAGGCATGGAATAAAATTATTCAGAGACTCCACAATTGGGAGGAATGCAAATGTTCTTTTTGACACTTGGTAGCAAAGTACGTTGTGTTCCCTCCTGTAATTACTTTAGGATTCTTTACAATTTTTAAAGGTCATATTTATATTTGGATCTACTCATTGACTAACCCTTCGTCAAATTTTAAGCTGAATAATAATTTTTCTTACATAACAGATTGTTTCTTTCAACCTGGATTTTTAAATTTTCTAAGGATGCATTTGGTTAAGTTGTGGAGTATGCAGAGATGATTATAGACTTCATTTTGCAGAGAGGAAACTTAGATGGAAGTATTTATTCAACACTATGGAGACAGTTGGTAGCATAGCCAAGGACAAATCTCTGATTCTTATAGTTGGAAAGTTCTATGAGCTTTCTTTATATATATATATATATATATATATATATATATATATATATATATATATTTATTTATTTATTTATTTATTTTTGTCGTGAAGGAAAGTACAGCATTTATTGCAGGCACCAAGCGAGTATGTGTGGCTCATGCTCAAAAGACCCAGACTCCAAGCTTTATTTTATTAAGATTTAAAACCTGAAAACAAACATAATCACTTTTTTCACTTCCATTTCTGTAACAAATACCTTTTAAATACTTGATATATTCTGGATACTCTTTTAGGCAAGAGAAATAAAAGATAACTTCTTCCCATTCCGAATATATGATGTGATTGAAAATTTTAATATGCAAGAGAGGTTAACTAATAATAACCAGCAATAACTGATTGGTATCACTGCCACAGGCGTTCAAATGTACAACTAGAATATTTGGTTCTGATTTTATCAAGAGAGTTTCATGGAAGAGATCAAAGTAAAATTATGTATACAATAATGGTCAGAATCTGGTTAGGCAGAGCAGGGACTGTATTCCAGAAAAATGACAAGGTATATTATAATTACATGTGTTTGGAGAAATAAAATAAACTTGCTCCAGGGTTATTACTGACAGACCAACATTGTAGAGTTAGACTGGGGTCAAATTACGGAGAAGATGAAACGTCTGACTAGAGGTTTTGTAGAACTGGGAGTTTCTGCAAGCATTGGGAGTCATGTAAGTGTATGAGCAAAGTTGTGACACAAAAACTATGGTTATATTTATGCTTTTTATAATGAAAACTGCAAAAAGGAGAGACAGCAGATGTTATAATTTGAAAACCTGGGCTTAAATACTTTTAACGTGTATTTTGTTGTTATTTGATTTTTGGTTGGGGGTGGGGTATGGAAGGACAATGTTCTGAAATAGTCAGTTAGAAAAAAGAAACAACTACACGACTTCAGCACCACTGATATGAAGGATGTGAATATAAAAATAATCATCACTTGAGAGGATCACAGTGGAAGAGTATCCTCAAGGTAGAAACAGCTTTCAGATAGGGCAAGAAGAGGAAGAGAACTTTCACAGAAGGTAAGAAAATTTTCCATTGTGGTGAAAATGAATGACTTTTTCTACAGTGGGACCATGTGTATATATATATATATATATATATATATATATATATATATATATATATATATATATATATATAAAAAACAGAAAATCAGAGTAGAAAACAACAACTCCCAAACCCTGGAAATCACACCCCATACCAATGCCCCTCTACTGATGACAATAAATATTGTGAGGTATTGAGTATTCTCTGGTTAGACATATGAATGAAACACCATTCAAAAGCTGAACAGGGCTTCCCTGGTGGTGCAGTGGTTGAGAGTCCACCTGCCAATGCAGGGGACGCAGGTTCGTGTCCCGGTCCGGGAGGATCCTGCATGCCGGGGAGCGGCTGGGCCCGTGAGCCATGGCCGCTGAGCCTGCGCGTCCGGAGCCTGTGCTCCGCAATGGGAGAGGCCACAACAGTGAGAGGCCCGTGTAAAAACAAAAAAAAGCTGAACATATCCAACAATTAATGCATTTAATTGATTTGTCAGGACTATAGGGACCGGGTATAACTGAAAGGGATTCATATCTGCAAGATTTTACATCGAGTTTTTAGAATTACATTTTTTAAATAGAAACTGATTCTCTTAGTAAGACACTTGTATGACAAAGACACTCAAGGGGAAAATAGAGAATGTAGAATATAGGAGCATTATGGGACATTAGCCTTGCTCCACGCAAAAAATAGCTGGCTTAAACTGTGATGTTCTCGGTATATGTAAATACTATTATTTTTTCCTCCTTTATTTTAAAATCTCATATAAACATGTATATAGTTCCTAATTTGCTGTAGATTCCTGGTGTCTGGAGGGCTGACTGAATATTTGCATAAGAGCACAAATACTTACTAAATTCTGTCGCAGATACCCATGGTTACCTATGGAACATTCTCCCCAACCTCTCATTACCTAAACCCTAATTGTGTTGAGATATTTACCCTCAGAGAAGTGTAAGCCAATCATGGAAATTCCTTGAAGAAGCCTATTTTATGAATGGGCATGTGACCTAGTTACAGGCTACTACATGTGACAAAAAAGAGGAAAATGTATTTTAGGGAGTTTCTAAGAAAGATTTACTAATTTGTAAAAATGGACATCTGGGAAGAAGCAGATTATTTTTCCACTTGATATTAACACATCTGCAAGTGACGCCTATAAATAAAATAGGCTTTTTTACCCATTAAGAAATCCAACATGCTTAGTATGGCAGAACAAAAAGGTGGGGGAAACCTGGATTTTTAACAATCTTACTTAGCCAATGAGCTAACCAACTCTAGAGCTGCTTTATTCCTGGACTTTGGCTAAGGAAATTAACTTTTCATATTGTTTTGGTCATTTTTATTCATGTTGTAACTAAACTCATTTACTTTCTTCACTGTGTTAGTCACTAATTATAAATATTTGAACTAGATATTACCTGGCTCTTCTGCAACTTGAATTCTTGTGCTGTTTCTTAGCACTTTCAGAATTAGGAAGGATCCACACTTCTTGATGTTAATCCTAAATTACAGATTAAGATCTATAGATTAATACTAGTATGTAGGTTATATGAAAAGAGTTTATATTATATATTATATAATATATATAATATATATATTATATATATATATATATATATTTATATTTTCAAACTATAATTTGGGGTTTGTTCACTCTTCTACAGGTCTGTAGTTTGGTCCAAATCTTTGTGGACTTTATGGACTGAGATGTCTTCCTTTACAGTTTCATCAAGCAGTTTGTTGCCCAAAGAGAGAAAACCAAGAATAGGTTTCAGCTCTTGTTTCTGATGAATGCTGGCTATGTGAATTGATAACAATTTGCATCTATATACAACTCTCTTAAGATCATAATGGAGTTGGAGATGGTCATAAGCAAACAAATTCTAACTTACTGTTGAAAGTGCTTTGGAAATGCCCAGTAATGCTAGGGTTAAGCTACATTTTAAAAGAAATTTACTTATAATACCTTATAAGTGCATAAATTAAAATAAAGATGTATATAAATATTGAATCACTGTGTTTTACACCTGAAACTAATATAACGTTATATGTCAATTATATTTCAATGAAAAATAAGTAAATAAATAAATATGACAAAAAAGAAATAAAATAAATAGAATGGACCTAATATGCAATTAACATTAATCAAATGTAACGTATTACAAAAGACATAATCCATTCCATGCATTGAGGAATGATTCGAGAATTCTAAATCTCCAAAAACATGCTTGGAAAGATAAGCTAAAAAAAAAGTGTAGTGGTTTTAATATTGTTCTTTTTATTTAGACATATTTAAAGACAGGTGTCCAATCCTGAGTGATATCTGAAAGTAGATTTGTTATGTTGTTACAAATATTTTACATCATTGATTAGGAAGTTTACTGGTACTTACAAAGTATAAACCATCAGGGTAGGTAAGAAAGTTAACACTGTATTTTTCTTAAAAAGAGCATAACGTTTTAAAAAACGTGAAACACTAAAAACATTAAACAGATGTGGTGTGAAATAAAAGTTTTAATGAGATTCCTCCCAGGTAATTAAATCATGGAATACTGTCAGGTGATATAGCTTCCCTGGTTTCAAAACTCTTAGAAAAATCTGATATTCCAGATAAGCTCCCTAAGCAAAATTATATCACAGTGTTTAATTAACAAGAAATAAGCTTTTATATCCATATAGTTTCAAACTGAAAGAGACAATTTGGAAGGCACATTCATTGTGTACTTTTGTTAAATATAGGTGGTAAGCAATATTTGGCAATATTTGAACATCAGTTTCTCCTCCATAACCTCTTTCACAGATTATAATGAAAGCAAGTTTCAGTCAAACTCTACTGCACATACACTTTTTAACAAAGCCGGAAAAAGCCAATCACACAATCCCTTGTGTAAGCTCAGTGACCTGTGGTCTCCATTTTTTGGAGCTCCAAAACACTCTGCGTGCCAGTTTGACCTGACAAAATGATGGTGTTCTAGTAGCAGAACTAGGGAGTCCAATAGTCAGACTGAGACATACAAGGGATGCTCCAAATGAGTGGCTCAACAAAGGGTAAATAGGGTCAACTAGTCAATATTGAAGAGGCTGTAGGAGTCTCATACACTATTCATTTAAAGTCAGAGTGTCTATAAACTCTCTTAAACACTCATCATATCTTGATTGTTACTGATTTCACCAAATGACAGTCAAATTCTAAGTTTTAAGCTATTTAATGAGTCATATACTTCTCCAATTAAATTTTTTTTCCCATATTCATTGCATTAATTAGAAAGTCTTCTGGTAGTGATATGAGTATAAAAGAAATGGTGTCCCAAACATAGTTTGGAAACTTCTTGGGGCCATGACTCACAACTTTCTTCTGAAAAGAAATTAGCATTTCTGATAAAATAAGTAATTTTTGAAGAACTTCAGAGGGAATAGATTTGTTCTGAAAATTATGGAGAAACTCTTTATATTCCCACTTAGCTGGCTGTCACAAAACTATAGTGACTTTAACCAGGTTTTCTTTCCTTTCTCTTTCTGTCTAATAATGATTATTTCTCCTATAAAAATGTCCTAACAAGAATGAATCTATTTTTGAAGAATGAATTTGAAAAAGAACAGATACATGTATATGTATAACTGAATCACTTTGCTGTACACCTGAAACTAACACAATGTTGTTAATCACCTATACTCCAATATAAAATAAAAAGTTAAAAAATATCTTCCTGTAATGTCTTGCACTAGGTTGGTGTTCAATAAATATTGGTTTGGATAATGAAATTAAAAAGAAAAGAATGAATCTTTTAGGCAGCCTATAAGGGTCCTTTTCTCCTTCTATGTAATATTATAATAAAAATTTAGCACATGATCATAAATAAATAGCCTGAGAAGTTTTCTTTGTCAGAGATAATGACGGCTGAAGCCTTTGTAGGAGTTGCCCCTTAGAATGAGGTCTTTTCATTAAAACACCACCTTTGGAGTAAATGTTACTGATTAGAGCAACTGATTATCCCAAGCATGTTGTTTAATCTAGCTAATAAGTACAGACTCTTGCAGTGTCAATGTTAAAACAGTTAATTATAAATGATATAGACTTCTGTTTCCAGAAAAATGGAAGAGATATATTTTCCTCCATACCTTCAGATAAGCACTACTAAAAACCCAGGGCATAAGAAAACTCTAAGAGGTGGAGAGGAAAAAAAAAAACAGACTAGTTAGTGGTCCTAGAATGGAAACAACAATGGTGGTGAGTTTGCTGAGTTTTCTTTTTGCCTTATATGACTCAGATTTGGTGCTAAAGAAGATAACAACCTGGAAACACCAGTAGATATAGAACAAAAAAGTGTTAACAAAAATCTGCTCCTCTCTAGTCAAAGGACCAGGAAAAGTACAGCCTAAAAGAACTGAAAACATTTATAAAATAATGGCTTTAATCCATCCAAACACCACACACACACACACACACACACACACACACACACAAAATGAAAAACAACAACAAAACAGTGGTTCCACCACCAAATTGGTTCACCAGCAAAGGCCAATTGGAAAGCTTAAATTTCCACCCTCATAAGACTGGAGTAAGGCACCCATCCTGTGGTGTCAGTGGAGACCATGTGGGAGCCTGGATTTCCACCTCCACCAAGCAGTAGAAAGGTGTCCGCTCCCTTTCCACTGGAGTGATGGAGAGTCAGGACATTCAACACCACCCACCCAGGGATGAAGTCATCTTCTACTTTCTCATGGTGTTAGTGAAAGCTACATGAGAACAGTAACAAAGCATCCTCCTAATCCCCAGCCAGAGGGCATCAGAAGAGATCTGGTTGGAAACAGAGTTCCTATATCCATCCACCATTAAAGATGAACCACAACCTGGGTAACAATAGGGGTCAATTGGGGAACCTTGACTTATACCCTCATTTGGCAGTAAAGAGATGGCATACTCCTTTCCTGTCAAAATGATGATGGAGAAAGCTAGCTAAGACAGAAGAGTTACATCTCTGCAACAGAAGATCCAGAGTCCCATACTACACAAAATGTCCAGGTTTCAAAAAAAAATTATTTGTCATGTTAAGAACCAGAAAGATCTCAAAATGAGTTTAAAAAGATAATCAAAACATGTCAACATTGAGATGATAGAGATATTAGAATTATCTGACAAAGAATTTATTTTAGCCACCATAAGGAAAACACTCAAAAACACTATAGATACATCAAAGTAGAATGATAAAATAAAATTTCAGGTAACCCAAAGGAAGGAGCCTATGCCATGCTGCATGAAAATTCATTCTTGGAAATAGCATACAGAAATCTGAAGTATTTTAGATGATAATCCAATTTGCCAGGAATCATCATTTGGACATCTTAATTAGATAATTATACTAAAGTTTAATTTCCAAAGAAAATAAAGCATTGTGTATTCATGTACAAGAAAAAAACATGGCTGCACCTGGGTCAGTGAGGATTATGGGCATATTTACCTGGGGACTAAATTCCTGGACAGCAGGGATTTCTGAATTTTTCACAAAGAGACAAAAGGTACATTATCAGGAAAGAAATATAGAGGTTATATGCACATTTATTATGTGAGATATGCAAGTTGCTTAATGTCTTTGTGCCTTGATTTTCTTTTCTCAATTTTGGGGAATATTTAGAGTTAATCACTCAGTCTTATCCATGATGATGATGATGTTTTATTAACATAATTTGCCTATGAAGAGCATTTTAAAATATTAGAAAACATTCAGTTTTTACTTTTTTTTCCATTTAACAATTGCAACTAATTGGAAATTAAGAAACTCACAGGATGAAGGGAAATGGATAAGAAGAGATAGAAGAGTTTGTTTTTAATTCTACCCTCCTTGGTTTTATTCTGTCCTTTTATCCTTTTATGTACCCACCCATCTATACATCCATTCATCCTTACATAGCTATTTAGGGACAAACTCTGAATGCCATGTTTATGATGAGAAGGGTGTTAAGAATACCATGTAGTACATAGAATGTTTTTAATTATAAATAAAATGTAACATAATAGATTGTTTTAAAACTCAGGCTTGACTGATCGTTGGATAGAGAGATAGATGGATAGAATATGTGATAAAACAAATATAATAAAACTTTTATTGTACAATTAGTTGTTGGGGTCCATAATCCTCTTCCCTGACCCAAGTATAGCCATGTGTCATTATTCTTATTATTCTTATTATTACTTGTGAAAACACAGTGCTTTATTTTCCTTTGAAATTAAAGTGTAGTAGTATTAGTAAATTAAGGTGTCCAAATGATGATTCCTTACAAATTGTATTATCACCAAAAAATACTGTTGATTTTGCACACTCTAGACATTCAAGCATGGATCTTCATACAGCATGACAATGGCTCCTTGCTTGGCTTATTTAACCCTAAACTTTACCTATAGCCCAAAACTCATTGCAGCGTAGCTTTCTTCCAAGAAAAAAAAAATAGTAAAAGAAAAGTGGAAGAATTAGAGCTCCTGTTGGGAATAAGAAATTATGATGTACTGGGTAAACAAGTTTTTCTCTTTCTACCTGAATCAAAGAACAGATTTACCATATTTCCATAAGGAAATTAACCTTAAATTTTGCACCTTTCACTTACTGGAACATTAATGGAGGTGCCTTGTAATAAAAAACTCATTCTTTAAACTCAATAGTTTTTAGTTTTACCCTTATTATTTCCTGCCTTCAAATACTTAGGGTTAAGATGAAGAGAATAAAAGATAAAGTTCTGTAAATAGGATATATATCAAAATTGAATTATTTAAAAATATTTCAGTTAACCACAGGAAGTCAAAGAGTGAGAAAGAGAGAGAGAGAGACACAGAGAGAGAGAGAAACTTGCCAAAATAGAATGGCAGACTTAAGCTATATATGGGGAAAGTAGGCTAAAATATATGATCCAAATTTACGTTGTCTGAATCTCACTTCAAATATTGTAAATAGACAGACTAAAGGATAGAAAAGATATGTCATGCCAACATAA
Organism: Lagenorhynchus albirostris; assembly: GCF_949774975.1. Classification (NCBI taxonomy): domain Eukaryota; kingdom Metazoa; phylum Chordata; class Mammalia; order Artiodactyla; family Delphinidae; genus Lagenorhynchus; species Lagenorhynchus albirostris. Next base: position 106,387,650 of record NC_083100.1, read on the forward strand.
TCAAAGGAAAGCAAGAGTGACTATATTTATACCAGATAAAAAAAGAACACAGACAACAACAACAAAAAATTATCAGAGAGAAGGTGGGGACATTTCATAATGATAAAATGATCAATCTACCAAGAGCACATAGCAATCCTAAAACTATGCAACAAAAAGCAGAGTTGCAAATATGTGGAGCAGAACTTGAAGAAACTGAAAAGAAAGTAGACAAATCCACCATGGTTTTTGGAGAATTCAACACTCTCTCTCAACAGCTGATAGGCCTATTTGGCAGAAAACCAGTCAAGAAATTAAAAAAAAGAAAAGTAGCACCACCACCAACTGAAGGGATCTAATGAACATCTATAGAATATTCATCATTTTTGGTGACTATATACGCTTTTCTGTTTTTTTTTTTTTCGGCTGTGCCACACGGCAGCGTGTGGGATCTTTGTTCCCCAACAAGGGATGGGACCTGTGGCCCCTGCAGTGGAAGGGCAGAGTCTTAACCACTGGACAACCAGAGAAGTCCTTATTTATTTATTTATTTTGGCTATATGCTTTATTTTCAATTCCCCCCAAACATATACAAACACAGACCATATCATGGGCTGCAAAACAAATTTCAACAAATTTAAAGGAATTTAAATTCTATAGAGTGCAGTCTCTGACTACAAAGGACTCACACTAGAAACTAATAACAGAAAGATAGAAAAATCTCTAAAATATTGGAAACTAGACAACACATACCAAAATAATCCATGGGCCAAAGAGGGAGACACTAAATAAATTAAAATATACACTGAACTGAATGAACATAAAGATATATCAAAATTTGTGGAAAACAGTTAAAACACTGCTGCTGAGAGGGACATTTATAGCACTAAATTCATGCATTAGATAAGATGAAAAGACTCAAATCAGCAATCTAAGCAATCACTTCAAGAGCCTAGAAAAAGAAATGCAAACAAACAAACAAACAAAAACCTCAAAACAGGAAAAGAAAAAGAAGGAAAGATCAGAGGAGAAATGAATAAAATTGAAAACAAGAGAGAAATAAAATAAATGAAATAGAACTATTTCTGCAAAAAAAGATCAATAAAATTGAATCAGAAATAGATCCACACAAATATATCTAAAGGGTTTTTGACAAAGGTGCAAAAAATTCAATGTAGGAAAGATAGCCTTTTCCACAAATGAAGAAAAAATAAAGAACCATAAAATGTTTTGAAATAAAAAGTTGGGGAAAATCTTCAGAACTAGGATTAGGCAAAGAGTTAGACTTGTTATCAAAAGCATGATTCTTAAAAGGAAAACTTGTTAAACTGACTTCATTAAATTAAATATGTTTCTCTTCCTGGGACACTGTTAAGAGGATGAAAAGACAAGCTACAGATTATGATTATGATGTAATTCATATGTCTGACAAGAGCTAATGTCAAGAGCTTATAATGCACTCTAAATCTCTATAGTAAAGAAACAATCCAATTATAACATGACCAAAACACATGAAGAGACGTTTCAGAGAAGATATGCAGATAGCAAAGAAGTCCATGAAAAATGTGTTCAACATCCTTAGCCATTAGGGAAATGCCATCCAATAAGTATGATATTAGCTCTGGAATTTTTGTAGATGTACTTTACCATGTTGAAGAATTTTCTGGAATATTCCTATTTTACTGAGAGTTTTCATCACAAAAGGGTGTTGGATTTTGTCAAATGCTTTTTCTGCATCTATTGATATGGTCATGTCATTTATGATTTTCTTTGGCCTTTTTTTTAAAAGAAGAAGGTTATCTATGAATAGTTTAGCACCAAGTTCCCGTAATAAGTACATTTAGCCTGTTAATGTGTTAGATTACATTAACTGGTTTTCAAATGTTGAACCAGTCTTGTATACCTGGGAAAAATTCCACTTAGTTGTGGTGTATAATATTTTTATGCATGGTCTAATTCTACTTGCTAATATTTGTTAGTACTTTTGAATTTTTGATCATGAGAGATATTGGTCTGTAGTTTTCTTTTCTTGTAATGTCTTTGATTTTGGTATTAGGATAATGCTGGCGTCAAAGAATGAGTAAGGAAGTACTACCTCTGCTTCTATTCTCTGAAGGATATTGTAGAGAATTAGTATAATTTCTCTCTTAAATATTTGGTAAAATTCATGAGTAAATCCATCTATGCATGGTACTCTGTATTTTGGAAAGTTATTAATTATAGATTCAACTTACCAAATAGATACAGGCTTATTCAGATTGTCTATTTCCTCTTGTGTGAGTTTTGGCAGATTGTGTCTTCCAAGGAATTGGTGCATTTCAACTAGGTTATCAGTTTTGTGGGCCTAGAGTTCTTTATGGAATTCTTTTATTATCCTTTAATTGACATGGGATACGTAGTGATGCCCCATCTTTCATTTCTGATATGTCCTCTCTGTTTCTGTTAGTTAGTCTGCCAAGAAGCTGATCAATTGATTGTTATTTCTGAAGAACAAGCTTTTGGTTTCATTGATTTTCTCTATTGGTTTCTTGTTTTTTTATTTTAAAATAAAAATAAAAATTAAGCAAAATAAAAAAATAGAAAAATAAAAAAAACAGAAAAATAAAAATTAAGCAAATTAGTTGCCAGCAGGTTTAGAGAGTGAAAAAATAATATAGTTCAGATACTTGAACAGAAGAGCATCAAGGAAGAAATAAGCAGAGATTAAAATTAAAAGTTTCATTTTTCTTACTCTTAACTGAGCTAACAGATGACAGTTTGTACAAAATAATAATAGCAACAATGTAATTGATTATATATACTTAGCACATGTATCTTATGTATATATATACATATATATACACTTATGTATGCTTATATATAGTGAAATGAATGAGAGCAAAAATACAGAAAACAAAAGGGAAGAATTAGAATTATTTTGTCGTTATATGGTACTCACACTATCTGTGAAGTATCATAGTGTTATTTAAAAGTGGACTTGGATTAGTTATAAATGTATATTGCAAAGTCTAGGGAAACCTTTAAATAAAGAGCTATAACTGATATGCTACAAAAGGAAAGAAAATAAAATCATTAAAAAATGTTCAACTAAACCACAAAAGACAGAAAAAGAGCAGACAACAAAAATAGGAACAAAGAGGACTTCCCTGGTGGTGCAGTGGTTGGGAATCCATCTGCCAATGCAGGGAACATGGGTTCAATCCCTGGTCTGGAAGGATCCCACATGCCGTGGAACAACTAAGCCTGTGTGTCACAATTACTGAGCCTGTGCTCTAGAGCCCGGGAGCCACAACTACTGAGCCCTCATGCCCCAACTGCTGAAGCCCACATGCCTAGAGCCGGTGCTCCACAAAAAGAGAAGCCACTGCAATGAGAAGCCCGTGCACTACAATGAAGAGTAGCCCCCACTCACTGCAACTAGAGAAAGCTCCTGCGTGGCAACGAAGACGCTTATGCAGCCAAAAATAAATAAATTTATTAATTTAAAAAAATGGGAACAAAGAACAAGGTCAACAAATAGCAAACAGTAACAAGTATAGTAGATATTAATCAAACTATACCAATAATCACTTTGAAAGTCAATGGTCTAAATTCACCAATTAAAGGACAGAGATTTCAGATTTGATTAAACCATACCACTCAATTACATGCTGTCTACATATAAAGACACATATATGTTATAAGTAAATGGATAGAGGAAAATATATCATGTTAACATTAATCATAAAAAAGCTACATTAATTTCACACAGAGCATACTTCAAAGTAAGGAAAGTTAGATTAAGAGCAAGAGAAATAAAAGATGTTCTTTGGGTTTCCTGAATATGTAATTTGGTATCTGACATTAATCTGGGGGAAATTCTCAGTCATTACTGTTTCAAATATATTTTTCTGTTTCCTTCTCTCTTCTTCTGGTATCCTCATTACGTGTATGTTGCACATTTTGTAGTTGTTCCACAGTCCTTGGGTACTCTGTTCTGTACTGGGTAAAAGGAACAGCTGTAAATAGGCCTTTAGTAATGTGGTGGTGAGCTATGCATATGGGATGCTGTGGGAAGCATTCTATAGCCTTTGAGTAGGTCTCCGTATTTCAATAAGCCTACACTTCTGGCCTGTGAACTTCCCAAGTGTTTCTCAGGGTTTTATTCCCCCATAGGTGGGACAGGATGGCTAGGGTTGGCTGGGGTTTGGTATTTCCCTTCTCCCAGGTCAGTTAGACTTTGATAATACTCCAGCAGGTTAGGCTTTGGTTAACTGGATTCCCCTGGGGTCAGGCCTTGTTAAGAACAGAATGCTTTGGTATATTTCAAAATGGAATCCTTTTCGTCCTCCTGCTGGAAGCATCACGGGAGTTTTCTCCAATATTTACTGTGAGACCCTGGTTGATCTCCTAGAGGTAAATCTCACAATACTGTGAGACCTCCCCCCATTACTGGGCCCCCCTGGAGTTTTTCACTATTAGAGTTGCTCATGCTGAGCCTCCAGCAATTCAGTAATTACAGGTCTGGTTTTCCTACCCCAGCTCTGATTCCTGTGTGGTTTCTGCTCGTCTGTGCTCTGGTAAGTCATGAATCCCTGTATGCATCTGTCTCTCCAATACTGGGGGCAGTCCTTTGTCCTGTCCTCCCTTCTCTTATGACTTTAAGAAGTGTTGATTTTTTAGTCTGTTCAGCTTTTCGCTTGTTGTTAAAATGGAGTGACAACTTTCAACCTCACTGCATGATGGACCTGAAACCAGAATACTCCTTATTTATTCTTACTCAGAAAACAGATGAGCTTGTCTCAGAAGGCAGCTAGGGTTATGAACACCAAAGCTAATCCTTCCCAATATTTCCAACTTACCTGAAGGAAGAGACAAAGGTATTGTCATTCGCTCAGAGTTCAAAGTTTATAGTTCCATTGTCCCAGATATGAAAGCTAAATATCTATTTATTTGAGTAGGGTCTACATAGTTACCTGAATATTCACAAAGCAGAAATATTTCATTACATATTTATTTCCTATTAGAAGTATCATCAGAAAAACATTGAAATGCTTGCCACCTTTATTTGTTACTGCATAGCAACTTAGTTTTTGAGCCTGAAAACCTAGTGACTTAGCTCAACAATATATTATCTCCTTTCACAGTTCTGGAGGCTGACAGTGTTAGTTGGCTAGGATTGTTTGTTGAATGGATAAATGACCTTGAGTCAAACCAGTACATTCCGTATTGATTATTTCTTCCATTGTTTTTAGTGAAGTTATTTGGTAAGTATTTGCTGAATAAATAGATACATAAATGTACCTGCAGATAAATGGTTGTTGAAGTAGAAAAATCTTTCTGTCGATTATTTCTGTAGTAGTCATAGCTCACAAGTAAACTAGTGATATAAATCTCAAAGTTGCCTGCTCATTTAAAGAAAAGTTCATGAGCCTTGCTAACAACAGATATTTCTGTGCTATAATTAGATTGAATTGGCTGATTGAATTTTCAAAGGAAAAGCATAAACTTAATTATATTCATTTTGTTTATAAATATTAGTCATTACTTACTTAGGGTTTACTATATTAAAGTTAACATGCAACATTTGGGGAGGTTAAAAAAAAGTACTTAAAAATACTTAGAAAAGTATCTGTCATCATAAAACTTATGCCAAATATATTCTTCCTGAGTGAGGTTAGCAAGAAGAGAATTAGTTAAAGAAATGAGATGACTTCTCTAAATTTAATGTAATAATTGTCTTTAACAAAATAGTATAAATAATTGCCAGATATTCTTTGTTACGTATCTTGCTATAGACCAGTGTTTACATCTTTTCACCTTCAACATCACAACTGGGGAATAATTACAACAAAAAAATCACAAAATTCTGGTAATGCTATACGAAACAAAACTGGAAAAGATCCACCATCAAATAACAGTAGAAAGCTGTCTGAGTTTCAAGTGCACAGGCAGAAATTCTCCAATTACTTTTATCTTCAGAAGACATATTTTGTTAATTTAAAATTAGGATTTAAACGTGAAGGACATTGTTTCCTCCAGGCTTTCTAAACCAAATTAATATGGGCAACTTAAACCTTCCTTCACCTTCTAATCTTTGAAAATCTAACCAGGAAAATGTTTTTGTCTCAATATTGTATTATCATATCAAAGATATCTTATTGCCAGTTTTCCTGCTATTCTAAGTTCAGTGACTTTTTTTTTTTTTTTTGGGGTACGCGGGCCTCTCACTGTTGTGGTCTCTCCCGTTGCGGAGCACAGGCTCCGGACGCGCAGGCTCAGCGGCCATGGCTCACGGGCCCAGGCGCTCCGCGGCATGTGGGATCTTCCCGGATCGGGGCACGAACCCGTGTTCCCTGCATCGGCAGGCAGACTCTCAACCACTGCGCCACCAGGGAAGCCCTCAGTGACTTTTCTATTAAACTTAAGCAAAATGTTACTTACATGAGAACTTTTACTTTATAGTATCCCTAAAGGACACTTGAAGTCAGTTTTGTAAAATGAAATAAATTATTTGGTATCATTTCCTGAAATAGCATTCAAGTATATTAATTGCAACCTGATTCATTAATAAAATGTTTAATATATACTAGCCCTTCCCTGATTTCAGAATTCTCCTGAGAAATCCCTTGCTACTTCAGCATAGTACATTATCTTGGAAAGAGATGTATTAAAGTTAGGAAATGAAAATGAATGATTCAGCAAGGACCATTCTTTTATTTGCAGAAAGTGAGGTCATGAGAAATGATTTTAAAATATAATACTGTAAGTACTAATTTATAGAAGATGTATGTTTTAGTAGGTACCAGATAGTTTATGGAAATTTTCTATGTGTATTTAAAAACTTAACAAATGTTATCTACATTTCTGTGTTTTTAATTTAAATAATCCTATATGATAAATGAGGACAGTATAAATGTAAGAATGCATAAATTCACAAAGGGTTGTAAGAAATGTAGAAAGATTTTGATAAATAAACAAAATAATAATGACATTTGAAATATCAGTAAAGTTTAATTTCCCATTGATGGATATAATTTTTTGTTATTGTTGTTCAACATTATGGGACTTAATAACAATTGAAGTTCATGTATTCTGGACTTTGGGAGAAATAAAACACATGTAATGCTGATTTAGTCTCCTTTGTGGTTTATGCTATCAAAGATTTTTAACACATAACACCTATTCATATGTATATCGATATCCTGCATATCATGGGGAACTGGTATCTCAGAAAGCTGACTTAAATTTTAGTGGTCTACAATATATTGCTTTCTAAATTTACCATAAAGATGTCTTCATGGAATGAATGAATTAGATGCCCCAAAGTACCTTATCTTGTGTTTCTCTTTGCAAGAGAATTTATTACACAATTTAATTTATTCCTATGGTCTTTTGATGACTCCATGTAATCCACAAATATGTCTTTATCACATTTATTCTTCTCATTGGGCTTATTTATTTCATGTTTCTTTGACCTTCATTTGAGTGTCTTCCAGCAATGCTTCCTCATTTATTCCTCTGCCATAGGACAGGATTCCCATGCTAGCATCAGTATTCTCCCTAAAATAATGCAGAGTCTGGCACTTTCCTCATATTATCATAGGGGAGAGTGTTCCCAAAGAGCATCGCTGTTAAGGACCACTGCTATAGGTGATAAAAGACTACAGTGCAGTCTGGATGAAGATAGACATATCTTTTCCTATTGCTGCCATAACAAATTACCACAAACTTGGGGGTTACAAACAGAACAAATTTAATATCTTACAGTTCTAAATGTTAGAAATCTGACATGGCTCACATTGGGCAAATATCCAGGTGTTGGTAGGGCTGTGTTTGTTTCTGGAGGCTCTAGGGGAGAATGTCTTTCCCTGTCCTTTCCAGCCTTTAGAGGTCACTTAGCTCGTGGCCCCTTCCTCAATCTTTAAAACCAGCAAAGTTGCATCTTTCTGACTCTTCTTGCAGAGTTACAATCTCCCTCTCAGACCAGCCTGAGAAGGTCACTGCTTTTAAGGACTCATGTGATTAAATTTGGCCCAACTGGATAATCCAGTATAATCTCCCCTTCTCAAACTCCAGACACTTAGTTTCCAAAGTCCCTTTTAGCAGGAAAGATAGCATATTATTTCACAGCTTCTGGGGATTATGGCACAAGTATTTGGGGGGGACTTGTATTCTGCTTACCACGAGCATCACACATTTTCACACAGTAAATTAGGAATGAAAGCTATACTTTGAGATCTGAACTTATTTTCTCCTCATATTTCACTGATATCGCCGCCCCCCGCCCCGATATTTAAGTCAAATCTCATTCAATTCTCAGTTCTATCCTGGTTTCTTCAATTCCAACCACCTTAAACCCATCCCTATTTCCACAAATGGCCTCCACTTATCATTAATTTCTTATTGTATTCCTTTTCTTCCTCTAAGAATTATTTTAAAAGAATATTCCCAGGTGTGTGGCCTTCAGTCCTGCCTCATTCAGCTAGAGGAAGCATAACAGTGCCCTCAGTAAACTGTACAGTTGATACATTTTCACCCCTCAAGATGTGTTGGAGATTTAAAAAAAAAAGGTATAGATACTTCATTTTTAACCTGGATCAGGGCTGAAATACATCATGTGCTACATTTAGTGATTTAAACTTCTTCCCCTAAGTATTTCTATGGAATCTTTTTCAACTTTGGTGTCTAGTTTAGACTCAGTTCCCCTATGAGTACGTTGATCTGACATGTAGGGTGATGTGGTATTTAGATAATCCATTGATTTATACATTAAAAAATCTGACCAAGACTCATTACCAACCGTTTGAACATGGGCTATTTATTTAAACTGACTTATTCCCAGTTTCTTATTATGAAATAGAGTTGAAAATACCTGATACATTACTTTAAAAGTTGATTTTGAAGAGCAGATAAGAGCATAAAATATTAAAAATTGCATTATTAGAAACTGTGATTACATTGTCTAAAAGAAGTTCTGACAAATAATTCTAATTCCAGCTACAGTTTGATTTATATTTAAGATAAAAATGAGACAAAAGATATATTTTATAACTTATCTTTACACTTTCTCTTTTTTCTTGTACACCATATGTTTATAGACATGCTGCATGCTGTAAACTGTGATTCTTATCATTAATAAGGTGTTTTAAAAATTTACTTTATTCTTATTGTTAAGAGAAAAAAATCCAGTTTATCATCTCAGTAGAAAGGCAAGCCATTTGCACATGGAACTCACCCACAGAAAGTATAAATGTAAATTGAAAGAAAATGTGATAAGAACAGTCAGTGTGTATGCACAGAGGCTGACTTACCCAGAAATATGAAGAGATTACAAAGTCTAATATTTCTAATAATAGTGACACTTATTAGGTGCCCTACATGATAGGTGAATTACATATTAAGTAATATATAAAAGTTTCAATATTAAGACTCACACCAAGCCTGTGATTAAAATATTTCTGACTCTATTTTCTGGATGAGAAACCTGAGACTCAGTAAAATTAAGTAAGATTCTTGAAGTTACACAGTTATTATAAATGCTGTGCCAAGATGTAAATCCAGGTCAGGTTGATTTTGAAGCTTGAGTCCTTATCGACTGTGCTTCATGAAGAGGTCTGTGATGCAATGACGAGATTTGAAAGAGGGACTGGCAGACACTGAGACCCTTCAGTGCTAGACAAGAATTAGACACACTGCTCAATGTATTCTTCTTAGCAAATCTGACATCTTTTTATAGCAAGAAGAAATGATTAAATACTTGTAATCATTTGTTAAAAGCTATGGCTATAGCAAGAAACCCCCTTTGTTTAATTTTGCTGTGAATCTCTTTAAATATAGGTCCTTTTATTGTTTCTCAAAAATGAACCAAAACACCCTCTTAACTAGCTCTCAAATAAAAGACAATAATCATAAGACTAGACTCACAATACAGGGGAAAATACAAAACTCTTCAATTTCTAGTGCTCACTCCACAAAGGGTTGAAGTGGCTACCACTTAATTGATGTATGATTTTCTGTTTCATATTCATTTAGCTGACACTAATATAAATTGTCACCAAGTTTATGGCAAACTTGACAGTTATTAAAATTCTAGAGGAGAGATTCTAAATTTGGATTCTAACTGTGACCCACAACTATCAGAGATTCACATTTCAGAAGCCTGTGTGCATGGCCTGATGTCTTCGATTTATTTTACATTAAATAAAATTACACATAAAGTGAAATTAATGCATTAACCATCATAACATTTGGCACCAAAAGGTATTTTTAACTTTGGAATATAATTGTTAAATTTCAAAATAATACCTTGAGCCTTCCCTGCTTATAACATAACATAATGGAATTTCTTGCTTCAAATACTTTGAAAGATTTCCAAACTCTTAGAGTAAAACACAAAATGCTTATTATGATTCAAAAGACCCTCTAGGATATGACCCTAGATTACCTCTGCAGCCTGATGTTCTTGGTGTCTCTTGTCCAGCTATAAACATTTTCATTTAATTACATGAACTTTCTAAGTACTTCCTTGCCTCAAAATCTTTGTACACATAATTTCTCTAATCAGAATATTCTTCACTATATATGTGACTATCTAACTCTTACTTAGCCCAAATTCTCAACCAACCTCAGCATAATTTACTCTCACATAAAATTCAATTATTGAATGTTTCCTCATTCACATCACAATTCTGTACATATTGCGTTCTGATATGAGCCCGATGTTATCAACAGGGTTGAGACACAGCAGTGAACATGATCGTTCACAATCCCTCATCCATAGGCTTAGTTATAATTGCTGTACATCATTCAGAACAGCAAGCTTTGGTGATTATGAAATGGTAGGTTTATTTTATTTTCATAGATATTTTGATGGAATTCCTCCAAGAATTTTGTACACTAAAGATCTTAGCCAATATATAAGAACTTTACTCAGTGTAATCTGCTTAGAGAAAGCAATTTATGGAATTTATTGTATTATTAATTGTCCTCCAAATCAAAGAACATTTCATCTTGGAAGACTGCTTTGAACAATTTTACAATTACTGAGACCTGGAGAAAATGGTGCGACCTATCTAATTCCAGCCCCACTCTTTGTTCTCTCAGTTATATCTTCATATCTGCACAATTCAGGTTTCCAAACACTCGCTGTATAAATTTTCATTTTGTGAACTTCCTTTTGCTATTGTGCTTAATTTTTAAAATAGTTAACCTTACAATTATTCCTATCATCCCTATTTTTATGATTGCACTTATAAATTACTGTTAATAATCACTGTTACAATATTGTTTTATAGCACCACGGAAGAGTCATTACTTTTTACAAACTTTTATTAAAGCAACTTGCGTGTCATCCCTGTGAAACTCTTGGGATAATTAGTTTTGTAAACTCATTGAAAATTTGATCTGTCCTAAAAGTGTTACTTCATGCCTCTGACGTGTATGTGAGGGTCGATGGAGATTGGTGGGAGCAGAGATTAGATTATTTCAATGTCCTGAGAGTTGAGTAACAAGTTGAGGTTCACATTCACTTTATCTATTTCACAAATATATAGCTTTCATGCTGGTCCTATTTAAATTTTTATAATTACAGGAAGTCCCATACCTATGAATCTTCAAGTTGTGAACTTTCAAAGATGTGAACGTGCATGTCCAATCATGTAAATTAGTTCACGTGTCTGGCGTACTTTTCAAGGTACTGTACTGTAAGATTAAAAATGTTCTCTTTATTTTTTGTGTTTGTTTTTTATGTATTATTTGTGTGAAAAGTATTATAAACCTATTACAGTGCAGTACTATATAGATGATTGTGTCAGTTGGGTATCTAGGCTAACTTTGTTGGACTTACAAACAAATTGGACTTAACGAACACACTCTCAGAACTGAACTCGTTTATATGTAGGGGACTTACTATATTAGTCTAGGATAATAACATTTTTAGTCTAAATGCATGCAAATTCTACTCCATCATTTTTCTCACGTATACCTTTTTTTTTTTTTTTTTTTGCGGTACGAGGGCCTCTCGCTGTTGTGGCCTCTCCCGTTGCAGAGCACAGGCTCCAGACGCGCAGGCTCAGCGGCCATGGCTCACGGGCCCAACCGCTCCGCGGCATGTGGGATCTTCCCAGACCGGGGCACGAACTCGTGTCCCCTGCATCGGCAGGCGGACTCTCAACCACTGCGCCACCAGGGAAGCCTCTCACGTATACCTTTATTCAGGTGTGTCAACTACCTGCTAATTCAATCCCAACTGCAAAATAATTAATTAATCCATTCATTTATTCAACAAATATTAATGGAATATTGACTCTGTACTTGTCCCTAGGGATTCAAGTTCATAGACCACACCTTTGAAGAGTTTGTGCCTAATAGAATAACGAGAAAAGTAAATAAGCAAATGAAACATAAAAATGCCACAATACATGAAAATCCAGTGTGTTATGAAAGTATAGAGATATGACAAAATGAAACTTTTCCCAGGAGTATTATAAAAAGTTTTCTTTAACAGGCAATATTTGAGTTGAGTTTTGAAGAGTGAATAAGAGTTAATCACATGAAGATATGAGGAAATGTTTCAGGCAGAAGGAAGGGCATGTTCAAGAAGATGTGTCCACATGGTTCACCCAACATCAAATCTGTCTTGTAAATGGAGTAGAGAAATGTGTAATTGATTAATTAATGAGAGGATGAATAGGAAGGATGAGTAAAAAATTATAGACTTGTCAAACTACCATAGGAATTTGGACTTAACAGATTCTGTAACAAAATTCCTCAGATGTATACCTTTGTTTTTAATTGAAGTATAGTTGATTTACATTGTTGTGTTAGTTTCAGGTGTACAGCAAAGTGATTCAGCCACATATATATTCTTATTCAGAATCTTTTCCCTTATAGATTATTACAAAATACTGAGTATATTTCCCTGTGCTACACAGTAGGTCCTTGTTGGTTATCTATTTTATGTATAGTAGTGTGTATGTGTTAATCCCAAACTCCTAATTTATCCTGCCGCCCCCCCCCCAACTTTCTCCCCTTTGGTAACCATAAGTTTGTTTTCTATGTCTGTAGGTCTATTTCTTTTTTTATATATGAGTTGATATTTATCATCTTTTTTATGTACCATCTTTATTATACCTTATTTCTGGAGTTTAATTCCTATTCTCTGTAAAACCAGGACTGATACTTAGGAACACTAACAATTTTCTGCCACCAAAAAACAACAAATAACTGTTTCCAATGCCATCATGTGCTGTTTTATTTTGAACAATCCTAGTCCCTGCCCAAGTCTTCTTATTGTGTTCTGACTTACATTTCTTCCTAACTCCTCAGTGATTTTTTCCTCCGAATTATTCCTTGCTCCTATATCTCTAACCCTTCCCATATACTGGATCATCTCCAGCTCATCAAATTCACTTATTAAGATAAACTAACAAACAAATCAGTGTTTGAGAGCAATTACGCTTGACAAGAAGTCTGGGAAAGAAATGTGGATAGACTTATTGAAATGTGTGCAACTGAAAATATTTATGTGATCCCCTTCTCTCCTTGTTGGCATAATGAAGATTAAAAAATGCTTAACAAACTTGGAAAGACAGAAATTATACAATACAAATGAAACTATAAAAATTGTAACAAATATTAATGTCAAAGTAAGTTAGTTACAAAAACTTATCCTAGCTGAAATGGGTGAAAAATCTGATTTCTCTTTCTTAGAACACATGAAAAAATTTCAGCGTTACATAGCAAGCTATAGGGTGGTGCCTAAAACTTTACTTGGAGTAATAGTAATAACTGTAAAATATTTAATAGGAAAGAATTTGGTGTCCAACTCACTGTTTGAAAATTAAGGAAAAGAAGAAAGGTGAGTTAACTAAAGATGAAGTAGGATGCTAATGAATTAGAAAGCAACAATAAATAAAAGGCAAAATTGCTTTAAAGTGCAAAAAAATTAAGGACATATAGGGAAAGAAAAAGTTTTCCTCAGTCCTCTTAGAGTCCCTGGCTGGGTCTGAAAATTAAACTGACAAAGGTAGATTAAGAGGAGAAAAGCATAAAAGTTTTATTAAATTTTTACATATACATAGAACATGTAACAAGAGCACGAGAACCAAAGAGGAGACCAGAGTAGGACACTTTTATACTTTTCAAACAAAGAAACAACGGATTTGTGAAAAATTGACAAAGTGGTTGGGGATAGGAGTAATAAGTTGTGAAGTAGTAACTAGGAAGATGAAGGTTAGTTTAACAAAGTTTGTACAGATTTATCATCCCGAAATTTCCTATCTCAGGGGATAAGAATGTCCTCCCTCCTGGAACAGGGAGAATGCCTTTCACATGGGAGTTTTACGACCTGTTACAGGGAAGAAGGGTGAAGGGGGTGATGTCAGAGTTACCTCCTTGTTTCTCTTCTTTTCTCAAAGTCCTCCATCTTAAGAGAGTCAGTATACCAAGGTGCCATAGTTTGGGGTAGCATGTTCTAAACCTCATCAGAAACATCTAATCAAAATAAATGGGAGAGTATATGTATGTGTGTGATATGAATAAACAGACAATAAACCAAATACATTAATAAAATGTTATTTGGAATTTGAAAGGGCACAAAGTCAAAATATTTAAAAATATATATAATAGAAGACAATGTTAGGGGCAAATCTTTGTTAATATATATGAAATAAAATTCCCTTGTATGCTTCTGGGATGATATATATTACCAAACCCAATGAAGAAGCAGTATACATTTAAATAAACCAATACCCATGAAATAAATTTCTAAATTTTTAAAAAAACTATATCCAGAAACAGCCCAGATGGTTTCTAAGAAGGCTATTTGCAAAAGTTCTCTTTGTGATTTTTCCAAACTTACAGTTGTGATAAAAAGGCAAACCTGGTTTGAACTCACGTGTAAAGAAAATTTTCGGAGCAGATGGTTTTCATCCTGTAAGGATTGTACCGAAGATTGAAATTTTAAGTATTCAATATGTTTCACAGGCTAGGAAAACTTCATAATAGTCAAAAGGCCCGGTTCACAAGAATATTTTGGTATCTGACTTGTTTTGCTTATTAAGATTAAGAATTTAACCATATACATGAATGTTTATTCTATTTGTATTGTGTTCCATTGATCTCCATATCTGTTTTTATGCCACTACTATACTGTTTTGCTTACTGTAGTTTTGTAGTATGTTTTGAAATCTGAACATATGAGGGTTCTAGCCTTGTTCTTCTTTCATAAGATTGTTTTGGCTATTCCAGGTCCTCTTTAGGTTCACCCTAGTTGGAGTCCTTAGAGCTTCTTGAATTTAGATGTCCATTTTCTTCCTCAGATTTAAATGTTTTGGGCTATTATTTCTTCATATAAGCTCTCTGTTCCTTTCCTTCTGTCTTCTCTTTCTGGGACTCCCATAATGCATATATTGGTCCACTTTATGGTACTGCATAAGTCCCTAAGGTTTTTTCACTTTTCTTCATTCTTTTTTCTTTTTATTCCTCTGACTCAACAATGTAAAATGACCTGTCTCTGAGTTCTGATTGTTTTTCTTCTGTTTGATTATGTATTCTGTTGAAGCCCTCTAGTGAAGTTTTCAATTCAATTATTGTATTCTTCAGATCCAGAATTTCGGTTTGTCTCTTTTTTATGGTTTCTGTCTCTGTTGACATTCTCATTTTGTTTGTGCATCCTTTTCTTGATTTTCTTTAGTTGTCTATCTGCATTTTTTTTTTTTTTGGTAGATCACTGAGCTTCTTTGTCTTCAAAATAAGACAATTATTTTGAATTATATATATATATATTTAGGTAATTCATAGATCTCTGTTTTGGGCAGTTGATTTCAAAAGATTTATTTTATTCTTTTGATTTGGCCATGTGTCCCTGTTTCTTTATATGTCTTTTGATTTTTTCTGAGTTGTATGAATTTGAAAAAATAGCCACCACTCTCAGTCTTTGTAAGCTGCCTTTGTATAGGGCAATGCTCCACTCAGCCTAGCTAGAGATTCAGGGAGCATCTGAAACATCTTTGGCAGACTGACAATTCTCTGAGTTTGTAAGTGTAATTTCTCAATTGGAGAGGTTTCCTGGTTTCTTTTTCAGAAGTTCATAATCTCTTGCTCCCTCTGGTGTCCGTCTGTGATACAGCAGGTTCTGTGGTCTCTGCTCTCTTTTTTTCCTCAGTGGCCCAGGCATCCAAAGTATGCCAGCTCCCTATTAGCCCCCTGAGTCAGGTGAGACAAAAGTCAGTCCCTTGGGCAGCCCTCTGAAAAACCAGAATCCCAGATACATGCCCTACTCTTTTCCTTTCTTCCCCAAGGAGAAGTCATGAGTTGGGATCCTTCTCCCAATCATACTGAACCACACCCATCCTCTATCTGTGCCACTACTGGCCCTCTGGTATCACAGCAAACTGCCTCCACTCTCCCTTGCTTTCAGTGGCCCCCAGACATCCAAACCATGCTGGTTTCATCAGTGCTCCGAGTCAGGCAGACAAAAATCAGTCCCTCAGACAGCTCTTCAAAAAGCAAGAGGGTTGCCCACATTTCCACCCTTCTCTTGCTCTCCCAAGGGAGAGGCTAGGAGCAGTCTTCTCTCCCAGTGGCCTTGAGCTGTGTCAGCTTGTGTCCGGAGTGACTGAGGGTAAAGTGAAATGGCTTCTCTGACATTCTTGGCTTTGCACACACATGGAGTACTGTAACTTCTTACACGATTTCTGCAATTCTCATCAAGACATTTTGGTCCCTATATTGTTGTAGGTTGTCTCTGTGAGGAAATGGTATCTAGGAGATACAATTTATATCTAGGAGATACCAATAGGAGACTTCCTATTCCATCGTATTTCTGACTGGTATATACTTCTTTAGCAATATTTATACTGACAAATAAATGATTTAATGTTTTTGTGTTTAATTTAGGAAAAATAAGTATTTATGTATATGAAGATAGTTAATCCTAAATTTGAACATTGCCAGTCTGTAAACTTGATTCTGCCAAGATGTCAAAGGTATATTTTAGCTTAGCAAAGCAAAGGTCATTATCAGTGGAGTTTATTCTTCTTAAGGGTTCCTGCACATCTGTTTCTATGTTTAGAAATATCAATGTAAAAATAACCAAAAGATACAAATTTTGTTTTTGCCCATAAGAAATGATGATAAAGTTTTGTGAGATTCCTTGGCACGTTTTTATAATACGAAGAGATCTGGGAATCCATGTTAAGTGCTAAAATTGCCTTTTTAGGTTTGTGAGCACGGCTATTCAGATGAATTTTTAGTTTCATATTTTTTATAATTTTAATTAAAATATATGCTAAAACAGTCATGAAAAATTAGACACCCATTGCTACAACGGAAGGAACAGGGATTTGCAAGTCACATTGGCCTGGTTTTAGATTCTTTATATGTTTTTCCTTCATTGTGGAACTTTAGTGAGTTACTTCAACTCTTTTAACCTCCGTTTCTACATGTGCAAAGCACTAATAATGTTGTTTACCTCATATTATTATGATAATTAAAATCAGATATCTTTACCTCGGATTGTTATGAGAATTGAAATCAGATAAAATGCCTTTACTCTACATTCGATAAATCTTAAGCATTATCATGACAAAAATTATTTCCTTGAACTCATGGTTCAAACCTAATTCTTTTCATGAACTGTGTTTTGGAGGCTATGGGATGTGGCACAAAATAATGATAAGCATTCAATATAATATGTTAAATGAAACTGAGTCTTAGAAAAATAAATCCAAATGTTTTGTGAATGTTGTTTAAAAGGTATCTCAGAGTTTTCTCATATTTTTTTTTAATTTATGAAGATGCTATGAAGAGCATAATACTATTTGAAGTGATCAAGTATTAAAAGAACTTTTATTACAAAGCATCATATTACTTTAGTTATTTAAAGAATTCTATTTTTATATTAGATTTTGTCAGAAACTTTATGACTAGCAGAAGTGTTTTCTAGTATCCATAAAAATTCCATATTTTTAATTGTATGCTGTTATGTTATACTAAAATAGAATATTAATGAAAGCACAATGTAATTATTAGGCTATCAACTATATAATTATCAACTATATTGATAATTACTGTCAGGAAATTTTAGTATCAATATATATACTTATATTTCAGATTTTATTGATGCATAAAGGTGTTACTTCATTACAGACTAATGAAAACACACAGGGGGACTTCCCTGGCGGTCCAGTGGTTAAGACTGTACTTCTACAGGGGGTACGGGTTCGATCCCTGGTCAGGGAACTAAGATCCCCCATGCTCTGTGGTGTGGCCAAAAAAAAAAGAAAAAAAAGAAAATACACAGAGGCAGACTTACTGTAAAACAATCCACTTAAACTAATTGAAGGATAAATAATCTGGGAACACTATAAATGAAGAAACTATAGAGCAAACAGAAGAAAATGGTGGGATCATAACCTGGTGGCTAACACTTGTACTAAAATGTCAGAGTAGAACCTGAATATCATCAGTCAGAACTCTGTTTTGTGTCCACGCATATGTTCATAAAATATTATTGAGCCCCTAATGGCAGCAGTTTGATTTCAGCAAAATAATAGCATGTGTTATATTGAATTATTTTTTGCAATTTAAATTTAAGAGTTTATAGTTATATTTGTAGGTTTCTCTAGTTGTATAATAGTTATAGAGATGATAACATGGAGTTTACATTTATATAGTCAGTAATATGAAGATGAAAAGGATTTAAGGCAATACTTTTTTTTCTCCCTTAAAAATTCTCCAAGCATCCACAGTCTGACAAACACTGATGGAGCACCCAGTGCTACCAAGGGCATGGTCCATTTCTCATGAACCCATAGGCTTCTTACTTCCAAAGACACAGACTATACTTCAGCTCTTTCTAGGTAAGACATAAGTAAGGGCTGATTGAGAGGGTGAGGTTGATGACTTATTGGAAGGCAGATATTATTATCACTTTATTCACCAAAATAAAAGCTGAGAGAGATTCATTATAACGGGCATTTCACAGACAATAAGCAGGTGGGTAATTTAAACCATTGAGAATTTAAACCACTGTTTGTCTGATTCTAAAGTATCTCTAACGATACATACTCAACACTGAAAATAAATAGTAAAATATTATCCCATCATAACTGAAGTTGTTTTGTTTGTTAAACACAAGAATTTGCTTTTTGAGGTCAAAATAGTTTAATGTGCATTAACATGCAGATACAACATTATTATTAAAAGAGGAATTTAAAATTCTGCAAGGAATGATGTGGAAAATGTCAGTTCGTACTCTCAATGCTACCAAAGCATTTTTACTAGTGAATTTTTACTTGTACATTGAAATCATTGACTCTTTCACAAATATGGGACTAGAATGCATGATCATACGTCTTACAGCTTTATGATTCCATTACATTCTTGAGGCAACAATCTAGAGAAACGAACAATTTCAATATTTGGAATGCATCCTGCTTTCTCCTGTAGTAAAATTTCCTATGTACCAAGATAGCCAGTTTCTTAGTGTGGCATAAGATTTGCTTCATTATCTGGCTCCCAACTCCCTTCCCAAGGGCTGTCTCCTAACACTTCCCCGGGGTGCCATGTGGACTGGCCACGCCCTTGTCATTATTATTTCCTGAAGACAGCAGGCACTTTTATGTTCCCACTTCACTGCATGTGCTGTTCCCTTTGCCCGGAACCTAGTGTGTTCCCACTTTATTCTTGATGAATCCTTCCTCTTCCTCCAAGTCTCTGCTCAATTTTAAACTCTTCTGAAAGGTGATTAGACTCATCCCACACCTTGTGTACTCACTAGAGTAGCTTACAACTTTGCCTGAGTCTTCAAATCACATCAGATGTTATGTTCTACGAGCAGTTACTCCCATGTAATTTTAAAAATCATGACTTCTATTCTAAGCACTTATCTATGGCAAAAAAAAAACAAAAACAAAAACATGTTTTTCTTACATTTATGCCTCTAGCACCCAGCTGGAACCTTACATTATAGGTCATAAATAAGTCAGTATGAATGGATTGATGTGGTTTATGTGAAATAACTATAATCAAGTCATCCATACAGGAGACAAATTACAACTTCCTTGTTTTCAAGAGAAGAAACAAAGTTTGATTTTAAAATATCAATTCATAGTTGGGGCACTTGCCAAAGGAATGGAATTGTATCTTAAAAATAATGAAAATAGAAGCTGATATGCAAGACAAGGAGTTTTATTGTGAATTTTGTGTGTGGTGCTAAATAATTAATATGGATGTTTATATTTGATGCATTTGGTTTTAAAAATGTTATAAAATGACATACTGTACATTTAGAAAGCATGCAAATATAGATAATTATTAAGAGTATAGCACAATTTTTATAATCACACTGCATAGAATGCCTAATTTTGCTGTAAATTTTTTTCAACATTCACAGACATTTTAGGATGTCATTAACAAAAATACATTATTTAAGCATTTATCACAGCTTAATATAGTCCATGCTAGGCTTTGAGAGATTCAGTGGTGAGCAACATTAGAATCTTTGTCTTTGTTAAACTAAATTAATCAAGATATTAATCAAATAATTTAAAAAATGTATAATTAAAAATAGCATAGTGTGTTATAAAAGAAAGATATATAGCATCATGACAGCACATCCCATAGCTTCATGACCCAGAATGGGGTTAAGGAATATTTTTACTGAGGCAACAACACATAACTTGAGATTTGAGTGTTGAAATTTGATGATTTTAATAATATGTAGAAATGCTGAAAATGCAATGTCAAGTAAAATAAATATTTGATCATATCACTTTCCCTGGATAAATAAGATCCTTCAATAAAAAACGAGTTTATCACAATGGAAATGGGAAACCATTGGAAGGGTTTTCACATAGAGGAATTTATCAGGTATGGTCTATGATATTTGGATTTTGTTAAAAAATTAGCCACAAAACCTTATTTGCAAAGCAACTTACACTTCAGTTTTATGAATAGGGGCAAAAAAAGACATGCCTCAGAGGCCAAAAGTATAATATTGGGGAGAGGGGGAAAGTCTCCTGTTCTCATTTAGTTCTGTAACCCCCCAAATAATTGTCACTCCTTCCGAAGAATGTTTAATTTACAGCCACCCAAACATAAGAGTGTGCTATTTTTACAAAAGTCTCTTCAAACATAAATCCAATCATAAAAATAATTGGTAAGTCTATGGAAGAACTTACCATAGACTTTCTTTATATGGAAATTTTGTGTCATGCATGTCATATGAGGTTTATAGATTTGTATTTACATTCAACTTATTTTTCAGAAATACAATTTCTGGGAAAACATACAGTTTTTACCTTGGATCTAGCGGGTTTGAAATACAGCTTAGCCTTCTCTGATTCTCGATGGAATAACTAGGAGGGAACAGAAACTATAAAAATCTCTGCAATCTCTATCCTACATTCCATTGGTGTAGCAATATATTATAGTGTTCTATTTCGGTATGGAAACAAAGAAAAGAGAGTGATTCATGAGAACAGGGAGTGCTTTTGTGAGATATAAAATATATCTATAAATATAAAATAATATATATATTCCTTTATCCTTGTCTCAAGCACATTTTGGCAGTGAGTTTTATTTGTCTCCAACCCAGTGCAGAGGGAGATCACTTGACAGTGCCCAATGAGATGACACAGACAAGTTTAGGACCTTGTGGTTCAAACTATAAACACTAGTGAATGCTATGGAGTCTGAAATCCTCATTAGATACATTTCTGTGTGCTAAGCGCAACATTTTAAGAGCAGACAGACACAGTTTTGCACGCTGTTTCTGCTACTTATTCACTGTGTGCTTTCAGACAATTATGCAACCTCTCTGATCTGCAAAATGAGAATAACAACATGTACCTGACAGGACCGTGGTTCGGAGAAGGTAAGGCACAGCAGAGAAAATTCTTGGCATAAAGAGGCTTGGGAGGACTGTGTCTCAGGAGATGGGCTGTAAATCAAAGGATAAGACATAAGTTTACCAAAACTTTATGTGTGTATATATATATTTTTTTAACTTTTAATTGAAGTATAGTTGATAACATTTTATATATTTATATAGCTAATTTGTGCATACACATAGACACACAGACACACACACACACATATATATATAAGAACAGTGCTAGATTGCCTTGGTAATGGCACTATGAAATGACAGATTTACTTTGAAGAACTATTGTGTCAAGAGGCATTTAGGCATTAATTTCAGAGATGTTTTATCAGATGGACAATAGTACCTGGAAAGCATGTATCGCACAAAAATTGTGAAATGGTGTAGGGAAATAAATCCTGATGGTCTGACAGGAAACTACAGATGAAACACAAAATGTTTGTGTTTCTATTTTTTAGTTTAGTAAATATATTTTTGTTTATTTCTTTTCATTCTTTCACCTTCCTTCCTCCCATTCATTCAGATTCTTACTGTCATCTATTTTTATCTGAATTCTTTACTACAGTTAACATTATTTTCCTTCATCCATTGGATGACTAACTTTTGCCTTGCTCAAGTGAATCAACCTCACTACAGAAACCTACCTTTATTATATATTGAATGGATAAACAACAAGGTCCTACTGTATAGCACAGAGAACCATATTCAATATCCTGTGATAAACCATAAAGGAAAAGAATATGAAAATGAACATAAATATATGTATAAGTGAATCACATTGCTGTACAGCAGAAATTAACACAGCATTGTAAATCAGCTATACCTCAATAAAATACATTTTTTTTTTTTTGGCGGTACGTGGGCCTCTCACTGTTGTGGCCTCTCCCGTTGCAGAGCACAGGCTCCAGACGCACAGGCTCCGGGCGCACAGGCTCAGGGCCATGGCTCACGGGCCCAGGCGCTCCGCGGCATGTGGGATCTTCCCGGACCGGGACACGAACACGCATCCCCTGCATCGGCAGGCGGACTCTCAACCACTGCGCCACCTGGGAAGCCCCAATAAAATACATTTTTTAAAAAGCCTACCTTTATATTCTTCAATAAGTGTCTGAAGATTTGTGAATCCATGTCCACCAATACAAATCAGAGACGAGTGCAAGCAGGAACTGTTCTCAGGGAGAATTCATTTTCTCTTCACACACACACGTACACTCAGAAATATAATAACATTTACCTTTGAGATTTGAAATGAAAGATTTTTTGCTCTTCTAGGTTTCTGACAAAGAACGTGACTAAGACTTTTTTTTTTTGCGGTACGAAGGCCTCTCACTGCTGTGGCCTCTCCTGTTGCGGAGCACAGGCTCCGGACGCACAGGCTCAGCGGCCATGGCTCACGGGCCCAGCCGCTCCGCGGCATGTGGGATCTTCCCGGATCGGGGCACAAACCCGTCCCTGCATCAGCAGGTGGACTCTCAACCACTGCGCCACCAGGGAAGCCCTAAGATATTTTAAATAATCTATTTTTATTGGTGTGAACTATGGGACCATATTTTAGTGTGGACACTTGTAAGGGTAGGAATGCAGTAAATCTAGTCCGAAAGTGTGGTGAATACAATGTTGAGAGTGAGAAAGATATTTATGGATGAAACACCACAAATGCAGGTGTGTAAGAATATTTTTTGCATAATAAAAATTTGCATCTTTCCGGTCTCTCTTATTACTGTGAAATATGCTCACCTTAAAGTTTATAACTAAAAACAACAAATGGTGAAGGCAAAGATAAAAGGAATAGGTTATTCAAGTGACCGAGTATCCTCTCAAAATTCCAGTAAAAAGATGCACTCCTGCATTATTTTACAAGATACACCTCAGAATAAAATACATAAAGCAAACACTTTTCTATTGATTCAAAAATATTTTACACCATTTGTGTGAATCTGAATTATCTCTGCTTTCTATCATTCATTGCTAGTTTTGTAAGAATGTTATTTAGGATGCTGATTTTATTAGTAATTAATAGTATAACAATTAAATTTTTTACCGTTATTATGTATTATATACTTTATATTTATCTAAATAGTTTCTATCCTTATATTATTTATACTTAGAAAACTATTAATACTAATACGATAAACTAAATCACATTATGAATATCAACAAAAAGCTTCATCAGGGCTTCCCTGGTGGTGCAGTGGTTGGGAGTCCGCCTGCCGATGCAGGTTCGTGCCCCGGTCTGGGGGGATCCCACGTGCCGCGGAGCAGCTAGGCCCGTGGGCCGTGGCCTCTGAGCCTGCACGTCCGGAGCCTGTGCTCTGCAACGGGAGAGGCCACAGCAGTGAGAGGCCCGCGTACCGCAAAAAAAAAAAAAAAAGTCATCATATAAACAAAAAGAGAAGAATTTTTTTGCATGCGTCTCCTGAAAGTGGTTCAGAAAACAGTTTTTATATTGATTTTACCAAGAGAAATGAAATTTAAATATGTTTTCTGATTATAACAATAGCTTGACTTCAAAATAATTTTAAAATACGGGATATCTTTTCCTATCTCTCAGGTTTTAGTATATTTATATCTACTGCAATGGATAATTATTTAGAGCAAAAAAAAAAAATCTCAGTTTAGAATCAAAAAAGAAAAAAGAAAATGTCTTTCCTCACAATTTAATTACCAGGCAAGTTAAATCTTTTTCCTATGATAACAAAAGTCTTTATGACAGAGTGGTAGTGAGTTCTCTCTCCCTTTTCCTTTTCTTTTTTCATTTTTTTAGTTATGTATTGTTTCTTAGAACCTGCAATAACAAGTATGACTCCTGCAGTGACTGTAATTTCACAGATAACAAAGGATTCTCTGCTGAAGTTAACATTTTCATATAAAAAAATATTGAGCACCCAAACAACTTATATTTGATCATATTGATGTTAGTGGGGAATTATGTAATCAATAATTTTCTTTTTAACATTTTACCTCACTAAAAATTTTATCAAAAACAAAACTCTTATAAATACAAAATAAAATACTGGCAAAAAAAAACCTCCAGTGAAATTAGGTTGCAAAATATTTCTATATAATATAGAGAAGCTAGATTTGTGCCCTTCAGAATAATTCTTTTATCTTATCCCCATACATAATTCATAGTGGGTTCAAAATCTCCTGACTTTTGAATAAATATATAGACTTGAGGGAAATTGAAATAGAAGAAAAGACACCCTACCTGGGTAGGAATATAATACCTGGTTGTGGGTTGAAAAGTTCAAAGATAAGGACTTTATTATCAGGAAAAAAAAAAAATAGACAACCTTGGAAGTTTGAAAAAATTCCATTTTTTTAAATGAAATACAATCAGAGCCATTGACATATAAACAAAACAGAATCAGAAATGATCCTTTGTCCAATACTGGTGACAAGAAAGAATAATATATTTGGTAATCACAGTTTAGAAGTTGGTGAAGTGAAGTGTCTTTAAAAACTTCTCTTCTACCCCCTATTTGACATTCACATGCTGTTTAATTTGGGAATGCTGTAATAAAATGTATAGAGCTCTCTGTTGGGAATCATGGAATCTCCCAGCCTTGCCATAAAAGTGAATTATTTAACTTCTTTGAGCCCGAGTATTTTTTACTTGGAAGTTAGAATTATAAATAACTTAAAATATCCTGTAAAATGAAGACTGAGACAAATTCATAGATATGCAAACTTACCAAAAAAAGTAAAACATCCCTTCTATCAGGAAAGTTTGGAATCAAGGTAATGAACTATTTTACAACAATACACATATCACACAATAAGAATTAGATTTGTGGAAATGGAAAAATACAAGTCAATGAGGCTTATTTTATCAGCATCCATCCTGTTTTTGCAGGAGTTATAGAATCTGTAGCCATTTGGTTTTGAGTATTATAGTTCTACACATCTTCAACAAGAGCTCAAGAGCTCTTTTATAATCAAGTTGACTTCTTTAGTTCTTTCTTGATAATTATCAAATGTAGCATGGTTACAAGCATAGATTTAAAACCAGATTGGCTGGATTCAAATCTAAACTATGCTACTTATGAGCTATATGACTACGGGAAAGTAATATAGCATCTCTGTGTCTGCTGTTTCTCATCTGTAAATGAATTGTTATAAAGACAAAAGTGGCTATTATTTGCAAAGTGCTTGAACAGTCTCTGACACATAGTAAGCATGCTATAAATGTTTGAAAGAAATAATGATTGGGCTTCCACTTTAGAAGTTCCAATTTATAACTTTTTCCTAAGAGAGAGATCTCTTCTTTAGGGAAAAAAGTACTAGATTCCTGAATCTTCAAGTCCGAGGACCAGACTCAGGACTGTGATGCATTCCCCAAAGTAATTGATGCCGACACAGGAAGATACTTGGTATTGAGCTAATTAAGCAGTTATGGTGATACATGACTTGTCTTCTGGAAATGAAACTTCAATGTTAGGAATGCTTTAGAGACTTGGAAAACACAAATTAACGATCACACTTTGAAAGAGCTGGGATGAAAAAGCTGAGATTCAACAATAGTTCTCTGACTCCATAGCCTGCGTTATGTCAGTCTAGCCTTTTTAACATTTTATTATGGATTATGAACTTCAAACATATACAATAAAAAAAATTACAGTGTAATGACCCCTATAAGCCCATCATCCAATTCAACAGTTATCAGTTAAAGGCCAACTTTTTTTTTCATTTTCATTAATTCCCCTGTCCTATATTATTTTGAAACAAATTCCTACATTTTATTTTATTTATGAGTATGAGAACTCTTTTAAAAAATCACAATTAAAGTAACACACTAAATAATTGACAATAGTGTATTAATAAAATCAATTATCCAGTCTATGTTCAAATTTCTAAGTTTCTTATAAATGTCATAATAAAAATTTTAATTTTCTCTACTTGAAATTACTGATATGACTTTTAAAATCTTTAATTTAGTGGTTCCTACAACTCTTTTTTCCCTGTCCTGTAGAGTTTCCTGTAGTTTGGATTTTGGTAGTTGCCTCACAGCACATTACAGTGTAGTTTGACATGTTACTCTCTCCTCTGATTTCCTAAAAATTGATAATCAGGTCCACATATAATTTTTTTTTTTCAGAATTTCTTTATAGATAGTTGATTTAAAAAACTTTTTCAGGGCTTCCCTGGTGGCACAGTTGTTGAAAATCTGCCTGCTAATTCAGGGGACACGGGTTCGAGCTCTGGTCTAGGAAGATCCCACATGACACAGAGCAACTAGGCCCGTGAGTCACAACTACTGAGCCTGCGCGTCTGGAGCCTGTGCTCCACAACAAGAGAGGCCGCGATAGTGAGAGGCCCGCGCACCACGATGAAGAGTGACCCTCGCTTGCCACAACTAGAGAAAGCCCTCGCACAGAAACGAAGACCCAACACAGCCAAAAATAAATAAATTAATTAATTCAAAAAAGAAAAAAAATTTTTTTTCTTTCCATCAAGAAGCAATTCGGTTCAGTTGAATCTTTTTTTGATTAGCAGTTATTAATGACATTGTTTAGATCAATTCAAAAAGAGTTGCAAAATGTTCATGTATTAAGTACACTATGTCTTCATTTTTATTGAACTGCTTCTTTAATGTTAAACTTCCATTCATCTACTATTTGGCTCTCCAGGGGTTCAGTTTGCATAGAAAACATAGGATAAATGTTTGCTTTTCCCTTTATTTATTAGTTTTCAAATAAGGAGCTGCTTCCCAAGTCTCTTCCAAAGCAGACTAATTAGTTTTATTATTTTTGCTTCTACATGAGTTAATAAAATTAAACATTTTTGCTTTTTAACATACTTTAATATTTTAAATATTTTTAACATTTTTTGATAAAACTGTATAACCTAAAGAAAAGTTGAAAAATGGTGTAGTGTACAGTCTATAATCACCAAGCAATTTTACAATTAACTTTTTACTATATTGCTTTATCACATATAATGTATTCATTTATCATCTATTATATATATATACATCTATTCATGTCTCTATCCATCAATCAAGCCCGAGTTTTTAACTACTCTACTATGCTTCCTTTTATTTATCATTAAAAACCATCTATGAAACACACAAGGTTCTTAGTATTCTTATCCTCATAAATACGTCATTTGATTTGATCCCTAAATAGTGGTAATAGAGGAATGAATGGATGGATGGATGGATGGATACGTGAAGGGATAAAGGGACGGAATGAAACTGAGAGGGGAGAAATTCAAATAAAGATTTTCTATCTCTTCTTCTCCATGTCCCTTAATCCTATGGATTTCTTACCTTTCCAATTTATTGCAAATCTAAAATGGAAAAAAAAAAGGCTGTATATTTTCCAATACTTCAAAATGCTATACATAGGCAAACTATGATGACAAAAATTATCATAGTTATCATCATTGTTGAGATTTAGCCATCAACTCATTTAATCCTCACAAATATCCCCCAAATTGTAGAGAAGGAAATCAAGGCACAACAACATGAAGAAATTTGTTATGTCTCATAAAAATGTGCATATATTCCTCTTCTGATAACTTAATTTTAGTCTGTTTGTGAAAACATCAGTAATCCCTGCTGTTCAGGAATTACAGTGGTCAGGTGGTTATGCCCATATTCTTTTCACTGACCAAGCATTGCCATGTTTTTTCTTTTTCTTCTTACTTGTGAAGGCACATTAATTTATTTTCCTTGGAATTACACTTTAGTGGTATTAGTGAGTTAAAATGTCCAAATGATTTCTTGCAAATTGGATCATCATCTGAAAATACTACTGACTTCAGCATGCTCTGTACTTTCAAGCACAAATCTTCACACAACATGGCAATAGCTCCTAAACTTTACCTATAGCCCAAAACTCATTGCAGTGCAGGGTAGGTTTTTTCCAAGAAAATAAAGAAAAGAAGTAAAGAGTATTTTGGGAATAAGAAATTATGATGTGCTGAGTGAATAAGTTGTTCTCTTTTTGCTTGAATCAAAGAACAGATTTGTCATGTTTCCCTGAGGAAATTAATCTTAAATTTTGTACCTTTTAGTTGCCAAAATAGTAATGGAGCTGAATTGTAATAAAGGACTCAATTCCTTGAACTCATTAGTTCTTACTCTTACCCTTTTCTCATTATCTTATTTAAGGATAAGATGAGAAAAAAAAAGTTAGAGTTTATGTGAATTAGCAAGTAGTGAGAAAATCCTAATATATGAATTAAATAGAAAATAAAGGCTCACTGTGTGAGTTTCTTTAAGGGTTTACTCTTTTCAGATCAATTTGGGCAATTTTATTGATGGTTTCCATATCTGAATCAGTAAAGAAAATCCATTATTAATTAAACTAAACAGCTTGGAAATCTAGATTCATTGCATATCTAACAAAAAGAAGAAAACAAAAAGCATAAACTAAGTTTGAAGTGTTGTGAGGTGTTGCATATATTCATGTTATTTTTCCAACTCAGTGTATACATATTGTAATGGAAAAGTCATATTACATACTTCCTCTGTGACTTCTTGGGCAAGATTGACATGAAATCATCTCTGTTCCTCTTTATGCTTTTCTTTCTTCAGCCTCTTCCACTTTCAGTCCTCCTGAATACTCCTTTCATATCTATTCCTATTTTGCCCTTATAACTTAGCTAAGAATCTTTCTTCCCCCCTGGAATGCCCTTATTACTCATGTCAATAGCATCTGCGTATCAAGCATAATTCAGCTAAAAGCCTACCTCATCTCGTCAGGGAGTCCTAAAAATCCCCACTTCTATGGCTTTTATTAGGTTTCCTGCTTTGGAGATTCTTCTCTGTATTCCTACTCCTTACTTCTCTGTAATCCCCCTTGGTGATTGGTATGGTCAAACTTCTGAATGGTTGCCACTCTAGTTGGTGTAAAATGGTGCACCTTTATGGTCTCGTTGGTATTTTCTAAAAATTTTTTCTCTTTTGAAAAGTGTATGTATTTTCTACCATGATAATCATTATGATAACACTAATTGCTTAGTAATTTGACAGTTACTTTCTTTTTTTTTTTTCCAAAATTGACTGTATACACCCGAAAGATCCAATCTCATTCATTCTTATCTCTTTGTCATGAGTATCTGGCACAGAGGTACTCCTTTTCAAGGCATTCTATCAACTGTCAAAAGATAATCACTAAAAAAAAAAAAAAAAAAAAAAAAAAAAAAAGATAATCACTAGCTGTCACATTGCAGCCTTATATATTTAGATTGATTGAATATTAATGAAATCTAAGTATTTAAAATAATTTCAGACATTTATTTCCCACATTTATATGCAATTTGTTTTAGCCTATAAACATTACTGTTTATTTTTCTTTCATATTGGCATGTTATAAATATATGTAGAGGTTGGCCAGTTGCTCTATCACACCACCAGCCTGTTAAGCAAAATGCTTTGGATTTCTTAATTTTTTGGGGGGGGGCAGATGTCTAAATGTGGGGGTTTTGTTTGTTTATATTCTTGTATTCCTTTCAGTGAAACTGTCCTTATAAACCAGAATCACTGTGTTCTCACCAACTGAAATTACAGAGAACATATTTTAGTTCTTGCCAGACTTAAAAAAAAAAAAAAAAAAGAGCTCTCTTTAAATAGGTAATAGAAATAAAAGTTTAAAAAAATAAAGTTGAGTAAGAAAATAAACTAGTCAATATCCTCCTATTACTCAACTCCTGTTCCAAAAGAGAGTATTTTCACAACCTGGTTATCTTAACACATAATGGATATGGCTATTTAAAGATATAATGTAAAAATTTGCTTCTCTACCTCCCCCCTTACTCCACTGAGATTGAGAGTCGAGCTCCAGTTTTTGGCTGCTTCACTTATTCCTGTGGGGGAAGATGATAAGGTTTAAGTTGAAGTCCAAACTCACTTGGACAAGTAAATATTCAGAGGCCTTAGGCCCTACTGAGTCTCAGCCCTAGTCCTACCTCACTCCACTCCGCTCCACTGATTTGAGGTGGTGATAAGTTTGAGATTTCCTAATGCTTGTCCTCAAAGAGTATCATGTTAGAAGAGGGAGATTTTCCTTCACTGATTTCTTATCCATAAGAAACATTTGGAGGAATTAACTCCAATTGTCTTAACTATTTTATTTTAATTAGGGAGACAAGATTTCTTAAAATAAGAATAAAAACATTTTACAGACCAGATCAAGCCAGGCAACACAAAGTTATCTTTGTGTATTATTCATTGTATTATATTTACCAAAACCTGTATAGCATATGAACCTCGAAGATAAATCTGCACTTCTATTTTTCAAGAGGAGAAAAGGCACACAAACAGAGGAAATTTCTAAATGTACAAACTGACCCCTTTTTTCTTTTCTTAGCACAGAAAATGTTAGACATCCTAAACTAAAATTTGTAAAATGTACCCTAAACTAAAATTTGTAAAATGTACCCTAAACTTTGGTGGATAAAGTGTTACTTTAATCATGTTGCAACAAACATATTTAGAAAGAAAATTCATCCCTCCATTTCTAAGTAATTGATATTTATAAAGTAAGTTTTGAGTGTTTATTCAAATTGATCACACATTTGGTGAAATGTAAAAATAAGTAGGCAGGGATAATGTACAATGCATGGTTGGTGCTATGATTGAGAGTGATGGAAAACATTAGAATAAGAGCATCTTCCAGAACATTACTGGTCAGGGAGAGTTTTAATCGTGAATCTCTATTTTAGAAGTAGATTTGTTTTTAAAAAGTATTTAAGGAAATGTTATTGAAATGTGTCCAATAGTGTTCTAGTGCAAAAACTGTGTAGTAGTATATGGCATCACAGAGCTTGATACTTTTAGCACTAAAAAGCAATTTAGTGTGATCAAAGGCTCAAGAGTGAAAAACTTGCTGTGGGAATATACTGGAAAAGATCTGGCTATACAAGACCTGTTTTCCTTATTCAGGAATGTAGTCAGTATTCTCAGATCAATGAGGAACCGTTAATTGATTAGAATATGACTAAAATAGCCTTTTGTAAGAACCTCACTCTGGTTAAAATGTGATGAATAAATGTGTAGGAGACAAGAATTGATGTTGCAGATGAATAAAGAAAGGATATAAGTTAAGAGCTTGGCTTCAACTGCACAGGCACGTGATAACATTGGTTTATACTAGACTGGCTGAGGTAGGTTGAATAATGCCCCCCACAACAAAGATATACACTTGTTAATCTCCAGAACCTGTAAATATGTTACCTTACATGCAAAAGGAATTTTGTAAATGTGATTAAATTAATAATCTTGAAATGGGAAAATTACCCAGAGTAGTTTGGGTGGGTTCAATGTAATGACATGAGTTTTTATAAGAGGAAGATAGAAGGGTTAGAATCAGAAAGAGGAGGATGAGAAGATACTATGCTGTTGGCTTTGAAAATGAAGAAGGGGGTCATGAGCCAAGGATGCAGGTGGGCTCTAGAATCTAGAAAACTAGCATAGGTATAGATGGTGATGATGAAGAGTACAAGTATTCAAGGTAAATTAATGAAATTAATAAAAATAACTTGGACCTAGATAGGATATGATGGGTGAGATAAGAGGAATTATCAAGAATGACTCTAGGCAACTTTGGGAATTGTCTATTTGAGGATGGGAACAGCAGAAGAGGACCAGATTTACAGCAGGAAGGTTACGAGTTTCTTTTTGGCTATATTGAACATGAGTTGCTTTGAAGATATTCAAAAGCAAATGTCAAGTATGGCACTGAGATTATGCTTCTGAATCTCAAAGGAGAGATTAAGACTAGAGAGCCTCTGTGTGATAAAAATAATCACTGACTTCAATGACAATGAAGTTCTGAATGAGAACTGTTTACATTGAGATATGGGGCAGAAGCCAAACTGGAGTGGTGTGAGGATAGCTGGTGTAAATACTTTTTACAAATAGTTTGGCAGTGAAGTAGAGGAGAGAGAATTCTAGAAGACAAGGAATTCAAGAGGTCAAGGGAAGTTTAGAAGGTTTTCAAAATGTTTGTTTAATATCAGAAAGCTTATATACTTTTTTTATGGTAAGGATTTCTTTTTAAAGAGGAAAATGTTAAATATAAAAAAGAAAGAAAACATTAGTGGCATTGCAAACTTTGGGTTTCTAAAAGGTGAGAGGAGATAAGAATGCAATCAAATGGAGACATGGTCACATTGTCCATAGATAAGAAAATGACTACTCTGTATTATAACAAAAAAGAGAAACAAGAAAAGGATTATTATGGACAGAAGTGAGTTACAGTTTGTGGTTAATGGAACATATGGTGTAAATGAAATATGTCTATATAGTATTTACATATATATGTGTGTGTAAATATCATTAATCAATTACTTATATGGAGAGAAAGAGAGAGAGATAAAGTGAGAGGTTGAGAGACTAGACCTTAGATTATTTATCCTCTAAGAGCAAGGCTGGATAGATAGTGAAAGAATGAAAGTGAGCTTAGATATTGAGTAATAGAATTTCATATTGTGATTCTCTGTATCCTTAGCATCTTGTAAATGCTTGACAAATAAATGACACACAACAAATTTTGACTACTTCCCTTTTTATTGCTCTATAGGTTTTCTTACCATAATCACTACTCATACACTATTATTTAACACATTTTTGACCGGAGAAGTATTACGGCACAGACATTAGTTTCTGCAAAAATCCCCCGGTCAATAATGTGTTAATATAATTGTTGTTTGAATAAAAAACTCTCCTAGGAAAAGTTCAATTTAGAGATTCCTTATAAAAAATTCCAGCAAAGCAGATTTAAAGAGCCTGTATGATTAATCGCTATTCTTGTTGTCTTTATGTAAATAACCAGGCCAAGTTTATTGAATCTAGACTTATTTTACAAACAAATTAGTCTCAATTTGACTATCTTTGGTACAAATGGGTGTAACTGTAGAGAGAAAAATTATGTTTCAGCAGAAGCTATAATACACACTTAGAGATACCAGATTTTAGTTCTATTAATTGTCTTTGCAATTTTTGCTATTTGCCTGAAAACTGGACTGGATCCTGAATTTTTCTAGTTTCCTCCAACATCTGGCTAAAACTCTCCAAATTAACCTTTCCAATATTCCTCCACCCTTTATGTTACCTAACCAAAAGGGGTTCACTTCTTGGTGAGTTTTTAATCAGAGACAATACGAAGAGTAATTGTCACACAAAGTGAAGTTTTTATTTGCAGCAAATAAAGAGACCAGGGGGAATCATTTTCCAAAGACATGGCTCCCAGAACCAGGAAAGGTTAGTTCTTTTATTAGGGCAGGGGATGAACATTCAAGCAGGAAACTTTGTCATTACAGGTAAAGGTGGGCATAATCTCCCACAAGCGTAGTTTGGGAACATGCTTCTTCATACATCCCATGTTATGTTAATCAGGCTTAAGCTCCACCTGGGGAGGAGATTTCAGCATTAAAATAAAGCAAAGGTAACTTTTGGACACTCTTTGGTTTGTTTGCACAGCCTCCAGTCTTGTGGTCTGGCTCAAACTGTTTTGAGGGGGCTCTTGATAATGTATTATCTTCTTGGAGCTGTCCATGCCCTGAAAAGAAACAACTCAAGAAACAATCTGGATACCTTCTGCTCTGGAGTCCCCTAGGAACACAAAGACCTCCTTGCATGAGCTACTCAAGGTCAGGGGCTGACAGGTGATATCTGAACTTGGAATCATTGAGAACAAAAACTGCCCTTTTTCTGAAGCCCTGCAAACTAAAGCTAGATGACTTGACATAAACTTCAGAGAAATGACCACAGTAGGTCATGTTTACACAATCTTCTTAATGCTTGTTGCTATATGGGCCACTCAGAAAGTTTACAACTGATGACATCATCAGAGACTTTCAAACTACAAAAGATGCTTCAACACTGACATCTAGAAATCTTCTCAATTGGCTACCCTCAGAACTCAAACACTGGTTTATAATTTGCTCCAATTATTAACCATTGTTTTTATTTATTTGTCTTTTTGTCTCCATAGAAATTCCTCTTATTAAATACCTGGTTGCTTGCACCATAGGCCTGACTTTGAGAGCCCACCTGCATCACCCCCTCCTGAAATGAGTTTAATTGAACTGACCTATTGTCTAGACTAAGAGGCTCTGGGTCAAAGAGATGGAACAACCTGCCAGCTTAACTTTTAATATGTGAAACTTCCAGGGAATTTTCAGAGGAGGAAACTGTTAAGGCCCAGGGTAAGCTGCCCACAAATATGCCACAATGGATATTGATTATTTTGAAATAAAGCTACTTAAGAAACAGCCAATGCAAGAGGAACACTTTCACTCTTCTCTCTGTCTCCCCAAAAGCAAGAAATAAATCTCTCATGTGAAAGATGACCTCACTGTATCAAGAGATAGAAAGACATCCTTAGCACCAGAGGTAGGGAATTCAGGGCCAAGAAGCCTACATCATCAAACCTTGTTTCCTCTTTACTAATGTACTACCCTAAGCTCAAACTTCGCTTAAATTCCTTACTAATCAAGCACCCAAATCTAAATTTTATTGTCCTGTCAATTCCTCTCAAATTTATTGTTTGCCGAAAAAATATAAAAGCTGCCTGCTTTAACCACTTCTTAGGTTTTATTCCTGTGTGCACAAATTAAATTTGTTTCTTTTTCTCCTTTTACTCTGTCTTGTGTCAATTTTATTATTAGTCCAACCACAAGGACTCAGGAAGGGTGGAGGGGGAAAGCTCTCCCTCTCTTACAGCTGCAACTCATTTGGACATTAAGGATGAAATAGGTAAAAACAAATGGAAATAAAGGAAGATAATTACACATGAGTAGCTCCTTTGTGGTGGGTTTATCTTGGTATTTTCAGGAAAAAGAAAGAAGGATTGTTTGACAAAGGTGATGTATTCACATTTACAATATTTAATGTCTTTATACCTTCTTTAGTTAATTTTAACTGCATATTTTAAAATTTAAGTGACATTTAACAATACTATTTAGCATTCATCCATGACTATCATTCTTTTTTTATATTTGCTGAATCTATATTCTTATTCTTTGCTTTAAAAAGTAGAAGATACCAAAAAGTTGGCATATAATATTCTTTAAAAATATGCAGGCTAGGTCCACATGTTCCATAGTTATAGTTCCAGCTAGACTTGATTATATTGCATTCAGTTTCTTGGAAGAGAGCAAGGTAATTGATTACATTATTGTTTATATTAAATGCCAGTAAAATAATATTTTAAAAACCAGTTTGAACTGCCCCAACAATGCTGTACATAAAAAGACAATCCAAGAAGAAATCAATATAATTGAGTAAAAAGACAAATCACAGTTGCCAGCAACCATATAAATAACACCCACTGCAGGCTGCTTGCCATTATTAACTACAGTCTTATATGCCTCACTGTAGCCAAATACAGAAGGAGGTGTGCATAGATATATCTAACTAATGGGGAAATTGATTTTCTGTATTTCCTAAGCTAATATGACTTACAGGTTTCTCTCTATCAGAGTTGCAAGTCTTAAGGCAAATGAGTTGTGAACTAAGCATTGAAAGAGATGCTCACCTTAAGAAGAGGAAGGTGAAATATATTATGGAGAGAGTGGCATGAGCAATAACATGGAATTATAGTGAGTAAGAATTTAGGGATAAATTGATGTTGAATAGGGCAAAGAGGATCCACTACATTGGCACTCAACAAAAAATACAATTATAAAGGTGTTTGGTTTAGGAAGAAGAAAAGGAGAAATAGAATAGGACTACTTTAAAGAGTTTTTTTTTTTTTTTTTTTTTTTTTTTTTGCGGTACGCGGGCCTCTCACCACTGCGGCCCCTCCCTCTGCGGAGCCTGCAGGCTCTGTGGCCATGGCCCACGGGCCCAGCCGCCCCGCGGCACGCGGGATCCTCCCAGACCGGGGCACGAACCCGCGCCCCCCGCACCGGCAGGCGGACCCCCAACCACTGAGCCACCAGGGAAGCCCCTTTAAAGAGATTTTTGACTGATAGTAGGATAGATTCATGGAGCAAGGTACCATCCTACTATATATAAATGGAATGTTGCACTGATGATCATGGGCTAAAACTTGACTAAGTCATTGAGCTTGTGCTAAAAGTCTCTAAAAAGCTTGCTTTAAAATTGAGCATGTTTAAAACTTTAAAATATTAAGCTATGAATGATTGAGGTATTGTCTCTTATTTAAGCCATAGAGACCTAAGGCACTCTGTTGAAATGGTATAGCAACCAGTTACACTTATACTGATTTTATGGTATCAGAACAAAACTACAAAGTAGTCACATGTTTCTCAATGGGTTAAGAACACTAACCACAGCCATTTGGAAGATAATAAGAAAAGTATGTTGATTACAAAAGCTATAATAATCACATTCCTTCAGTAGAATTGGTTTAAAAATAAAACAGACTATGTGTACATTGGGAAGAAAAATAATGTAACTAAATATAAAGTTTACTGAATATGTTATAGATTATTTTAAAATTTAACTTGTAAAGTGTCTTGTATTTTTAAATCACAATTATTAGAGTCTAGGGAATAAAGTTTTTCTGCAACTAAACTGATCTACAATAATACCCACACATAAGTGCTATGACATTATGAGTCAAGTATCTTAGTGGAATCAGAAAAATTCAGTGAGATTTATATATATTGCCTTTGGGATGCCAAGTATGTGGACAGTATATTTGAAAATTTTCATTTTATTTTCAGACTGTTGTGGTGACAGATAAATAGTTATAAATGGTGGAATAATTACAACCAAAAGGTTCCTAAGGAAAT
Source organism: Lagenorhynchus albirostris (assembly GCF_949774975.1). Taxonomy (NCBI): domain Eukaryota; kingdom Metazoa; phylum Chordata; class Mammalia; order Artiodactyla; family Delphinidae; genus Lagenorhynchus; species Lagenorhynchus albirostris. The sequence continues at coordinate 106,425,214 of NC_083100.1, forward strand.
ACTTTTTTAAAAATCACTCTTTATTCCAGCTATTCATCCTATTTTGTACTGTATCTAAAATATCTGGTACTGTATGTTTTGGAACAAATTAATAACTCCAGGAACTAAGTGAATTATTTTACTAATTTTTCATTCAATCATTCATAAAAATATATATGCACAAATAAACTTTGGGTGTGAGATAATTTTTCCCCTTTTCATATTAATAAAAATGCATATAATGAGAGGAAAATGTTGCATGTGCATCACTTGTGTATGTGCTGTGATATTTGGGAACTGAGAGTACATAAGATGAATAAAATAGCCATTACTACATCTAAGGACCACAGAAGAATATTAATATTCCCCATCCATATGACCTATCCAATCAAGATTATAGACTGATAATAGAGTGATACTGATGTATGTCATTTACCCAAGGAGAATATATCCTAATCATATTTGTTCTACTTGTCAGGAGGAAAAAGTTTTCCTCTACCCTTGTAGGTTCTTCTGGCTGGTCTATGGATTAAATTGACATGAGACATTAACAGAGGAAAAACAAACAAAAGTTTAATAACATGGGAGAGATCCAGGTGAACTGAGTAACTTGACAAAATGGCTGAAATGCTCACCTTAAATACAATCTTCAGCAAAAGACAAAAGAGGATATTGGGGGTAGTGTTACTGAACCAAACTTGGGTCCACTTGCCCACACACAGCAAAGCCAGTCTACTGACACTGGGTCGTGGTGAAGGAAATTACTGCATTTATTGCAGGGCACCAAGCAAGGAGAATGGGCAGCTCATGCTCAAAAGACCTGAACTCTCCAGTGGCTTTCAGGGAAGAGGTTTTTTTTTTTGGTTTTATTTATTTATTTTTTGCAGTAGGCGGGCCTCTCGCTGTTGTGGCCTCTCCCGTTGTGGAGCACAGGCTCCGGATGTGCAGGCTCTGGACGCGCAGGCTCAGCAGCCATGGCTCCGGACGTGCAGGCTCAGTGGCCATGGCTCCGGATGTGCAGGCTAAGCGGCCATGGCTCATGGGACCAGCCGCTCCACGGCATGTGAGATCCTCCTGGACCAGGGCATGAACCCCCCATCCCCTGCATCAGCAGGTGGACTCTCAACCAGTGCGCCACCAGGGAAGCCCCAGGGAAGAGTTTTTAAAGGCAGTCAGTGTGAGGGAGGGGTCTTCAGGGTCCGTGATCAGCTCATGCATAATTCTTGGATTGGTTGGCATCAAGGTGAAGTTTCAAGCATCATCAGCTGCCTGGTTTCAACCAGTCTAGGGTCTATGTGCTGTGGTCAGCAGTTCTCGTCTGGTGAGGCTCTGCTTCCTGTAAAAACAACTTAGGAATGTGAGTCTGGACTTTATCTGTACCTTTCAGGGAATTGAGAGTTCAGTGATTCTGCTTTGTGGCTGATTTATAGTCTAAATCATTACCAGTTTTCTAACCCAACAACTATTCTTTGTCTCTACATCTTCACATTCCTAATTATTAACTCCTGAGTCAGCCTTTTGAGACTCAGGAGAGGCCTGAGAGACTAAAGCAGAAGGCTTTTACTTCACCGGACAGGGACACAGGGGCTTGTATTTGGTTTAAATCCTCCCTTTTCTCTGATACTCCTCAATCTTGAGGGGAACAGGTTCAGGAAAAGAAAGGGAGTAAAGTTCTGGATAGAGAGGTTAATCATAAACTCAGCAGAGGAACTCAGTTTTAGGGGACTTGGTGGTTTCAGTAGTGGATGGGACTTCCAAGGGGAGGGAGGAAATTGACATGGAGGTGGAAAAGCAAATGTTTGGTGAAAAATATTTGCTGGGCCAGGCAGAGACAATGGGACACAGATAGAAATTTTAAGACTTTGCTAGCTTCCTCCCTCTACTCATTGAGTTCATACTATAGTTACCTATGGTGACAGCTTCCTTTCTGGGACAAATCCTCTGTCTACATTCTTTAGGCAGTTAGGGGAAAGGTCAAAGTTTTTTCCTGAGTCTTTTAGGCCTTGATTGTTTTCAGCTAGAAATAATCTGCATGTCAAAGAGACATTTTGGGGTGGCAAATTTTGCTCACCTACATACTCTTTTCTTAATTCATGCAGTTGATAGAAATAGCGATATATTAATAATATGAGATAATATCTACTTTGGAGGATTTATTTGATATTCTCTTTAGGGTGTGAAGAAACCCTGAGGGGTAAATTTACTCCATTTTTACTCACTATATTGCTTTCTAATAATTGGTTTTTGGAGTGCTGAATGTGACATGCATGATATGAGAGAGATCTGAGTAGTTATGGTCAAGATAGGGAATATTAGAGGTAATGGGGATAGATGATGGCTTTTCCATTTCTTTAAATGGGGAGACTGACTGATGTCGAGGGATTTTGGTCCAAATAAAAAATGAATTAAACACCTAAATTTAAGATAAATTTGGGCTAATGGTTTGTACATATCCTGTGTCTACCCAAGAAATCTTCAATAAGTTTTTATATTGCTTCCTAGTGCATTGTGGAGTTGTATTATTTGATCTGTAATCTACCAAATTCTGTCCCTTGATTTTACTTTATCTTTAAAATGCAATGAGGTGAAATTTCAGAATTTGATGTGGCATAGGTGGAACTGAAGTTATTCATAGGAGGCCACCAAATTGGGGTGAGATAATTTTAGTTTTATATACTTCATAATGTTTGTTTTATACTTTTAATTACTAACTCAATTCTGTAATTCCCTCTATAGCATGTTTGATAGGTGCCCGTGTATAAGTTATTATTTAATTTCATATGTTTAATTATTGCATTGTAGTCATTGTGTACTCTGTAATCTGTGGACTTTATCTTCTCAGATAGATTCTGACATTTTTATGAGCAAGAAGAGTGTTTACCTCCCTTCATTTTCTTTACTCATTATAGATGATTGATTTATTTTATATTCTTTATAGACTATCAGTTTATTGTTTCATTTTTAAAACTTTTGTTTACTGCATTCTATGTGTTAGGGGCTATATTAGACACCAAAGTTACAAACACAAAACAAATTATAATCTCCAATTTTTATAACATGGAATGATAACTATAGCATATTTGTATTAGTCATGTCCTTTTTATTGCCTATGAGCAAGATTTAAATCACATTGATGTTTAAGGATCCACTAAATAATACAAGCACTAATATAATATGTTAATTGGGGTTAAGGAAAAACAAAATTAAAAAAACAGAAGTGACTTGTGAATTCCAGACAGAAAGGGTTTAATATAGGAGTCACGGACGTATGTGAGTGTTGGAAGAGCTGAAGGGGTTGGAGTGACAGATGTTGCCATTGAAGATCATGGAATGTGTCAGTCGGGGTTTCATCAGAGAAAATGAATCACCAGCAGTGATATAGAATGAGAACTTTTAATATAAGGTTTGACCTTATACTTTGTGGGAGCTGGCTGACCTGTTTATGTCCAGCTATTGCTTCTGTGTCAGGTTCAAGGCTGGGGTCAATAGGGCAGGCAGTCAAGAAGAAAGGATGAATGTAGAGGTGGAAGAGAGCAAGGACAAGTAGGAATGCATAGGGACAAACTGTAACCCATGAGGGTGAGCAGGAACCCAAGTGGACCTCTCATGGCTTCTAACCTTCACTTCTGTGATATGAGCAATCTGAACTAGACGCAGGTGACCTGCATCCCAGAGCTAAAAGTGCATCTGTTTGTGGAGTCAGAGAAGCTGAAGAAGGAGATACTGAAGAAGCTGTAAGCTATCGACTGGGCTGCTGCTTCCTGCCTGTAAAAGAGAAACAGTGAACCCATCAGAGTGCAGGCTGATAAAGAGCCCGAGCCACCACTGACTTGTAAAGAATGTTCTTGAATGTTGCTTGACTTTCACCTTGCAAATCTCAGTGAATTTATCTTAAGGCCAACTCCATCCCAGAACTCAACAGAGGAGAGAATTCTGCAAAACAGAATTCCCAATTAGCTGATACCACACCAAGCCATTATATGGAGACTGCGTAAGGCTCACTGAAGATCAACCCTAAAGCACAAAAGCAGGACACCTCCAAAGTTTACTACAAAGCTGCTCTAATTCTCAGGAATCTCTAAGAAATTCTCACCAACAGTTTGAAGCAGCAAAGTGTGTGGTTCTTAGTAGTCATTGAATCTCCTGTCTGCCCCACATATCTGACTACAATTTTACTAAAAGAATAATGGCTCTGTTGTCTTTCTTACCTTCCCAATTTCCAAAGTGTTTCTCTTATTGAAAAACTTCAAATCCAGAGCCATGAAGAGAAAGAGATTCTGAGAAATGCTGTTCCTGACTTCTCCCTTGCAATGCAGTAGAGCCCTTACAATGGAAGTCCTGGGGATGCTGAAATAGCCAAAAATAATCCAGAAAATACAAGTATTCAGTGATTTTATGCAGAGAAGGATCCTATAATGTATCCTGAGAGGATCAGGAAATGACTATCAGAGGTGATGGTATATGAGCTGACTCTTAAGGAAAAATACAAGTGTTCAGGCAGCGACTCTAAAAGGAGAAAGTCAGAAAAGGAGGGCAGAGAAGACAGCTTAAGCAAAGGCACAGGTAGGTGGGAGCACACAGTCTACCCCAAGAACTGTGATAATTGAGGATAACAAAAGTGCAGGGCCCATGAGGAATGGAAGGAGAGGGATCTGGAAAGGCAGGCATAAGGGGTTTAAGGTTCCCTTGTGAGGGAACAAGATGATTAAGTACGCTTTGTAAACAACCAATAATAGTCAGGCAACAGGAAGGGAGAAGAACTGAGAGTGTGACTGGACACAGAGAGTACAAACAGGTACCTATTTCAGAGACTTTATATGAGAAATGATGGAAAATGACTGAAATATTGATAGTTGGACTAAAAATATAAAATAGAATTGAAAGATAACAAATTAAAGAGTTCAATGAGTTGGAGAGGTCTCCTGTGATCCTAGCTTGGGTGGCTGGTGTTCTGTCAATTGCTCTAGAGAAGACAGGAGAACTAGAAGAATCCAGAGGGAAGTGGTAAGCTTGGTTAAAAGCCTATTGGTGTTGGTATTCTGTGAAATATTAACATTGTTTAGTGTGCAGTTGTAAATATGAGCATTGAACCCATGGAAGAAACTCATGGTGGAAACATGTATTTGTTTAGAATAACACTAAAACATGGTTGAGATACAGGCATGAATGAATGTTTGTTGAATAAACAAAGTCATGGATAAGAAACCTCTGATTAAGTAGTTAATAAGGAGTCAGTACTATGTTTCAATTGTGGATTAAAAAAAGTGATTAATAAATTGTTCTTGCCCACAAACCAACAACTAATCTATTTATATGTATGTGTTTGGTTCAGACTTGAAACTTAAGGAGGTATAAGTAATGTACTCATAAGAAACTGAACATAAATAGTAAAAATAGTGCATATTTTACAATTATATTTTTTGTTGTACTCTCAGTGACAAATCTCACTATTTCTGTGATTTTAGCTTCAGTTTCTTCATCTGTGTAAAGTTGGGAGAAAATGAAATTAGAAAATCATGTGTAATAAATTTTTGACATAGTATTGAAATTCTATAGGTGCTTTCTAAGAATAGCTGTGATTATATACATCAAAGTTAAAAGTCCAAAAGAAACATTTAGATATCCAGCCATCTAAATGTTTATAAATGTCCTGCAATGGGATAGACCAGACATCCAGATAATTAACTCTATGTTGCAATTTTCATGCAGATTTCAGTTTAATGTGGAGACAGTACCTAACCACACTAAATAAAAATATATTCTGTCCATGCTTACTTTGTCCAATATTTCTGGTAGTAGAATGTTTATTATTTGCTGGAAAAAATAGCAGTTGAGGTTTCATACTGTGATGATAACAAATGAAAACAGAAGTACTACTTTTCATAATCTCTGTCTTAAGGCACTGCTTGATTGTAAGCACTTTAGCTTTTCTCCAAGGTCTGAACCACTGGTAATAAATTTTAGGGGAAGTATAAACACATAATATAGACATATAGTCAGATATAACCATCCCCTTTAACTTCTTAAAAGGTCTCTGAGTGCCATTCTTTCCTCCTTAGTTTTCTGCATTCAATCATTCAAGAGAGGAGCTTAGACATGAATCATGGACAAAATGTTGTTCTCATGTATATATAATTATATCACTATACTAGAGGGGAAGAGGGTGGCTTTTGCTACAAGATAGGTTGGGATGAAAGTTTTATTTCCTTCTGGTTCTTCCTGTCTTTCCTCCTTCTCATGTGGCTAGATCATATCTGGAGGGTTAAGGAGCACTACTGTGGAGGCCACTTGAAATGAAACATAAGTCAAAACTGCCTTAGGACTTGTCATTTAATTGCAAAAGTGCACAAATCAGCTGTCCTCATCTACAAATGTGCCGATGCTGGAAGATAGAGGGTGTGTGGTAATGGATAACTAGGTCCTCTCATTTTTTTTTTTTTCATAGTTTAAGTCGGGGTTGACAAACTTCTCTGTAAAGGGTCAGATAGTAAATATTTTAGTCTTTTTAAGTTATGAGGTCGCTGTTGCAACTGTTCAACTCTGCTATTACAGTACAAAAACAGCCATGACAATTTGTAAAGGAATGAAGAGGCAGTATTAAAGGACATTACGGTAAGGAATGCCGAGTGATATATTTCTGAAAAAAAAATTTAAAAGTTAAAAGACAAAAATTCTTGTCCTTGATAATATCCTTAAGTTGGTTGATTAGCCAAACACAGTGCTGTCCTGCCTCTGAAATTTGTTGAGTAAGGCAATGCGTTTCCTCTTCTATAAGCCATTTGCATCTTGTTGTTTCACTTGCAGCCTAATTTATCTTAAATGAATTAATTCCCTTCGGCCAAGTAAGTAATAAGATATCCAACCTTAGCAATTCATGCTTCAATAGATATGTCATTTATGGAAATTGATTTTGATATTAACTGAGTGGTTAGTGCTAACTGAGCTAGATTATAGGTTTGGTTCTCATGAGGTCATATACAATCATTCTACTTAATTATTATGGTCTCCCACTTTCTGGACATTTTCCACAGTTCAGTAAGTTGAAAAAGCATAGTGAGTATCATTTTATTCATTTATTCAATAATACTTATCGGTCAGCTTCCACGTGCAGAGACTGAACTTGCTACTGGGGATTTAATGGTAAGTAAAACATTACTTTACCTACCTTTTAAAGCATAATGGTAAGTAAAGTAAAGGTATGAGCTTTGTATATATGCAGCATGCATTCTTGTTGGTGACAAAGACATTCATCGGATAAGCACAACACTATGTCTTGAAAAACTGTGATATGTACTATAAATGACAAGTACAGAGAAGTATGAGAGTCATAATAGCCAGATATGATCTAATCTGAGGATTAAAAAAGATTTTCATGAGGAAACAATCCTTGAGTTGAGAGCTGAAGGATGTTTAGGAAAGAAAGAAGAGAGCTTAAGGCAAGGGGAACATTCACAGCAAGGCCCAAATCACAAAGATTTGCTAACCCAGGATTTGAACCCAGCAATATGTATGATCAACTGTGAAAGACTCATATACAGTTTGCAGTGAGATTCTTGCAATGATACAAGTATAAATTAAGGAACTTCTACTCATTACTAGTTTTTTAGGTATTAGTTTAAAAATTATTTTTTCTATATAGAACTGAGAAGATTCATTAAATCTATTTAGCTTCAATATCTCATTGCAAGCCATTTTCCTTAATAGATTGTTTCTACCCTTATGTTTTATGAATCATACCACCAGTTACAAGATTTCAGATGTATAGTACTCTGCTTTATAGAAAACTCCACTAAATAGGCATATCAAATGCCATATGTACCAAACAGAATACACTCTCTCTACCCTTATCCTACTTCTAGCAGCCTTACCTCAAACTGGTTTCTCTCCTTGTATTTCCTACCTTGGTTGATGACGCCAAATTCTATCCTGCCCCCCAAGCCAGAAACATAAGGAGAATAGGTGACCCACTCTCTCTTCCTCATCTCTCATATCCTATCCCTGTAGTCTCTGCCTCAAATACTCTTCTGTTTCCCCATCAGTTGATTTAAACTAGACTTCCTTTATTTTTCATCTGGATGAGGGAGTAACCCTATGATTTTCTCCAAATATGGAATAGGTGTACTCTCCCTATGGCTACAGAGCTAGCTTGGTTGTCTACCTACCACAGAAGCTTAATCTCCAATAGAGATTAAGTAAATCTCAATCTAGTAAATCTTTGTGATGGCCCTGAACCCAATCAGATCTGGATCCAATCAGGTCTGCGCCAGATGACCCTCTCCTCTTCTTGGAATGAGTTCAATGTCTTAAGCAATTATCTATTAATAGAATCTGGGATAAGTGCTGAAATGCCCAGAAATTCCTTAGACTTTCTCAGTTAGGGGCCTAACCCAATGTTTACATCTGGTGCTACACTCCACATATCCAGCTACGTATGCCCATTCATTCCAATGTTTCAATTCTAATTGGTAGAATGGTTTGCACAATTTCTACTCATTTTGAGGTACATTAAAAGAAAACTATGAATTATTTTCATTGACTTCTATTTCCTTGCACCTTAAACTCAGGAACCTTGTGGTTATGTTGAAAGTGTATTATTGGTGCAGTACAGCTATACAAGGCACGTTGAGCCCAAAATCCCACTTGGCAGTCCTCCAAAGTTAAAAAAAAAAAAGTAAAGTAGGTGAACTTTAAGCTATTTACCAGTTTAGTATTGCAGCAAAGAGAAACACAAATCAAACTCAAAAACTAACATTTGAAGATATATAGACTATGCAAAGTCACTTTAAGAAATTATATGAAAAAGGCTTATAGCAGAATATGCTGAAAGATTTCTTTAATTTTTTTCATAAGTGCATCTCCTAAAAGTCTTCTTAAAATCTTTATTTTCATATAATTGTTCATAGAATCTTCCCTCTTGTACCCTAAATCCTGCTTTCCTCCACTCTTCTGTTTATCATAAGCAGCCAACATCTATTCCCCCCATATCTATTCTCACATGGAACAATTTGATTGGTTCTCATTCTTGCCTTTCTACAGTTGTTTCATCAGTAAGAAGGCTGGAGAGCTTGCTTGATGATCAAAGAATTCTTCCCTTTTAGAAGATGGAGGGAAAGAGACAACCAATAAATACGTATACTCTAACTATTTTGTTTTTAGTTTAACTCAGTCAGAAACAGTTTATATATATGATATATGATTATATGTTTAAGCTTATTGAAATATGTATACTTCAAGTGAAAGTAATATCCCTTTTATTGGTAGAGAAAGATGCCCAACAATATTCTTTCTTTCTTTCTTTTTAACATATTTATTGAAGTATAATTGCTTTACTATGTTGTATTAGTTTCTGCTGTATAACAAAGTAAATCAGTTATATGTATACATATAAATCCATATCTCCTACCTCTTGTGTCTCCCTCCCACCCACCCTATCCAACCCCTCTAGGTGGTCATAAAGCACCAACCTGATCTCCCTGTGCTATGCGGCTGCTTCCCACTAGCTATCTATTTTATGTTTGGTAGTGTATATATATCTATTCCATTCTCACAGTTTGTCCCAGCTTAACCTTCCCCCTCCCCATGTCCTCAAGTACATTCTCTAGATCTACATCTTTATTCCTACCCTGCCCATAGGTTCTTCAGAAACACTTTTTTTGTTTTTTTTTAGATTCCATATATATGTGTTAGCATATGGTATTTGTTTTTCTCTCTCTGACTTACTTCAGTCTGTATGACAGACTCTAGGTCCATTCATCTCACTACAAACGACTCAATTTTGTTTCTTTATATGTCTGAGTAATATTCCATTGTATATATGTGCCACATCTTCTTTATCCATTCATCTGTAGATGGACAGATGCTTCCATGTCCTGGCTATTGTAAATAGTGCTGCAGTGAACACTGGGGTACATGAATCTTTTTTTTTTTTTGCAGTACGCGGGCCTCTCACTGCTGTGGCCTCTCTCGTTGCAGAGCACAGGCTCAGGACGTGCAGGCTCAGCGGCCATGGCTCACAGGCCCAGCCGCTCCGTGACATGTGGGATCCTCCCGGTCTGGGGCACGAACCCGTATCCCCTGCATCGGCAGGCGGACTCTCAACCACTGCGCCACCAGGGAAGCCCCCATGAATCTTTTTGAATTACGGTTTTCTCAGGGTATATGCCCAGTAGTGGGATTGCTGGGTCCTATGGTAGTTCTATTTTTAGTTTTTTAAGGAACCTCCATACTGTTCTCCATAGTGGCTCTATCCATTTACATTCCCACCAACAGTGCAAGAGGGCTCCCTTTTCTCCACACCCTCTCCAGCATTTATTGTTTGTAGTTTTTTTGATGATGGCCATTCTGACCATTGTGAGGTGATACCTCATTGTACTTTTGATTTGCATTTCTCTAATGATTAGTGATATTGAGTATCTTTTCATGTGTTTGTTGGCAAACGGTATTTCTCCTTGGAAGAAATGTCTGTCTAGGTCTTCTGCCCATTTTTGGATTGGGTTGCTTCCTTTTTTGATATTGAGCTGCATGAGCTGCTTGTATATTTTGGAGATTAATCCTTTGTCAGTTGCTTCATTTACAAATATTTTCTCCCATTCTGAGGGTTGTCTTTTCATCTTGTTTATGGTTTCCTTTGCTCTGGAAAAGCTTTTAAATTTCATTAGTTCCATTTGTTTATTTTTGTTTCCATTTCTCTAAGAGGGGTCAAAAAGGATCTTGCTGTAATTTATGTCATAGAGTGTTGTGCTTATGTTTTCCTCTAAGAGTTTTATAGTGTCTGGCTTTACATTGAGGTCCTTAATCCATTTTTAGTTTATTTTTGTATATGGTGTTAGGCAGTGTTCTAATTTCATTCTTTTACATGTAGCTGTCCCATTTTCCCAGCACCACTTACTGAAGAGGCTGTCGTTTCTCTATTGTATATTCTTGCCTCCTTTAGCAAAAATAAGGTGCCCATATGTGTGTGGGTTTATCTCTGGGCTTTCTATCCTGTTCCATTGATCTATATTTCTGTTTTTGTACCAGTACCATAGTGTCTTGATTACTGTAGCTTTGTAGTAGTCTGAAATCAAGGAGTCTGATGCCTCCAGCCCCATTTTTCTTTCCCAAGATTGCTTTGCCTATTTGGGGTTATTTGTGTTTCCATACAAATTGTGAAATTTTTTGTTCTAGTTCTGTGAAAAATGCCATTGATAGTTTGATAGGGATTGCATTGAATCTGTAGATTGCTTTGGACAGTATAATCATTTTCAGAATGTTGTTTCTTCCAGTCCAAGAACACGGTATATCTCTCCATCTGTTTGTGTTGTTTTTAATTTTTTTCATCAGTGTCTTACAGTTTTCTGCATACAGGTCTTTTGTCTCCTTAGGTAGGTTTGTTCCTAGGTATTTTATTCTTTTTGTTGCAATGGTAAATGGGAGTGTTTCCTTAATTTCTCTTTCAGATTCTTCATCATTAGTGTATAAGAATGTAAGGGATTTCTGTGCATTAATTTTGTATCCTGCTACTTTACCAAATTCATTGATTAGCTCTAGTAGTTTTCTGGTAGCATCTTTAGGATTCTCTATGTGTAGTATCATGTCATCTTCACACAGTGACAGCTTTACTTCTTTTTCCAATTTGGATTCCTTTTTCTTCTCTGATTGCTGTGGTTAAACTTCCAAAACTATGTGGAATAATAGTGGTGAGAGCAGCAACCTTGTCTTGTTCTTGATCTTAGTGGAAATTGTTTCAGTTGTTCACCATTGAGAACGATGTTGGCTGTGGGTTTGTCATATATGGCCTTTATTATGTTGAGGTAAGTTCTCTCTATGCCTTTCTGGAGGGTTATTATCATAAATGGGTGTTGAATTTTGTCAAAAGCTTTTTCTGCATCTATTGGGATGATCACATGGTGCTTATGCTTCAATTTTTTAATAAGGTTTATCACATTGACTGATTTGCATATTTTGAAGAATCCTTGCATTTCTGGGATAAACCCCACTTGATAATGGTGTATGATCCTTTTAATGTGCTGTTGGATTCTGTTTGCTAGTATTTAGTTGAGGATTTTTTCATCTATGTTCATCAGAGATAATGGCCTGTATTTTTCTTTTTTTGTGACATCTTTGTCTGCTTTTGGTATCAGGGTGATGGTGGCCTTGTAGAATGAGTTTAGCAGTGTTCCTCCCTCTGCTATATTTTGGAAGAGTTTGAGAAGGATAGGTGTTAGCTCTTCTCTAAATGTTTGATAGAATTCACCTGTGAAGCCATCTGGTCCTGGGTTTTTGTTTTTTGGAAGATTTTTAATCACAGTTTCAATTTCAGTGCTTGTGATTGGTCTGCTTATATTTTCTATTTCTTCCTGGTTCAGTCTCAGAAGGTTGTGCTTTTCTAAGAATTTGTCCGTTTCTTCCAGGTTCTCTATTTTATTGGCATGCATGTTGTTTGTAGTAATCTCTCATGCTCTTTGTATTTCTGCAGTGTCAGTTGTTACTTCACCTTTTTCATTTCTATTCTGTTGATTTGAGTCTTCTCCCTTTTATTCTTGAGGAGTCTTGCTGGTGGTTTATCAATTTTCTTTATCTTCTCAAAGGACCAGCTTTTAGTTTTATTGATCTTTGCTATTCTTTCCTTCATTTATTTTCATTTACTTCTGCTCTGATCTTTATGATTTCTTTCCTTCTGCTAACTTTGGGTTCTTTTTGTTCTTCTTTCTCTAATTGCTTTAGGTGTAAGGTTAGATTGTTTATTTGAGATTTTTCTTTTTTCTTGAGGTAGGATGGTATTGCTATAAACTTCCATCTTAGAACGGCTTTTGCTGCATCCCATAGCTTTTGGGTTGTCATGTTTTCATTGTCATTTGTTTCTAGGTATTTTTTGATTTCCTCTTTGATTTCTTTAGGGATCTCTTGGTTTTTTAGTAGTGTATTGTTTAGCCTCCTTGTGTTTGTATTTTTTACAGTTTTTTCTCCCTTAATCGATAGGTAGTCTCAAAGCATTGTTGGAAAAGATACTTGATACAATTTCAATTTTATTAAATTTACCAAGGCTTGATTTGTGACCCGAGATATGATCTATCCTGGAGAATGTTCCATGAGCACTTGGGAAGAAAGTGTATTCTGTTGTTTGGGATGGAATGTCTTATAAATATCAATTAAGTCCATCTTGCTTAATGTGTCATTTAAAGCTTGTGTTTCTTTATTTATTTTCATTTTGGATGATCTGTCCATTGGTGAAAGTAGGGTGTTAAAGTCCCCTATTACGATTGTGTTACTGTCAATTTCCCCTTTTATAGCTGTTAGCATTTGCCTTATGTATTGAGGTGCTCCTATGTTGTGTGCATAAATATTTACAACTGATATATCTTCTTCTTGGATTGATCCCTTGATGATTATGTAGTGTCATTCTTTGCCTCTGTAAATGTCTTTATTTTAAAGTCTATTTTGTCTCATATGAGAATTGCTACTCCAGCTTTGTCTTGATTTCCATTTGCATAGAATATCTTTTTCAATCCCCTCCCTTTCCATCTGTATGTGTCTCTAGGTCTGAAGTAGGTCTCTTGTAGACAGCATATATACAGGTCTTGTTTTTGTATCCATTCAGCCAGTCTATGTCTTTTGGTTGGAGCATTTAATCCATTTACATTTAAGGTAATTAGCATTATATATGATCCTATTACCATTTTCTTAATTGTTTGGGGTTTGTTTTGTAGGTCTTTTCCTTCTCTTGTGTTTCCTGCCTAGAGAAGTTTCTTTAGCCTTTGTTGTAAAGCTGGTTTGGTGGTGCTGAATTCCCTTAACCTTTGCTTGTCTGTAAAGTTTTTAATTTCTCCATCGCATGTGAATGAGATCCTTGCTGGGTAGAGTAATCTTAGCTGTAGATCTTTCCCTTTCAACACTTTAAATATTTCCTGCCACTCCCTTCTGGCTTGCAGAGTTTCTGCTGAAAGATCAGCTGTTAACCTTATGGAGTTTCCCTTGTATGTTATTTGTTGCTTTTCCCTTTCTGCTTTTAATATTTTTTTTTGTATTTAATTTTTGAAAGTTTGATTAATTTGTGTCTTGGCATGTTTCTCCTTGGATTTATCCTGTATGGGACTCTCTGCACTTCCTGGACTTGACTGACTATTTCCTTTCCATGTTAGGGAAGTTTTCCAGTATATTCTCTTCAAATATTTTCTCAGACCCTTTCTTTTTCTCTTCTTCTTCTGGGACCCCTATAATTTGAATGTTGGTGTGTTTAATGTTGTCCCAGAGGTCTCTGAGACTGTCCTCAATTCTTTTCATTCTTTTTTCTTTATTCTTCTCTGCAGTAGTTATTTCCACTATTTTATCTTACAGGTCACTTATCTGTTCTTCTTCCTCAGTTATTCTGCTATTGATTCCTTCTAGTGAATTTTTAATTTCATTTATTGTTTTCTTCATAATTGTTTGTTTGCTCTTTAGTTCTTCTAGGCCCTTGTAAAATGTTTCTTGTATTTTCTCCATTCTATTTCCAAGATTTTGGATCATCTTTCCTATCATTACTCTGAATTCTTTTTCAGGTAGACTGCCTATTTCCTCTTCATTTGTTTGGTCTGGTGGGTTTTTACCTTGCTCCTTCATCTGCTGCATATTTCTTTGTCTTCTCATTTTGTTTAATTTACTGTGTTTGGGGTCTCCTTTTCGCAGCCTGCAGGTTTGTATTTCCCATTGTTTTTGGTGTCTGCCCCCAGTGGGTGATGTTGGTTCAGTGGCTTGTGTAAGCTTCCTGGTGGAGGGGACAGGTGCATGTGTTCTGGTAGGTGGAGCTGGATGTTATCTTTCTGGCGGGCAGGGCCACATCCAGTGGTGTGTTTCTGGGTGTCTGTGAACTTAGTTTGATTTTAGGCAGCCTCTCTGTTAATGGGTGGGGTTGTGTTCCTTTCTAGCTAATTGATTGGCATTGGGTGTCCAGCACTGGAACTTGCTGGCTGTTGGCTGTAGTTGGGTCTTATCGTTGAGACAGAGATCTCTGGGAAAGCTCTCATCAATTGATATTACGTGGGGCCAGGAGGTCTCTGGTGGTCCAACATCCTGAACTTGGCTCTCCCACCTCAGAGGCTCAGGCCTGACA
Organism: Lagenorhynchus albirostris; assembly: GCF_949774975.1. Lineage (NCBI taxonomy): Eukaryota > Metazoa > Chordata > Mammalia > Artiodactyla > Delphinidae > Lagenorhynchus > Lagenorhynchus albirostris. The sequence continues at coordinate 106,440,263 of NC_083100.1, forward strand.
CCTGGCCAGAGCACTAAGACCCTGTCAGCCCTGTGGCTCAGAAGAAAAGGGAGACAAAAAGAAATGAAAAAAAATACTAATAAATTAGAAAAAAATATTAAAATAAAATATTTTAAATAATAATAATAAAAATAGAGAGCAACCAAAGCAATGATCAAATCCACCAATGATAACAAGTGCTAAAAACTATACGAAGATAAACATAAAAATCAGAAACAAATCAGTCACTGACAGCAAACCCCAAATTTACAGTTGCTCACAAAGTGTACTGCTTCAATATGGGATGATTCATTGTGTATTCAGGTATTCCACAAATGCAGGTACATCAAGTTGATTGTAGGGATTTAATCTGCCTCTCCTGAGGCTGCAGAGAGAAATTTCCCTTTCTCTTCTTTGTTCACACAGCTCCTGGGGTTCAGCTTTTGTTTTGGCCTCATCTCTGCATGTAGGTTGCCCTCAGGCATCTGGTCCTGCCAATACAGGACGGGGTAAAGCAGCAGCTGATCACTCATGCTGGGGGGAGGGAGAGGTACCATAGTTATAACTGGAATGCAGGGCGAGCTTGTGGCAGCTGAGGCCTTCGTGAGGTTGCAATAGCCTGAGGTGCACTGTGCGTTCTCCCGGGGAACTTGTCCCTGGATCACGGGACCCTAGCAGTGGCGTGTTGCACAGGCTCCTGGGGCATGTGGATAGTGACCTGTGCTCGCACACAGGATTCTTGGTGGCGGCAGCAGCAGCGTTAGTGTTTCATGCCCGTCTCTGGGGTCCATGCTGATAGCTGCGGCTCGTGCCTCTCTCTAGAGCTCGTTTAGGTGGTGCTGTGAATCCCCTCTCCTTGCGCACCCTGAAACAATTGTCTCTTGCCTCTTAGGCAGGTCCAGACTTTTTCCTGGACTCCCTCCTCCTGGCTAGCTGTGGCGCACTAGCCCCCTTCAGGCTGTGTTCACGCGGCCAACCCCAGTCCTCTCCCTGGGATCTGACCTCCGAAGCCTGAGCCTCAGCTCCCAGCCCCTGCCCATCCCGGCAGGTGAGCAGACAAGCTTCTCAGTGTGGTGAGTGCTGGTCAGCACTGATCCTCTGTGCAGGAATCTCTCTGCTTTGCCCTCTGCACCCCTGTTGCTGCACTCTCCTCCATGGCTCCGAAGCTTCCCCACCACAACCCCAGTCTCTGTCAGTGAAGGGCTTTCCTAGTGTGTGGAAACTTTTCCTCCTTCACAGCTCCCTCCCAGAGGTACAGGTCCCATCCCTATTCTTTGTCACGGTTTTTTCTTTTCCTTTTGCCCTACCCAGGTAAGTGGGGATTTTCTTGCCTTTTGGGAGGTCTGAGGTCTTCTGCCAGTGTTCAGTGGGTGTTCTGTAAGAGTTGTTCCACATGTAGATGTATTTTTGATGTATCTGTGGGGAGGAAGGTGATCTCCACATCTTACTCCCCTGCCATCTTCAAGGTACTCCTCTCCCAACACTTTTCAATGCAACTGGTAATCAGAACCCTCAATAATAAATAGAAAATTTACAAAATTATCCTATAGAGACTCTTTCTGTTTTGGCATGCCACTCTAAAGACAAAGTCCAAATTTTGCGTTGAAGGAAAATGGAAAACTCATTTTTCACAGTGACAGTTCAAAAGTGGAGACTTTTCATAATCGAATGATTTGTAATTAGTTAAATGAATGCCTGGGACTCCATCCTTTCCCAATTCCACAGTCCTTTTTTCAGATAGAAGCACAGCTGTGTGTATTTGGCCTATTCTTTGTTTCAATTTTTGGAAACAAGATAAAGCACGTATATAAATCTACCTTGTAAAGTCTACAAAGAACTGCAATGTATTTTTTTAGGTAAAGTTAATGGTTTTAATATGGTCTTGTGTTTAGTAAATACTGACAAGCATAATTAGAACTCTCTTCTTGTGAATGCTAAGAAGGAAGAAGGACATGTTCCAACCTGGGAGTGAATTTGCTTTGTCAATTTCATAATTGCTTTTATAACTCCATAATATAAATACTTGATCTCAGAAGAGATATCATAGTGTAGAGGAAAAAGAAAGGGAATTCAGCTCACTGCTCTTCGTATCCCAGACAAGTTATTAACTATGTGGTCTTGAGTTAGTTACTTAAAATCTTTGCACCTCAGTTCTCTATGTGTAAATGGAGACAATGATATTAATTTTCAAATTTATTATATTATTGATATTACATATAGTGTATGAAAGTTAATGAAATATCTATGTAATTTAGACAATAATCTATCTAAGATGACATTTTTAAAAATGGGGACTGTCTGCCTTGTAGATGAATAAAATGGGAAATTTATCAAAATAAGTGGAGAGATGGGCTATATATGCTATTATTTTCAACTAGAGAAGGGAAGAATTTGCTAATAAATCACTAAATGATTTCCAAAATTCAATGAATAATTTGACATATTTTCTACTACTAAACTTGAAGGTGTTTCATTCACAAAGTGGGCTAACATTTCCCCATTTCAGTCTGCTGTTTCAGCATGGTGGGGCTGCAGCCCTTGTATTAACTTCAAATGAACAACATCAATAGCAAGCCTACAAAGTGTTACAATTCTACAGGAGCTGGTCTGTTTATTAACAAGACAATCAAATGTTCACACTCTCTAACAGCATCTGCCTTTTATTTATTGTGATCTCATGCAGCCACTGGAAACTGAAAAGGATGCAAAGTTGCTCACAGAAACAATTTTTCCTTAAGGGTATCTCTCCCTACTTTTGCAGTGTTTCAGGAACAGTGTGATATTGATCAGAGTAGATACAGATTTGCCATTACCCTTCCCAATGTGAAATGGATGCAAAAGGCCTGAAGGTCAAAGGGTCAATGAGCACTTATTTCTACCTGGAGAGAGGCCATTCAGATGGTTTACTCTGGTATGTCACTATCATTCCATCAATTCAATTCAAGAAAATGAGTAATTACTAGGTGCCCAGCAACGTGCAATGTACAAGGGATACAAAAATCAGCTATATGCCAGCCTTGCTCTTAAGAACAACTCAGTTTAATAGGAAAAATGAGATTGTAAAAAATTATCTTTATTATGATAGGTGCTTTGTTAGACAGATCAAGGCAAAGTAGTAGCACAAAGACAGGAGAAATAGTTAACTTGTGGACAGTTTTTGGGTTCATAACTAAGTAATACATTGCTTCACAGTGAAATTATTAGATCCATTAGTAATCAAACCTATTAGGTAGGACTTAAGCCTGACTCTCTGTGTGTTGAATTTTCCTTAGTATAAACCATATTGCATTGGGACCCAATCTATTTTGAGTCAGAGACAATAAAAAGGTGATAAATAAAAATTGTATCACGAAGTAAGTAGTTCACAAAATCGACAAATTCAAGAAATGAGCAAGATATTCTCTGCTAATTTTGCCACTAAACTGAAACAAAACCATAGATTTTAATTTAAACAAAATGGATACCGTTGTACATGGACACAATTCAAATTTTACTGACCATGTTTGTACTATTAAACTGTCAGCATGATGATAAAATTCTAAGCACATCAAGATTTAATTTGGCCAAAGATTCAGGGCTATGGCATATTAATTGCTTTTTGCTAACATGCTAAAGTTGATGGGTATATTTAAATCAATGTCCAGAATGGTGGGTGAGTTGTTGTCTATGTATATAATTTAGAGTCCTATAGATCTGTCTTTGTTATCTTTTTTGATACTATATCTTCTTTCATTTGAAGCAAAGCCCTGTTGTATTGGCAAGAGATATAACTGAACACTTTATATTTTTGATTTTAGTATGATAAGGTAATCTCCTGAACCCACAGAACCAGATCTTATTTCTGGGAGCAGCCCTCCTTCACTTTCTAGCTCTTAAAAAAAATATACAAAAAAGCAAAAACCAAAAAAAATAAAAACCCTTCTTATAATAAAGGCAGTTTCTAGGGAGCAATACAATCCTGGATGTCACAAATGGTAGAATTACATTCATTTGCAGGATTCTGAGACGTTATCCCAGGCCCAATTTTATTTTGATGATGTGTGTTTTTCCCAAAACCCCATTCGAATATGAACATTTCAACTTCACCCTTTCTTGTATCTTGCTTCTGGTTTGGAGGTATGGATATGATCACATGTCTCTCTGTTATCTCCTGGATCTCTCTAATTTCTGAGTGTTAATCAGATCTTTTTAACACAGGATATATTTAACATATTTGTATGTTCTCCTAATCTAGTTTTGTTATCTGAGCACCAATTCTAAGCAACTTATTCAGATTCCAGACTCTTTCTCTTTCATTTTTAAAAAATTTAATGCACAGAATTTTTCCCCTAACATCCATCACCTTATGTGATACCAAAAAAAAAAAAGTTTTTATTTTACCTTCACAATGAGAACTCTCAGAATTTACTCTTAACAACTTTCATATAAGTTATACAGCACTGGTAACTATAGTCAGCATGTTGTACATTACATTTAGTACTTACTTATAACAAAGTTTGTACACTTTGACCACCTTAATCCAATTCCCCCTCCACCTACCTCCCACCTCTGGTAACTACAGAACTGATCTTTTTTTCTGAGTTTGGTTTTATGTTTTTTGTTTTTGTTTCTTTTTTGATTTCATGTATAAATTAGATCATATAGTATTTGTCTTTCTCTGACTGATTTATTTCACTTAACGTAATACCCTCAAGATCCATTCATGTTGTTACAAATAACAGGATTCCCTTATTTTTTATGGTTGAATGCGATTTCATTACAAATTATATTATGTGTATATTATATTTATATTACATATATATATTCTTTATCCATGTATTTGTTGATTTGTTGATGAACACTTAGGTTGTTTCCATGTCTTGGCTAATGTATAAACAAATGCTGCAATAAACATAAGGGTGCAGATATATCTTCCATGCAGTGTTTTTTTTCCTTGGGATATATTCCCAGAAGTGGAATTGGTGGATCATATGGTGTCTCTATTTTTAATTTTTTGAGGAGCCTCCAGACTGTTTTCCGTGGTGGCTATATCGTTTCTTCTCTCATTTTACCTGGATTTTGGATCATTGACTTCAGTTTCAAATTTGGGATTAATATAAAGAGTACCATTAGCCCTTTTAAACCAGATGTATTTTGTTCTCTTAATTCCTGAAGTTATTTCCAGTGAGCTTGTTATATCTGGGGACACCTGATCAGAAGAGAATAAATGAATAACCACAATGGAAAGAGGAAAATGCTTTCACTTATTTCTTTGTCTTGCTTACCAGGAGATGATACTGTGCCTTAAGGCTCTGTGCTAGACATGAACAAAAAAATAACCATTATAAGTATTATTCAATACTAAAATTCAAGCAAAGATTATATAACTCTAGAATAAATGAAAATAAATTCAGGAAATTTCTACATTTAAAAAATCTTAGAAGCTACAACCTAATTATTTCTCAAGGGTGGGAGCATTTCACATCTGCTTTAGTGAAAGACTTCAGAGTTTCTATAGGTAAATAGTCAGGAAAATTCCTGTACAATTTGCTGTATTAAAATGCAAATGTATTTTCTTTCATTCTGTTTAATATCCCCTGATCCATAACCTAAGTTTATGACAGAATATACAGACATATATTTTCCTGGATTTGATTTAAAATTTGTGGATGCCTAATACGTGCTCAGAGCTTTTATGTATTGTAAAAAATGTAATTCTTGGGTTCTGAAGGAAATTGGGAAATTTATTTAAAAACATGAAACAATTACCAATTATATTTATTGATTCTTATTTTACGTAAGTATACACATGTGTTTCTCTGTGGTTAAATGTTTCTGCCTGTGTTACACAATGTGGTAGAAGCAGGTCCTGCCCAACAAATATTCCATGTCTTGCCTCCGTTTCCACGCAGTCAGCTGGGGTTCTGTGGCCAATACTGATCCTTGGACTATGAGTCAGTGTGCCCTTTAGCCTTGCTTTCCCTGTCCTGCTCATCCTGGGGACAAATGTTCAGATGGAGTAATTAAAAGATGAAGAATGGTCATGTGGCCTGCATTAGATGTTACATAATGGCAAGTAAACCTTTATTGTGTTTAGTCACTCAGACTTCGAGGTTTCACTCTTATAGCAAACAGAATTAATTTTCTCAACTAATACTACACTTATATAATATTTAGGTCATTTAATATGTAGACTTCTCTAAACAATTGCTCTGTATATGATGGGGAAAGAATACCATAAGGGTCCTCACCTATTATTTCAGAGCTGAGCTGGATTTTAATTTGTTTCCTATTTCTACACAGCTCTTAGATCTGGAGCCAAATTATAGATCATCTTGTAAAATAGGAAAAAGCATCTGACTTCCAAGATTACTATGAAGAAAAAAAAATGTTATAATGCAGGTAAAGTATATAGTACAGAGCTTGGCACATATTAGATGTTAAATAAATAGAGCACTAGATGTTGGGTTAATTTCCATTTCATTTTCAATTAGCCATAATCTCAACATTTTCTAAGTGAGAAAAAATCACCAATTTTTTATACTTTTACTTATATTTGGCATATTCATTTAGAGTTTTCGTGAAAGTCTGAAGTATAAGAAAAGCCCTTTGATAGTGTTAGTGATGACGAAGAAGACACCAAGGTAAATTTACACAGTATTTTCAGGATAAAGTATCACATTGTTAAATCAGAGATAGAAGTGGGAGGCAAGTTATCAGTCTTTTTTTTTTTTTTACATCTTTATTGGAGTATAATTGCTTTACAATGGTGTGTTAGTTTCTGCTTTATAACAAAGTGAATCAGTTATACATATACATATGTTCCCATATCTCTTCCCTCTTGCATCTCCCTCCCTCCCACCCTCCCTATCCCACCCCTCTAGGTGGTCACAAAGCACTGAGCTGATGTAATTAGACCACACTCAGCTGGGTCACTGTGAGTTGGAATGTGTGATACATTTTTATTATTGTTTCCATTTTTCATTGCCTTCCCTTTAAAAGGATAAACACTCCTGCCTCATTGCCATCAGTCTAGGCCATGTGAATTGCTCACAGACTTAAACGTGAGTAGATATGAAGTATGCTACTTCTGCACAGAAGCTTTAAGAGCCAGGTGTGGTTCCTATACTTCCTTTTCCCTTCTGTGTAAGAAGAGCTATGCTCTAGTTAGGAATGTTACTACAGCCTGGAACAGAGTCATAGCTAATCTGCAATTTACATTTATCATGAGTGAGAAATAAGTCTTTGTTGTGGTAAGCCTTGAGAATTTTGGGGTTGTGTGTTATTGTGGCATAATCTACTGGGTTGGCTTAAAAATGCCTTTGGTTTTTAAGTAAAAATAAGACACATTTTTCATTTTCACCAAGAATTTATTGAACAATGTATTCACCCTTTTGTTCCACTACCTTCTGCCGTTTTTCAGGCAACTTCATAATTCCTGTCTTCCCAAAACTTTTTATCTTTGTGAGCAAAGAACTGTTCCAGGTGCCTTTTACAGTCTTCCAGGGAATTGAAATTTTTTCCATTAAGAGAATTTTGTAAAGACTGAAATAAATGGAAAGCCAAAAGTGCAATGTCTGGTGAATACGGCTGATGAATCAGAACTTCCCAGCCAAGCTGCAACAGGTTTTGCCTGGTCATCAAAGAAACATGCGGTCTTGCGTTATCCTGATGGAAGATTATGCGTTTTCTGTTGACTCATTCTGGATGCTTTCCGTCGAGTGCTACTTTCAGTTGGTCTAATTGGAAGCAGTATGTGTTGGAATTAATTGGTTGGTTTTCCGGAAGGAGTTCTTAATAGAGGACTCCCTTCCAATCCCACTGTGTACACAACATCACCTTCTTTGGATGAAGACCAGCTTTTGGTGTGGTTGGTGGTGGTTCATTTCGCTTGCCCCACGATCTCTTCCGTTCCACATTATTGTACAGTATCCACTTTCATCGCCCGTCACAATTTGTTTTTTTTTTGTTTTTCGGTATGCGGGCCTCTCACTGTTGTGGCCTCTCCCATTGCAGAGCACAGGCTCCGGACGCGCAGGCTCAGCGGCCATGGCTCACGGGCCCAACAGCTCCGTGGCATGTGGGATCTTCCCGGACCGGGGCACAAACCCGTGTCCCCTGCATCAGCAGGTGGACTCTCAACCACTGGGCCACCAGAGAAGCCCCACAATTTGTTTTAAAAACGGAATGTTTTCATTACATTTCAGTAGAGAATCGCATGCAGAAACACAGTTGAGAAGGTTTTTTTTTTGCTTAAGTTTGTGGAACGCAAACATCAAAGTGAATAACATAACCGATCTGGTGCAAATGATTTTCAACGCTTGATTTGGATATTATGTCAGCTATCTCCTGCGTGGTATAACGTTGACTGTTCTCAATTAATGTCTCGATTTGATTGCTATCAACTTCAACTGGTCTACCGGACTGTAGAGCAACGTCCAGGGAGAAATCTCCAGCATGAAACTTTGCAAACCACTTTTGACAAGTTCATTCAGTCTCAGCACCTTCTCCATACACTGCACGTCTTTTTTTGTGTTTCAGTTGCATTTTTACCTTTCTTGAAATAATAAAGCATAATATGCCAAAAATACTGCTATTTTTCTTCCATTTTCAATATTAAAATGGCTACACAAAAATTCACCAATTATGTCTTTTTTTTAAATGCACGCTGATACGACAGCTGTCGCATTGTTCTAACAAAATTGTTTTGAATGAAGTTAAAGACAGCTAAATGCTACTAGAGCCATCTTACGGAAGAAACCAAACGACCCTTTTGGCAACCCAATATTAAAAGTTGAATAAAGCAATACCCAAATAGGACTTTTAGCTGTATGTCTTTTTCTACTCTGTGAGGGAGAATTGATAAGCCAAGTAATTCATCTCTTTCCTGGTTCCATATGGCTTAGATTAATAAGTATACTCAGAGCTTTTCTTTGCACCTCCATCTATAGCCACAACAATACATTATTATTATTTTTAAGAGTCGCTTTTATTTTGAAGTACTTTAAATAATAAAAAGTACATTTATATTTATCCTTGTAGTTACCAATTCCAGTGCCCTGCCTCCCATTTTATAGATCCATATTTCTATTCTATTTCCTTTTGTCTCACAGACTTCCTTTAATATCTTTTAGTTTAGGTCTGTTGGTGATGAGTTCTTTCAGTCTTATATGTCTCAAAGCATCTTTATTTCGTCTTCATTTTAGGAAAATATTTTTGCTGGGTATAGAATTTTAGGTGATATTTGGTTTCCCTTTTTACTTTAAAGATGTTACTGTATTATTTTCTGCCTTGAATTATGTCCAAAGTGAAAGCAACTATCATTTTTACCTTTATGTCTCAGTACTTAATTTGCATTTTTTTCATCTGCTTTAAAGATTTGTCTCTTTAAGATTGGATTATGATGTGCCAAGGTGTAATTTCCTTCATCTTTCTTGTGCTTTGGGCAATTGGGAGTTTGCATTTGTGGGTTTCAGCAAATTGGAAAAAAATAGGACTATTACTTTTTTAGTATTTTTCTACCCCCCTTTCTTCCATGGACTTTAATTACATATTTAAAATCTGCTAGAAGTTGTTCTTTGGCTCTCTGAAGTTGTGTTCACTTTTTTCAGTCTTTTCTTCTGTGTTTTAATTTGGGTATTTTCTAATGTTATGTCTTTAAATTCACTAAACTTTTTTCCTGCAATATCTAATGTACTGTTAATCTCAGGTTCTATATTTTTCATTTCAATCACTTTAGTTTTTAACTCAAGAATTTTATTTATATCTTTTCTATATATTCCATGTCTCCATCATCCTTAACCTTTCATTTAACTATATGAACACACAGAGTGTAGTTATAATTACTGATTTGATGTCCTTGTCAGCTAGTTCTATCATCTGTGTCATTCTGGGTCTGTTTTGATTGATTTATCTCTCATATGGTTTGTATTTTCTTGCTTCTTTCTATACCTGGTAGATTTTTATTGAAGGCCAGACATTCGGTTTAGGAATTTTATCTTATTGAGTTCTGGATATTTCTGATTTCCTATAAGTATTTTTAGCCATGTTTTATGATATAGTAAATTACTGGGAGGAAGTTTGATCTCTCTGCCTAGCTAATAAACTTTGTAAGGTAGAGCCAGATCCACATGTTGCCTAAGGCTAATTTTTCCCCATTATTGAGGCAAAATCATTCTAATTACTCTACCCAATACCCCATCAATTATGAGATTCTCTATAATGGCTGATGAGAACAGGAACTATCACAATCCCACATCAGCTTGAGATTACCCTTTCAGGTGGCTCTTTCCCTTCCTTTGGTTAGCTTCTTAACATGCTCACAGTGGTAAATCTTCAGCTTAGCACTGGAAGGGAGGCCTTATGCAGATTTCCAGAGTGTTATCCATGTGCTGTCTCTCCTCTGTTAATCTTCTCTGCTTACTCTTGTCACCTTGGTCTTCCTGGGCTCTCAGCACCATCCCATCAACTCAAGTTACTGCCAGACTCCAGCTAGATTCTCCATCCCTGTGCCATGGTCTAAGAACTCTCTCAGGTTGACAAGTTGGAGAATCAAAGGCTTACTTCATTTGTTTCCCCCCTTACAGGGATCATTATAGTTCATATGATGATGCCCAATATCTTAAAAAATGTCTTGTATATTTTGCATAATTTTTACTTCTTTCATACAAGAGGGTATAGTTCATCTCTGTTCGCCCATGAGGTTAAAGAAAAAAAATCTCCATTACAATAGATTTTATTGAAAAAAATGGCCATTTGTCTAAGATATTTCTTATATATATTACTTTTTTCCCTAATAAATGTGTATAAATTATTTTTTTTTCTTACAGTGATTGTTACTTTTGCTGTTTTGTTCATTATAATTTTGGAAGACTGACATAATTTCTACAATTCCTTAAAGTCTTTATATATGGAACTTAAATAATATCTCATCATCTCCATTTCTTTTGTCCTTTCTACCTGTCTCCTTTTAAACACCACGTATGACACAAGAATTTCTCTAAAAGACACCAAACAAATATTCAAGTCATCCTTTGTCATAACACTTTTATTTTCAGTGAAGCTGTCTTTTCTATATTGGGGAAGATAAGACGACTCTTGCTATTGTAAACTGGAACGTGTTACCCAGTGACATTCAGACAGTGGTTTTAGTTTTTCCCTTTAGAGTTACAAACAAATAGCTCTTATTTCTTCTTCTAGGTGACATCTGCTCTACAATGTGAAGACAGTTACATGCATCCCTCACACTCATTTGCTTTAATGATTCTTTCTGAAAAATCTTTTCTGAAAGACTCATCATCTTGGTTATTGTTCACTGTCTTCAAACTTTTCAGTAGCCCCTTATAATGTGGTTTTCAGGAGTGAACAAGGTAAAAGAAATGCAACTGGAACATCACAGAATACAGAAGAACTCTTTTTTTTTTTTTTTTGCGGTACGCGGGCCTCTCACTGTTGTGGCCTCTCCCATTGCGGAGCACAGGCTCCGGACGCGCAGGCTCAGCGTCCATGGTTCATGGGCCCAGCCACTCCATGGCATGTGGGATCTTCCTGGACCGGGACACGAACCCGTGTCCCCTGCATCGGCAGGCAGACTCTCAACCACTGCACCACCAGGGATGCCCCAGAACTCTTTTTTTCTGTGATTCATACCCTAAAAGTCCTTTAATAGTATATAAAAAGTGTGTTTGGTTTTGAAACTATGGCATCAGTTTATAGAGAGAAACTCACATTTGACCTCTGCAAAACTGAAATTATCAATTTTCATGTAATTATTAAAAATACATATGATATATTTATTTTGCTATATCTTCTACAATCAACAACTTTTAGAAATTTTATTTTAAGATTTCAAACCCTGCCAAATTTACATAAATTACATAAATTTCAAGTTGCATTGACACACTAAAAAAAAGTGTCTCAAAAAAACTCCCTGAGTAGGAGATTATCTGTAACAATTATTACCTAATATACTTTTAGATTTTTATATTTAAAAAATTTACTTAATGTGAGCATTATTAACTTTAAGTCAATAATTATCCTCAAACATCTGAGTTGTCACAAGACTGTAACCTTCTCTAGGGTAGGAAGCTAATCTTATTTTTTTTGTTGTTTATCCCTGACTATCTCATCCTACACTTGTCACAAAACAAGCATCTAATTCCTAGGTGCTAAAAGAACAGATAAGCTTTAGCTTTCCCAGAGAAAACGTGGGCATATTACAGGGCAGCAGACATTGATCCTGTATAACAAAAGATTTTATAAATTCAAAACTACACCAAAGAGCTCTGCTTTGAAAAGCTACTCTCTTCACCTGAACTATTCAAGCAGATAGTTGGTGACAAGTTGTCAATGTTGTATAGTAATGTACTGGAGTGAATTCTTGCATTCAGCAGAAATTTTATCTAGATAAGATTTAGAATTTCTTCAAATCCTATGACTTGATGGTACTAATTTTCTGAGACATACGTACAATATAGGGGCCTTAGTTGTTTTATATAATCATATTAAGACAAAAAGTATAAAAAAAGAATAAAAGGATATTTGTGTTCTTTGACATTTTCAGTCTAAAAGGTAACAGGGGCATATGTCATGCTCAATCTGAAACAATAGCATTCATATAGAATATTCTATATTTTATGATGGATATGATGGAGAAAACCATCAAATTTAAAATTTGCTATTTTTTATATTGTTTGACAATAGCATTCTCAGCTTAGCTCTGTTTATAAACACATTTTTCAATATAGGTCTAAGCTGAATCTTGTAGGATGAATGGATGATGGTTAGTCAAAGGAGGGCAAGAAGGAAGCTGTCTATGCCATGGTAGAAGCATGAGTAGAACACGAAAAAGCAAGAGGAACCGAAAGTCAGTTTGTATTTATCAGATGATGAAGTAGGGAGTGATTCTATGGTTAGCAAAATACTCCTACTACAGTATTTTCAGCTTCTTGATTCTGAACAATGGTATTTTTACTTTTTTCAAAATAAAGTATGTAGAAAAGTCCACACTGAGATATCCTTAAAAGGCTGGGGAACACTACTTCTAGAGAAAAATATTCTCTAGAAATGGAAGAGGAAAAAAAGGTAAAATGTGAAAAAAATCTGGCCAAAGAAAAGATAGCAGAACTTTATCATGTACATATAATGAAGAGAATATAAAGTTATCCTGTTCAATTTGATTCACCTGTATTTTTAGTTTTTTTAGATCAAGTTAGAATGAACCTAAATGAATGAAGATTTCTAGGGAATTTATTCCCCTGAGAAATGTCCATGTATTCTAGAAATCAAGGGGACCACAGTCAAAAACCAAAGTATTCATCATAGTGACCTCAATGTGCTTTCATCTTCAAATTTCTGCAATGCAAGGGTTTTTTTTTTGTCTTTTTGGATATTAAAACAGGAGTCATTCTTTCTCAGTTTAGCTGAGACTCCAAGGAAAAAGAGAAATAGACTAGGTAGTTAAAACCTCCACATCCTAAAGCAAGCTGCCAGACAACATAGGTAGCAGAAGCTGAGGCCATGAAAACTGCTTCTGCCAGTGTTAGGGATCACTCAGCTCACCTGTGAAACAGTGAGGGTCAAGAGTCACACAGAGAAATCAGTTCAGATAGTTATTGGAAGTCTATGCATGTCCCAAGCTCCCTAACTGCTTACACTCTCCATAGGAGAAGGGGGGGTGATATTTTGCTCCCAGTTAAGATAATTGGAGACAAGACTAAAGTTCTGATGATCAGTGTCTGACTCTCACCAAGGGCTTACAGATGAAAATCTGTCTGGAGTTGCCTCTACATGACACTACCAAGAAAGAAGGCTGCACTGAGAGTAAATTGCCCTCTGGTGGAGGTGAGGAAAGAGTGGAGTACTCCCAAAGTCAGCATTATCACCGGGAGAGGGTCAGCCTGGGCTTTCTAGAACATTCTGCTAAAAACGGTCAGTAAAAAAATAGATACAGACTGAGAGAGGATAGTAGGGGTGGGTGTGGGATGGTAATTGCTGGAAGTCTAGAGGCTGACTGAGGGAGGGAGTCTTAAATGCCTTGCCAGAGAAGAGAAGATGAAGTGTCAGGATGATCTCTGAAAACACACAAACAAATAAAAACAGAAAACAACATAAAAGCTCAGGAGAGAAAGAGCAGCAATTGTGTGCTTCCACCTTGTGCAGGGGAACCACTGTCACATTATAATGTCACCACACATAACAGTGTGCTCTCTGGTTAAAGCAAACCACACCCATCCGAAACCTTAGCATTCCAAGACTGAACAGGGCTAAGCTAGGGGTGATAACAAACGTTAAAAATTAATTAAACCTAAGAGAATTGATTATTACAATGGGCAGACCAATTAATCTCTGAAATAAAGAAGTACTTGGGACAGCAAGGGACAGAGAAGCTATGAGACATGCCTGAAATTTATTTCATAGTCAGAAAAAGACCATATGCCACGGAGGATCTTTGAAGGGACCTTAGCAAAAATAACATTACTTTATAGAGATAAAATAGCTAGGAATAAACCTAACTAGAAATATATAATGTGTATATAAAGAAAATTTTTAAATAATTTTAAAGGACACAAAGCCTTTGCACAAATGTTCTTGGAGAGGAAGGTTGAATAACATAAAGATGTTAACTCTTTAATTTGTTTTAATTTAGTATGATCCAAATAAAAATGCCAATAGTTTTTCTTGCATCCTTTTTTTTTTTTTTTTTGCACTGTACGCGGGCCTCTCACTGTTGTGGCCTCTCCCGTTGCGGAGCACAGGCTCTGGACACGCAGGCCCAGAGGCCATGGCTCATGGGCCCAGCCGCTCTGCGGCATGTGGGATCCTCCCGGACCGGGGCATGAACCCGTGTCCCCTGCATCGGCAGGCGGACTCTCTACCACTACGCCACCAGGGAAGCCCTCTTGCATCCTTTGATGTTAGGACAGGACTAGATAAAGTGCTTTTTTGGTTCACTTGGAAAAACATACAAACAGATACAAATATCTAATAAATTCCAGAAAAAGAAAAGCAATAACCAGCTTCAATAGATATTAAACATTAAAGCCCAATAATATAACTGTGCTTTACTGGCATATAATGCAATAAAATTGTATTTAGCTAGACAGATCAATAAGTAGAACAGGAAGTCAAAAGTAAACCCAAATGTATATGGGAATTTAGTATACAGTTGACCCTTGTACAACATGGGATTGAGCTATGTGGACCCATTTATAAGTAGAGTCTTTCAATAGTAAATATTACAGTACTACACAATCTGAGGTTAGTTGAATCTCTGGATGCAGAACTGTGGATGCAAACCACATATAGGGAGGGCCAACTGTAAGTTATACATATATTTTCAATTATGTGGAGGGCTGTCCCCTCTAACCTCTGCATTGTCCAAGAGTCAACTGTATTTTATAGGTATGTGTCATCTCAAGTCACTGGATAATTAGGTGGATCACTCAATCAATGGTATTGGGAACACTGGGGGTCATTTGGAATAATCTGAAGGTGGATCCTTCATACTGAATGTTACAATGATTTCTAATTGCATCACCATTCAAATGAAAAATAAAATAAATCCATAAAAATACAGGAGGAAAGACAATAGAAAAAATATTTCATAACCTCTTAGGTGCTGAGAACTTTTAAACTATGATTCAAAATACAGAAGCTATGAAAGCTTTTTTAAAGGATAAATTCGACAACATAAAAATATAATATCATATATATAGCAAAATACCACAACCTAAATCCAAAACCAAACGACAGACTGAGAAAAACTTATTTGCAATTTATATTACAAAGGATTAAGGATTTCCAGAAACAAGTAAGAAAAGGATTAATGAATCAATAGAAAAATAAACAATGAATATGAATAGAGAATTCAAAGAAATAGGAATATAAATACTTTAAAAATATTACATGTTCAACCTCCTTTTAATAAGGAAATAAAAGTAAAGACGCTAATGAATATCATTTTTTTAATCCACATGATCAAAACGCATAAATCTGATAACACTGTGTGGTTGAGGCCATGGGAAAAACTATTGACATTTGGAATATAAATTTATAAAATCTCCCTAAAGGAAATTTGAATACATTTCTTGAATTTATAAACTCAAAGTGCCTTTTGACCCAGCAACTCAAATTCCTGGATTTTATCCTACACACGTCTTCAAGTATGTGAAATGATATACGTCAGCCTGCCCAACTGGGAAGAGCATGTGGAAGAGCTGTATTATAAATCCATGTTTTTTAATCTATGGGAGAGAAACAACCTTTTCTTTATTTTACTATGAGAAGTATATCTTCAAAAACCAGGTGTCCAAGAGAGCAGTGGTTCCAGTCACCGAAAACCTTGAAACATCTCTGGCTTCTAGGATAATCAGCAATTTGTGTGCAAACCATGTCTCATTTCATCCCTCAGCATTTGACAGAGAGCCTTTGGAGAATAGGTGTCTAACAATTTTTGAATGCATAATAGATGGAAATACAAAGTGCATTAGCAATATTGCTATATTTATCATTCTTTATCACTGCTACTACATTTAGACTGAAAATTCGGTACATTGGGAATTGTCTATTCCCACTGGAATGTACGTTCTACGAGGGCAGGAATTTTTACAGATTTATTATCAATGTATTTCAAGCACCTAGAATATTGCCTTATACATAGTAAGCAATAAATTGTAATGAAAAAAGGAAGCAAATATCATTCATGGTATCTTTGGCACATGTCAAGTGCCATGGTATCATTGGCACTTTTACTTGAAGTACTTGCCCCCTTAATTTCTGTTTGCCTGCTGGTTACTAACTGTCCATATGCACTTCTGATAACCACTTTCTGACACCTGAGTCTTTCTATTTGGGCCAGTTTTACATGGGTTCTTTTATTTAGAATATTACATTATTATTTTAAAAAATTCTCCTTCAACTGAACTTCCAAAAGTTTTTGTCATAAATAAGATAATACATCTTATTATTTTTGTCTTTAAATTAATTTATGGACATTTCTTAAGACTCAAATGTGTGTAGAACAGTTTTTGTGACTACACAGGATCTGCAAAGACATAGCTTCTCTATTAGTGGTAGTGAAGGCACAAAGATAAAAATCTTAATTTTGCAAATTAGGACAATATTCAGGAAGTGAAAATTTCCGGTGGTCTAACTATACCATAAACAAAAATACATTCTCTAGAACAATAATAACTCTCTCATTCCATGCCCCTGTGCTCTATATTTTAAATGTCTTTCTCCTGGTGGACTCATTTATGGCTTCTGAGTTCCTTGATCTCTTAGCAAATTATTTAAAGACCCTACCAAGTAGAACATGGGTTCTGTTAATAATAAAGATTTAGAGGCAGATGGGATCAATACAAGGTTAAGCGTTTTCTACTGGAGTTACACTGGTCTCGTATCTAGATAGTGTTATTGTCTTGAAGCCACTTTAGTAATGATTTGCTGGCTTCCTGGAGACCTTGTTTGTTAGGAGAGCTCTATTTTAAGGGCTACATTAAATTTGATCTTCCCATTATTTAAGGATCTGTCACATTTTATCTCTCAAAAAATGACAGCTCTCAGTGATTAAGGATTAGTCCAACTCCATCCATTCAAGTCTTTTACTGAAGGATGGATACTAAATAAGTAATAATTAATAGAATAAACTCAATGATGAAAGTGCCTTTGAACATGCCCTTCTTCATTCACTGTGCATCTATAATTTGTCAGCTCCTATTTAGCAAAAGTCTCTGCCTCGTCCTGATCCAGCCCCTTCCTTCTGGGTTAGAAGCCACTCTTCCTTACTTCCATACTGCAATAGGAATAACTTTACCCTAGCAGACAGATTATACTGTATTATAATAATTGTTTAACTTCTCCATAACATCCTACACTAAAAGCTCCTTAAAGACAATGGCTATGTCTATGTTTCTGTATTTTGTGCCTAGCAGAGAATGTGGCAAATAATAGAGACTCAGAAAGGAATTGCTGAATAAATGGATAAATAAATGAATAAGACTCTTAATTAGCTCTGAATTTGGAAAGAAAATGTATATAAGTCACTGAATGCCAGAAGGAAGAATGATAATTAAAGATGCCTATTTCTGCTAAAATTGAATTTAATGCTGATTGGTTTTAATCTTAGGAAATATACTGATAGTTAAATATCAGTTTCTTTATTTACCAAATAGTTGTAGCTAAAACTGTTCTTTTATGTTATTTATATATTTTGAAGAAATTAACTCTTCTAGGTGTATGCCATGAAATTCCTTTAGCAGCCTGAAGTCCCTTATGTATGGGTGTATGCTGTCAGTTACTGGATGATGATCTGTCCACACTATATCCCTGCCCCAGGCACAATGGCTGCAATATTACCAATGAAGGAAAACTAAGTTCTACTGAGAAACTGCTGTATTTTTCACTAGAGGTAGACTATCCCTTATTAAATACACTTTATTAGCATTTTCAGCTTGCAAGAATTCACCTTGATATGATAAAACAGAAAAAGAGAGACATTTTCATTTGCATTGAAGTATGACATACAGAGTAGTGTACAAACCAAACATTATAAATATCTACGCATCTTCCAAAACGTAAACTTGTCAATAGATAGAAAATTACTAGCATCCCAGAAGCTTTCCTTGTGACCCGTCCCAATTTCTGCCCCTTTCTCCTCCCAAAAGACACTATCCTGCTGTTTGATATCTTGGATTAATTTTTCCTGCAAAGTATACGTGCAAAGTATAGACATGGCATTACACTTATGTAGCATTTTTTGTCTTTCCCTACTAACAAATTACGGCATGGAATTATACATTATATATATTTTTGGTCTTCTTTTATGAGATTCACCCATGTTGTTGTATATTGTGTATGGCAATACTTTGTTCATTATCTTTTTGTAGACTATACTACTGTCTGAATATTCCACAATGTGTTTATTCATGATATTATTTATAGGGACATTTGAGTTGTTTCCAGTTTGGGTTTGTTATAAATAATACTGCTATATACACTCTTGTCTATAATTTTGACACAAATACATGTATATCTTTTGGCTATATACCAAGGAGTATGTGTGTGTATATAATTGTATTTACTTCGTTCCTGAAAATGAATTGAAGTTCACAGGTAAATGAAGTAACAGAGCATGAAGTAGGCTTTCATAATGGTAGGAGCTGAGGAACAAATGTGTAGAAGATTCTGAAGTTTTCCGTTTATTGAAAAATAACTGAAAATCTGGCTAGATGAGTGGGTGGTCATCTATCATTGTCATCCTGGATGAAGAAATAAAGAAATATTAATTTTAGAAGTGTAGAGGAGCATCTGTAGAAGACTCTGTCTTACTGATTCAGGGCTTAATTTATAACTGATTCTAAAACAAGATATATCTCTGCTGTACTCATGATGAAATTTAAGCCAGCCATCCACATTCATTTCTTAACCAATGTTGTCCCAATTTTATAGATAAAAAAATTGAATCTCAGTGAACTTAGGTAAGTTACCCAAACTTACCCAAATAGTTGAAAAACCAACTATTAAGTAGAGGATTAAAGATTTAATTTATGCATACAGTATATATTACATACATGTGCGTATACATGTATACGGACATTTTATTCAGAATATGACTGAATAAATGAAAAAAGCATTTCATAGACAATATGAAATACTTGAGTTGGGAGAGAGAAAAAAATCACTATTGTCTTATACAATTAAGGGATATTATACAGATTTGTGTGTCTAGAACTGTTCTTTATGGCAAAGTTGACATTTTCCTAAGGTCAGAGGTGACTGGGAAAAGGAATGGGGCATTTCTTTCTTGTGGAGATACACCATACTAAGCCACTCTCAGTAAATACAGATATGTTAGTAAATAAACCTTCTGCTAGTCAATGGCTTTGCTTACATGCTCTTCCATTTTCCACTCCCGTAAGCTACAAGACTCTCACATTAGATTTTCAGTTCTTTAAATACCTTTAGGTGTTAGGAGAAATTGAAACTGCTTGGGAATTTGAGTTCTATGAATAACTCTCCACAAAGTTTGAAAATAAAAAGAGAAAAAGGAAAGCTTTGTAAAACATTAAAAAATAATTGAAGATTTTATTTCTGATCAAAAGATCAGAAAAACTGGGAAGCGCAAAAGTTAAAAAGTAACTGAAAAAAAGATAAAAATTACGGATGCTTGAAGAACTCTAGGAAGTCATTGTTTCCTCATCTTAGAGATCACTGTTGTAGAAAATGTGCTCTAAAATTTCTTTTTTTATTCTAATTTATGCAATGAATCCTAGAGGGTTTTAACCATAAGTGACTCCCCAGATACGGTGGTCCTGGGACGAGCTGAACAGGTAAGATAATTGATTAGATAGAAGGGATTAGAGAAAAACAGTAAACGAGAATTATGATGAAGGTATATGCCAAGGCTTTTAGGAATGAGACTTGAGTTCAAATGGTGAAGTGAGACTAAAATCCAAGGGAAAAATGAATAACATTGCAGAGTAAAATGTTATGTTCTTACCACCAAAACAAAAACCAAAAAATAAAAAAAGCAAAAAACAAAGGGACCATAAGGACATCTTGAGAGGTAACAGAAATGTCTGTTACCTTGATTGTGGTGATGTTATCACTAGTGTTTGCATAGGTCCAAACCCATCAGATTTCCACATTAAATATGTGCAGTTCTTTTTATGTCAATTATACCTCAATAAAGCTGTTTTTCTCTTTAAGTATTAGATCAAAAAGAAAGTCTGGGGCTTCCCTGGTGGCACAGTGGTTGGAAGTCTGCCTGCCAATGCAGGGGACATGGATTCGTGCCCCGGTCTGGGAGGATCCCACGTGCTGCGGAGCGGCTGGGCCCATGGGTCATGGCCATTAGGCCTGCGCGTCTGGAGCCTGTGCTCCGCAGCGGGAGAGGCCACAACAGTGAGAGGCCCACATACTGCAAAAAAAAAAAAAAAAAAAAAAAAGAAAGTCTAAATTTAAACCAATCAATAGTGAGAAACTTGAATTTTCTTTAATTATGTGATTCCAATATTGTGAAAATAGGAATAAAGGCTCAAAGGACCCTACAGTTATAAATTTATGATGAGGCAAAAATTCTGTATACACGAAATTGGACATCAATAGCTTTAGATGGGCTTTAAGAGTCTGAGTTAACTGATACATATTAATCACTTTAAGTATGACTGGAGCTGCCTCTGTTGATCTTATTGGGCCATCTCAGACCCTGAATACTGTACCTTGATTCTCTCTTATACCTTAACTATCTAGTTCTCAAACCAGAGAAGTTTAGAAAGATAAAATTAGGATGAAGACGGAAAACACCAGAACAGAAAAAAGTGATAACTGGCAGATTGCAAAAGGGGCTATAAAAAATAAGACATGGTGCTCAATATAGCATATGATCACCTGGGGATTTACATAAGGATGTGAATGAAAGGGTCTAAGTTATCAAGGTAAGTGGGTAAGATTTACAAAAATAATGAAGTTTAAAACAGTAACCTCCAAATATGAGGCATAGTCCCTTTTTGTGGACCATCTCCTTCTTCAACAGTGTGAGATAACTGAGCTATAGCTGAAATGAGTCAGCTCTATGTTCCTTCATTAATATATAATGTTGGGCACATTTCTTAACCTCTTTGAGACTCAATTTCAGTACCTGTAAAATGGTACTATTATGCACATCGCTGGTTTAACAAAATTATTAATAAAATACCATGTATAATATATCATCTATATATCTATATCTAAAGTATGTAACATAGGATTGGTGTCCAATTGACGGAAGTTGTCAGTTTTAACCATAAGACCATAAGATTAAAAAATAAGATTACATTTTTGGCTAGGTCTGATTTCAGATGCCACTCCTGGGCCTTTCACCTTTCCTATTACTGTTTAAATGGTGGATCTTCAGATTTGATTGCTATATACTGGACAACATTTAAAATGGAAGTTTTGAATTATAATGAGGAAAAGAGGTCCCCATATGCTGAAGGTGAGCATATCAACACACAGTAAGATGTAAGCAGTTTATAACCATAAATGTGGGTGCCAATACCAGTGACAATTTTTTTTCCCTGAATAAAATTAAGCTCAGAGGAAAAAAGTCTCACACATTAAATCCCATTACAGCCACCAAGCTGACAACATCTGAGGCTAATTAAATGCTTGTTTAACATAGTTTTCTTTAACCAATATCTCATTACTAGAATCTCAATTCCATTCCCTGAAGTCATGAGGCACTCTCTTGAGTTTCTCTTTTCTCCTTCCACAGTGTAGGAATGAGAATAACATGAGAATAACATGTGCAGAGATGTCTATCTAATGTCAATACTTTCATTTCAATAAGAGGCTTCTTGTTTTCCCATTTTTACTTGACAGGTATGGCTGTATTCCTGGAATTGAAATTAACCTTCTTTATTTTTCTATTTGACTAATAAAGATATTTATTGGAACAGAGAATAAAGGGTTTTATACAAAATGAAAACAGGGCATCACATCAATTAAATACTTGGACAAAGCAACCATTTGTTACACAAATTAAAATTCAATGCAGAAGGCACATTAATTCTATTTATTGGGAGCTTACTCTGTGCCAATGAGGAAGAGATCAGCTTCCACAATAAATAGCAGTTTGTCTTGTTGAAAGGTTAAAATCTCAACTAACAAAGAGGTACTTAACATTTTACTACCCAGAACAAACATTGCAACCTCACTGCATATCTTCAGTGTTTTACTCTGCTGGACAAATCAATTCTGAGACTCCTTCACAGATCCAAAGTCTCTCACAGTAATATGTTTCCTTTCAAATGCATGGTATCAATATTTCTTTTAAATAGTTTTCATTTTCTTCTTTTGTCTGCAAGATACACCTTTCTGTCTGTTGTTAAGTATCACATGGTCTCCCCTCTTCTCTCAATGTCTCAAGGTCCCTCTTCTCCCGTTCACTATAAGACAATTCTTTGAAAGGATCCTAGGTTTTGTTCATGTATGAATTACAAACTTGCTGTGTTAAGGAATATGGATGCTGTGATCATCCATTACGGGTGGATATGCATTCCCCATCTTTTTTCCTGAATTATTATTCTTATGAAGAAAAAATTCTCAGTCTGTGGTCTTATTTCACACATAAAACATATTCCCAGTGCTTTCTAAATATCATTATTAAATCCTACAGCAAACATAATAAGGTGTGTCTAATACTATCAATTTTAAAAATGAGGAATCTAAGGTTTAGTCAAGGTAAATCATTTACAAAATATTATACAAATAAATGATAAAGCCAGAACTTTAAAGAAGCTCTGATTATTAGAACACTTGTTCTAATATCATGGTTTCCCTTCTTTATCAAAATACTCACTGTGTATTTGTAACACATGGAGAAAATATTATCTCCCAAGCAACTGGCCCAAAAGTTTCTTGTTGGGGCAAATGATTTTGATAAGTGTGTTGACACACAGAGAAGTGCAGGTATTTTAGAGCAGAAGGAGAAAGCCATCTAGCTCAATAAAAAAAGAAGGAGAAAGATGGATATATGAGCAATGCCTGGGGATCTGGGTGTGGAGAGGGAAGTCTCTGGTTCATAGAAGGATTGAATAGGGGCTTTGAGAAACGTATGAAGGACTCCTGGAGTCTACAGCAGTGTGGATGTACATTCTGGATATCATCTTCAGTAAATCTTCAGTCAATATTAGATTGTACTCTGATGACTTTTGGAGGAACAAAATGTGTTTGTTTTATTAAAGCATGTGGAGAAATGCCAAGTTCTGCTGCAAAGACGGACAACTACAACAGATGCTGCCGAAGGGGCCAGCCAACGTGTGGGTAGGGCATTCATCGCTGAAACATGTTCAGGAGGAACGAGAGGAGAAAAGGCCTAACTCCTGTCACTGAGGACTTAAAATCTAGTTGAAAATTGAAATAAACATTTAATGTTTTGACAACCTGAGTTGGTATTACAAGAGTAAGGAGATGGATCTGTCAGAACTCTTGAAGAGACTTAAAGCCATTTTTGTGATATTTAAATAACATGATTTTTAATTTTTTAAAAATTTTTATTGAAGTATAGTTGATTTACAATTTTATGTTAATTTCTGCTGTACAGCAGTGACTCAGTTATACATATATATACATTCTTTTTTATATTCTTTCCCATTATGGTACATCTCAGGATATTAAATATAGTTCCCTGTGCTATACAGTAGGACCTTGTTGCTTATCCATTCTATATGTAATACTAATCCCAAGCTCCCAGTCAATCCCTCCCCCAACCCCCTTAGCAACCACAAGTCTAAATAACCTGATTTTTAAAAATTAAAATAATTTAACTTATTATAGTAAGAACCAAGATGTACACTTATCTATTTAGAAAATAGTACAAAAATAGTTCCCATATTGTTTTTATTTTACCAGAAACTGAGATGCATGCATATCCCGTTTTGATTTGGGGAAATAAGAATTATTTTCCTAAGATAATATCATCAGCTAGGATTGTTACATAATGCCAAAATGGCTAAGCTTTTACCATATGAATGTAACAGAAATCTCAAGTGAGGCCCTATTCTAATTCTTTGTTACTTAAATAAATTTATTCTGTTCTCAGATTCAATGTTAACAAATGTCCGAACCCCTGCATACTTTGTTAGATACCACAAGGAGCAAAGAAAATAAATGGCAAAAGCTCTTGCTTCTACACGTTGCCATGAAAGAAGCAGGGCTGCTTAAATTGCTTTCTGGAGTCATCTAAACGCAGAGTATCTTGTATCTGAGCCCCTCTCCCTAAACCATTCATAGAATAGGTGTGATGTGGGACAGGCCAGTTGCCTGTCTAGATCTAAAGAATCTAAAGAAAAATAAAGCAGAAATCGAAAGAAAAACTAAAAACACAATGTAATTGTGACAGTGAGCTGCTGCTTCTTTTTTTTTTTTTTTTGGGGTTCGCGGGCCTCTCACTGTTGCGGCCTCTCCCGCCGCAGAGCACAGCCTCCGGACACGCAGGCCCAGCAGCCATGGCTCACGGGCCCAGCCGCTCCACAGCATGTGGGATCTTCCCAGACTGGGGCACGAACCCGTGTCCTCTTCATCGGCAGACGGACTCTCAACCACTGTGCCACCAGGGAAGCCCTGCTTCTTTTTTTAAAAATCATTATACTCTACCATTTATCAAGGTAATAGGACTATTTTTGTATTATTGTGTGCTCTGTTATATTCTGTCATGTGAACAATTTTTCAGGGAATTATATCTGAAAACATTATTGTTGTACTTTTTTATCACTCTAATGGCCGATTTTATGCCACAAACAGAACATTTTCCTAAAAAATAATAATAGATGATAATTTCCTTTGACAAGGACTATAATGAGAGCATAAAATGGAGGGGGAGAAAGTATAAATTTATTCTTGTGACAAATATTTCAATGCGCAGAAAATGGTGCACCATTAATCTATTTGTATGACAGGCTTTGGTTGGACTATCATGGAACTCAGAAGATGTCACATCCTATATCAGTTTCTTTCTCCAGGGGGAACATTATTCAGCTCGTAGAATATGGAAGAATACAGAATGAAAGTAAAAAATGTACCCTGCCCGACTACACATAGGACGGGTTCTCTCAGCAAGTCTGTAAACTCCCATTTTCAAGTGCCGTATGACACAGTTCCCATAATTCATCAGCTTTATGAGGCCGAGCTCAGTAGTCACTTGCTTTCAGAAGAAAATTAAAGTAACTGTTTCTGATAAGTTTAAGAATCATTATCAGGGTGGCTGAAATGATAAAACCATAGAGTTCTTATCACAGAAAATTTTTCCACAGAAAAGGAAAGAAAGAAACATTTCCAAAAGTCACTAAACTTTCTATGAAAAAAAAGAGTAGTTAACAGTTAAATAAACTGTGTAAATATGTATAAATCAATGGGGTAACCAAAGATCAAAGGTCATAATGTATTTGAAGTCAGGACTTCCCTCAGTCTTTGTGTTTATATATTTTCTATACTTATCAGATTAATAGTAGAGCTCTCTTCTGGGTCAGTGGAAATAATATCGGCTATATATCTAGATGAGGCTTGGAATCTGATCCTACATTATGAGTGTTGATTATCAGGCAAAATGTCTAGAAGAGAAATCTAGAACAATGAAAACAGATCAGATCTCATTTTTAGTACTCTGTATTTTTCTAAAGAAATTTAAACTTTGAAAAGTACCTTCTAAAAATAAACCTGCCTGAATGTATATGTTTTGATATAAGGCAGAATCTTGGAAGAAACTAGCATGTCTCAGGCTTGAGTTCAACCATAGATAAACTGGGACTTTTGCTGGTAAGAGTGGAAAATACTGCACACTGCTTGAGCTCAGGACAGGTAAACACTAACTAGGCAAAACCAGGGCTAAAAAACCAGAAATTGGTGTGGAAAGAGCTTGCTTTACACTCTGTCACGTACATCTTCTTGAGCTTACCATACATAGTAGTTTTCATGGTAGCCCCTAAAAAGGTAAGCCTAAGTCCAAATCCCTGGAAACTATGAATGTTAGCTTAGGGGAAAGGGGTTTTTGCAGATGGAATTAAATTAAAAATCTAGAGATGTGATCATCTTGGATTACTAGGCAGGCCCTATATAATGGCAAAGGTCCTTACTATTAGAGAAAAGGAGAAGACGCAGAAGAGGAGGTGGCGTTGTGATGAGAGAAGCAGAGACTGAAGTGATGCAGCTACAAACTAAGGGATGATAAGAATTGCCAGCAGCCACCAGAAGACAAGCATGGAATAGATTCTCTCCAGAGGGAAAATCTTGGGAGAGAGCACAGCCCTGCTGACACCTTGATTTCAAACTTCTGGCCTCCAGAACTGTGAGAGAATACGTTTATGTTTGCTTTAAGCCACCCAGTTTCTGGTAATTTGTTACGACAGCCCTAGTCAACTAACATACTCTGTCATGTCCAAAGTGAAGTGATAAATAAAAATATGCAAAGGGAAAAAAGGAAAGATGGATATCCCCATTTCTTTAACCATCCAAAACGATTGGGAAGTCTTAGGTGTAAAATATGCTGACATCTAAGAAGCGTGGCCAAAACAAGCCTGGATCCGGCAAGATGAGAAACAAGCTCCAGATGGGAAGGGCCCAGGTTGAGATGGCACCTTCTGTATACCTACGACAAACAACCTCTAATGAGAAAGACCAACTCTGCTCTGGTTCATACAAATATTACAGTTAAAGAAAACCAATCTTGTGAGAAGGCAGGCACAGCAGTGGGAGGCTGGACAGACTTGAGTGAAAGAAGTCTGTTGGCAGAAAATCTGGCAGATTCCTGGGGAAGATCAGAGAAAAGGGAAAGAGGCAGATGCTCGCCCATCTCATGTTCTGGTTGTAGCCAACACTGCTGAACCCTTGACTATCAAACTAGTCCCCATGCAGTGTTAGCAGCCTACCGTTCCCCACTAAGATGACGTGGGGTTATCCGACTATCTGAGTGGGTTGAGATGACCTGATGGAATGTATAAACTCTACCATGTTCTGGTCCTATTTTTTCCAAAGTTTATGCAATTAAAAATATTTTTTATTTTATATTAGAGTATAGTTGATTCACAATGTTGTGTTAGTTTCAGGTGTACAGAAAAGTGATTCAGCTATACATATATGTGTATCTATTCTTTTTCAGATTCTTTTCCCATTTAGGTTATTACAGAATATTGAGTAGAGTTCCCTGTAATATATGTTCTGTTTCTTAATAGAGCCTCTTCAGAATTCCTAGTGAACTCTTTAGAACTGTTTTTCATTTGTTTCTTGTTTTCAGAAGAATGTGAAAGTCCATAAGAAGGCACAATGCTTTCACTTTTCTTAAATATGTTTGTGTTTATTTCAACTGTTCAGCTGACAGGGGTAAAAAGTAAGAGAGAGGGTTTTAAATTGTTTCCACAGTGTTCAGCATGGTTTAACAGTCAACTGCCTCTCTGATATATCAGGAATATTATGCTGTGTGAAATATTCTTTCATTTGATAATGACAACTTCATTTCTATTTTATGGTGCAGGTGCCATGGGGCAATTTGCGGTGATGAATTAGCATCATTTAGAGCTTCCTAACATGATAATTTTCCAGTAATCCTAAAACCTCTGCCCTGTTCATATCAAGTTTTAGCTACAGGCCTCTGAGTACCCCTCTGGCTACAGTTTTCAACCTGTTAGTCAGCAGGGAGCATAAAAAGGGGAGCAAGCATTCTGTGAAATGCAGTGAGTAAAATAAAATATTTTGACATAGTGACAGGTTTAAAGTGAGTTTTACCATGTACTTGCTGTGTAATAGAAGTTTCTTCCCTTCAGAGTTTCAGTTTCTGTATCAATCAGGAACTATAATCTGCTCCCACAATTAATTTATCCATTTATCTGGAAACAAGAATTTTGGTAGCTTCCAGTTCTGGAAGACTCTAAACAGCATTGCAATACATTTATACGTATTATTTTGGGTGAACATAGGTACTCATTTCTATTGAGTATATACTTAGGAGTAGAATTACCGGGGTGTATTTTATGTGCATATTTGTTTTTTTGAAGATGCTGCTCAACAGGTTTCCTAAGTGGATATATAAATTTTATTTTCTACCTCTGTTATGCAAGACTTCTAGTCGGTCCACATCCTCCCTGACGCATGATATTGAACATAATCACATCTTAGCTACTTATTTTCTCTCCTAAGTTTCTTTTGCAAGACTGTTTCTTTTACAGTCTTGCACATTGTAGTAGGTGACAGCTGCCTTCCACACCTATGTGTCTGTACTGATTTCTCTCTCCATTTCGCTCCCTAAATCCAAAGAAGCACAAGCCCTGATAATTCTATTTCAAAACATCTTTCTAATGTGTCAGCTTTCCTCTCTCTCCGTTGCCAACTTCCGATTCTAAAGAAAAACACTTTCTCGCTTGGTCAGCCTCAAGAGCTCCCTAACTAGTCTCTCCACTTCTCTTGTTCCCTCCAATTCATTCCTCATATAGCAGCCAATGGGATGTTTTCAAAAGTAAACTGGATTCTTCCACATCTCTGTTTACTCCTCATGTAAAATGTTCTGTAATTATACTATAAATCTTGAAGGTTCATCGTTCAGAATGTCATTCCTTTTTACACCTGGATAATATTCTATTGTCCAGTCATACTACATTTTGTTTATCCATTCATCCGTTGATGGACATTTAGGTTGTCTACATCTTTTGGATATTGTGAATAGAGGTGCTATGAACATTTGTGTACATTATGCTAAGTGAAAAAATTCAGGCACAAAAGGCCACATATTATAGGATTGCATTTATAGGAAATTATACAGAATCGGTAAATCCATAGAGACAGAAAATGGGTTAGTAGATTCCCGGGGGTTGGAGGACAAGGAATGGAGAATGACTGCTTAATGCGTATGAGGTTTCCACTCAAGGTGATGAAAAAGTTCTGGAACTAGATTGTGGTGATAGCTTTTTTTAAAAAAACTTTTTTTTTTTTTAAACCCTTCATATAATTTCCATTTTACTTCTACTAAATTCTAGATTTCTCGTCTTGGATAATCTGAGTTCTTTTGATCTGGCTTTCTGATTTGGAGCCATTCTCTGCAAATTAAGTAAACTCCAGCCATTTTTATCCCCTTTTAGTTCCTATAATGCACTGACGTAGGACTTGCTTGAAGCATCATTCCTCCTATTCTCCGCCACGGCTGAATATTCCAATCCTGCTCTACCTCCTGTAAGTCTTACTTTAAATGTTATCTCCTTAGACAGACCTCTCCTCATCCTGTACAAGTAGCCCTCAGGTTCGCCTCCTGCCCTTGTGGTCATTCAATTTGTTCGACCATGACTCTTAGTTATCACCTTTCTACTTCATTCCAAGTTTGTAATAATTGACTTATTTGTTTACCTGTTTAACATCTATTGCTCCCCCACTAGCGTCGGGAACAAGTTTGTTTCATTCAGCATCAGTATCTGGCACATAATCAGTGCTTAACAAATATTTCTTGGACAAAATATTAAATTATTAACACATGCCTTTCTATGGTCTACACTGGAAGTTCACATTTCTACAAATATTCCAAATGAAAACACTGCAGACACTTATGTGGAGCATTCGTATTCTGCCTAATCCATATAGAACCCCAACAAATGTTATTTTAAATAAATAAGGGAGTGAATAAATTAATGGAAATGTCAACAGATTTTCTTAGAATCTTAAATGTAAAGAGTTTCTTGGGCTTCCCTGGTGGCGCAGTGGTTGAGAGTCCACCTGCCGATGCAGGGGACACAGGTTCGTGCCCCGGTCCGGGAGAATCCCACATGCCGCGGAGCAGCTGGGCCCATGAGCCATGGCCGCTGAGCCTGCGCGTCCGGATCCTGTGCTCCACGATGGGAGAGGCCACAACAGTGAGAGGCCCGCGTACTGAAAAAAAAAAAAAAAAGAATTTCTTATCTCAAGAGTAACACTTTTCAATTTATTTTAGTTTTCTTAATTTTAAAAGTTTTATTCTTTACATATATAAAATATAAATATAGTCACTCTACTTATATATATTATGTATAATATGTAATATCACTCTGTTTTCAATCTAAATCAAGTCCCACATAGCCAAGCTCTGTGACTACTTAAATTATAGACACAAAGTAAATTTTATTTTTTGATCTTTCTACAATTAAACTAATTATGAAAATAGTTAAATATAAAGATAGATGGGTTATAATCATCCTCAGTCACTTTTGTGGTACGTGGCAAATTTCTTAGTCTTTCTGTGACTCACCGTTTTCTACTTTTAAGTAAAAAAAATTGGGCTAAATGAATGTTATAGCATCATGAGTTCCACGGCTCCAGGTGGAACATGTAGAAATCCCTTCTACATGTCTGCCATTCACTCTATTCAGTTCTGCCACTTCCATAAAAATAAATTTAAAAATAAGTCACCAGACCACATTTTAATTCCAATGGGAGTTATACTTCTTTTGTTTGTACAATTCCTTATTTATTCCTAAATTATTTTTTTTAAAGTCTCATACCAAATCAAAATTACATTTTTTTTTTTTTTTTGCGGTACGCGGGCCTCTCACTGTTGTGGCCTCTCCCGTTGCGGAGCATAGGCTCCGGATGCACAGGTTCAGCGGCCATGGCTCACCGGCCCAGCTGCTCCGCGGCATGTGGGATCTTCCCGGACCGGGGCACGAACCCGTGTCCCCTGCATCGGCAGGCGTACTCTCAACCACTGAGCCACCAGGGAAGCCCCAGAATCACATCTTAATAAATCTGGTTGTCTAGCAGCCTTTGTCATTGCATTTTTTTTTAACATCTTTATTGGAGTATAATTGCTTTACAGTGGTGTGTTAGCTTCTGCTTTATAACAAATTGAATCAGCTATACATATACATATATCCCCATATCTCCTCCCTCTTGCGTCTCCCTCCCACCCTCCCGATTCCACCCCTCTAGGTAGTCACAAAGCACTGAGATGATCTCCCTGTGCTATATGGCACTGCTTCCCACTAGCTATCTATTTTACATTTGGTATATGTAAATATATGCAATATATGCAAATCAACCAATGTGATACACCATATCAACAATTTGAAGGAGAAAAACCATATGATCACCTCAATAGATGCAGAAAAAGCTTTTGACAAAATTCAATACCCATTTATGATACAAACCCTCCAGAAAGTAGGCATAGAGAGAACTTACCTCAACATAATAAAGGCCATATATGACAAACCCACAGCCAACATTGTTCTCAATGGTGAAAAACTGAAACCATTTCCACTAAGATCAGGAACAAGACAAGGTTGTCCACTCTCACCACTATTATTTAACATAGTTTTGTAAGTTTTAGCCACAGCAATCAGAGAAGAAAAAGAAATAAAAGGAATCCAAATCGGAAAAGAAGAAGTAAAGCTGTCACTGTTTGCAGATGACATGATAGTATACATAGAGAATCCTAAACATGCTACCAGAAAATTACTAGAGCTAATCAATGAATTTGGTAAAGTAGCAGGATACAAAATTAATGCACAGAAATCTTTTGCATTCCTATACATTAATGATGAAAAATCTGAAAGAGAAATTAAGGAAACACTGCCATTTACCATTGCAACAAAAAGAATAAAATTCCATTGCATTTTGCAAGAGCTACATTTCAAATCGAGCCTGGGAATTTAAACACGGTTGTAATTAGTTGAGCCCTGTAAATTGCAGATTTTATATCCTTGTAACGTATCTCAGAGATTTTGTGTCAAGACGTGAAACGATATAGTATGTCAAGATTTGGGAAAATATATGCCAAAGTGTGATGGTTTAGTTGAAAACACAGCTGGCTGGGAAAAAAAGCTGGGAAATGGTAGGATGCAGGAAGCACAGTTAGTGCGTTTGGAATGACTGTAAAAATATCTGTTTACTATGCAGTTTCTTCTTACTGTTAAGATGAAGTACTCCAGGAGTATTTGGTAGTATTGTCCCCCTTACTTTAAGAAAACTATACTCAATATTTTGTAATAATCTATAAGGAAAAATAATCTGAAAAAGAGTATATATATATATATATATATGTACATATATAACTGAATCACTTTGCTGTATACCTGAAACTAACACAACATTGTAAATCAACTATACTTCTATTAAAAAATTAAAAGTTTTTAAAAAGAAAATATAAATAATACAAAATAAAAAAGAGAGAACTAACTACTGACAGAATAAAGAAGGAATATGAGAAATGGTTGGAAGTCATGAAAAGAAGGTGCATAAATTATCCTGAATAGATAGGAAAACATTGACTGAAAATATTGGAAGAATTTACATAGATGCTGTGCCTCAGATGTGCACTGCCTTTTGTTTTCCTTTCTAAGAATTAGCATTTCTAGCGATCCTTCCTTTTAAGAAGCCAATCAACAGAGACATGCCTTTACTCCAAACAGCAGCAGTGCTTGTGTAAAGCATGTGAAGTCGAGTACAACTTTGTTGTGGAATTATTTCATGTTTGTGAGATACTTCCCTCATGTGACTATAAGATTTCTATAGGTGGAGATAACGTTACAGTTTCTTCATGTGCCCATGGAACAGTGGTAGGCAACTACCACTGTTCCATGGGCACATGAAGAAACTGGAAGTAAGTCAGAAAGAGAAAAACAAATACCGTATGCTAACACATATATATGGAATCTAAAAAAAAAAAAAAATGTTCTGAGGAACCTAGGGGTAGGACAGGAATAAAGACGCAGACATAGAGAATGGACTTGAGGACACGGGGAGGAAGAAGGGTAACGTGGGACAAAGTGAGAGAGTGGAATGGACATATATACACTACCAAATGTAAAGTAGATAGCTAGTGGGAAGCAGCCGCATTGCACAGAGAGATCAGCTCGGTGGTTTGTGACCACATAGAAGGGTGGGATAGGGAGGGTGGGAGGGAGACGCAAGAGGAAGGGGTTATGGGGATATATGTATATGTATAGCTGATTCACTTTGTTATACAGCAGAAACTAACACAACAATGTAAATCAATTATACTCCAATAAAGATATTAAAAAAAATAGAACAGTGGTAGTTGCCTAGTGCAAAGATGACTACTTACTGTCTAAAGTCTGGTTAATTCATTCAATTCCACAACTATATATTGACCACTTATTCTATGTCCCAATATAAGCTGATGCAAAAATTAAGCAGAACCACAGATGTTTTCTATCCCAAAGGGGCACCTCAATCCTCTCTCACATAGATAACACTTGCCCAATTTCAAGTCTTGTCATATAAAGCTGAAGCACTGGGTGTGAAGGTATGTGACATAGTTCTGAAATGCTTTTGTGAGAGGCAACCTGGTCCTGTTGAATATTTCTGGAAGGGCATTTGAATTGATGTATTGATTGATTCAGGGTGGGATGGAGGGCTTTAACCAATGAAAACTTATCCCTGAGCCTCAGGGAAAACTGAAAAATCAGTGGAAAACTTTAGTATCTTCGTTAATGAAGACACAGTTTTTAATGTAGTGCTTTAAAAACCATATTAGCACAAACAGTATTCCTAAATCCATTTATGATGAAAGCTAAGCAAAGCTGAGAGATCTTTATGTTATGTAGCTAGAACGGAGAACATAAATCACTGCTATGTTCTGGATTCCATGCTAAGCACGTCACATAAACATTTACATTTTACTCTTGTAACACACTTCTTTTTTAAAAAATGTTTATTTAGTTATTTTACTTATTTATTTGGCTGCGCCGGGTCTTACTTGCAGCATGTGGGAGCTTTAGTTGCGACATGGGAACTCTTAGTTGCGGCATGCATGCAGGATCTAGTTCCCTGACCTGGGATCAAACCCTGGCCCCCTGCATTGGGAGCGTGGAGTCTAGGCCAGTGGACCACCAGGGAAGTCCCTCTTGTAACACATTTCTAGGTAAACTTTATTCTCTAATTTTGCATAAGGTATAACTCAGGCTCAAGGAAGTAAAGTGTCTTTCTCAATTTCGTGGAACTAAAAGGAAGCCGAGCCCTCGATAAAGGATGTCCTATGGGACTTACTCTCCCAGCTCTCTTGCTAATATGTAGAATAGTACAGAACAAAGTGGTGTGCATTAATATCCCTGCAACAGATTTTACGTATAACTTAGATAAATGTATATGATTTCACATTTTTAGCGAGGGTGGTTATTGAAAATTTAACAGTTGCTACATATAAATAGCAGATGTCATTATGCTTTCCTCCAGCAGAAAAACATTAAGGAAAAACTATACAATTGAATTTTACATTCGAAGTAAAGGGTAATCACAGTAGACTATAAAGTTATTCTCTGGAAGTCGTTCTGTAAAACAAATGTTACTGATTTTAATTAGAGGTACATGTATGCACAATTTCACATTTTATGCTGAAATGAGAAATTAAAGAATTCAGCCTCAGTGGCCTTAAGTCAATTCAGAAGAAGACATGTCTCACTTCAGAGCTTAAGCAGTAAACACAGCTTTAAAGTTCTATCTCTGAATTTCAGGTTAGTCTTTTTTTATTTTCTTATCATTTAGAAGGTTCCATTTTTAACCAAGTTACCTCCTATATATATATATATCTCTTTCCTCTGCCCAGGAAAAAAAATACCATTATGAAAATATAAAGTTTTCAGAGGGTCAAACGCAAAGACAATAAGAAACTCTTCAGAGGTTTTCTTTGAAAAGATGTTTTTGGGTGATTTCGATTTCTCAATAACTCTATCTCTTCATTTGTAATGCATATGGCATTTCACTCTAATCCCTTTTTTCTCTGATAATCACTGCAGAAACCACTCCTGATTCACTTTAATCAACAATGGATTGGGTTAGTTAGGAGACCTGCTTGTATTCAAATGACCTAAAATGAAATATAATGGTCGGGTCTTTTCGTATTTGCTATATGTTGAATAAACTGCTCCATTAAGAAATGGAAGGAAAACATAGCACGTCCTTGCAGAGAAGCATGTAATTGCTGTATATTGCTTGGAGGAGAAAGTGCACACTTCTCCCAAAATGCTATTTAGAGTCTTCCATTTCTCAAATTTAATTTGCTTCTCCATGGGCTTTGCACCCCCAGTGCTGACAGGCTAAGTGTAGAGATTGGGCAAGAGGTGATTGGGAGTGTTAATGGTGGAGCACAGTTTCAAGGGTTTGTTTATTCTTGTTGATTTATTTGTTTTGGTTTTCAGAACAGAGGCTCAGCACAGGACAAAGAAGGTTTCAGAGCAATCTTCCTCAGAACGCTGTGGTGTGGAAACACCAGGATGAGTGGGCGAATGAATGAAGATATTCCTAAGCTTGGGAATAAAACTGAGGTTGGAAACCATTTGTCAAGTAGGCCAACGCTCTATCAAATGGAAAGATCTAAAACAGGAATTAAACAGTTTTTGCATTCCCGTAATTCTGTGATTTGCCTTTCTTGTTCATGAAAGACATTGTTCACTGATCACGCAAATATTCTCCAGAGAGATCAGATGTTGCAACACCCCTCTCTGCTATGATCACCAACAGAGTAGATTTACCAAGAGCTGAAACTGAGCTCATACAGTTAGAAGGTGTGAGGTAAATAAAACAAAGAAGTTAAGATTGGAGGCTCTCAGACTAAGTATTGAAAACCCATGCATTTTCTCTTCACTTGAGAAGGCAGTATTCCTTGTGGTTAAGAAACTGGACTCTGGAGGCTTGTCTGGCTTTGCATCCTACCTCTGCCAGTAACGACTTGTGTAAATTTGCTGTAATTACATCTCTGTGCCTAAAATAAGACAAAACTAATAAACATGACTTTATGATGTTGTTGTGAAAATTGAATGAACTTACAACAATGAAAAAGGCACTATCAATGATGGAGATTTAATTACGTCAGATTTGACGGCCTTCCTCTAGCCCTAGCCAAAATGAACTCTTAAAATGAAAAGATTGTTGCCAGCTTCATTATCTTCCATTTCTTTTCCAAACTTCTGCTCTTGTCAGTTGGTTTTTCCATAGGCTTCTTAACATGTCTCTAAGTATTTTCTCAGGTGGTGTGATAGTGTTTTTCGTTTGTTTTTGTTTTACTTTTTATTGAATATTTGACATGTAGCATTGTGTAATTTTACGCTGTACAGCCTGTCACTTTGATACATTTGTATGTTGTAATATGATTGAAGTTGTAGTGATATTTGTCACATTACATAATTATAGTACAATATTACTGTCTGTATTCATTACACCATGATTAGTATAATTCCAATAATTAATAATTCATTGACTTATTTACTACTTGTTACAAATTTGTACCCCTAAACAACATCAATCTTATCCCCATCCCTGCTGATGGTTAGTTTTGTGTGTCAACTTGAGTAGGCTATAGTACCCAGTTATTTAATCAAGCATTAAGCTAGGTCTCTCTGTGAAGGTATATTGTAGGCATGGTTAAGGTCTACAGTCAGTTGACTGGGGGAGAAAAAATGGTCCTACATGATATACAAGCACCATTCAAAAGTGGACAGCTTGAGCAATACAGCTGGATGTTCACATTGCTTGAAGGGAGAAAAGCCCGGAAGTATACATGTATATTGATTCAAGGGCTATGGAAAATAATTTGACTGGATGGCCAGGGACTTGGAAGGAAAACAATTAGAAAGTTTGTGACAAAGAGATTTGGGGAGGATGTGTGTGGATATACATTTCTGAACGGGCAAAACCCATGAAGATATCTTTTCCAATGATTTATGCATCTATCTTGACACTGATGCTGCAACCTTGATTACTCTAGCTATATGATAAGTCTTGAAATAGGATAGATTGATTCCTCTTGTTTTATTAAAAATTATTTTAAAAAATCGTTTTAGTTATTTGAGTTCCTTTGTTTTTCCATATACGTTTTAGAAAAATTTTGTCAATAATCAAAAAAAAAATTTACTGAAATTCGATAAGGATTGTGCTAAGGGGCTTCCCTGGTGGCGCAGTGGTTGGGAGTCCGCCTGCCGATGCAGGGGACGCGGGTTCGTGCCCCGGTCCGGGAAGATCCCACATGCTGCGGAGCGGCTGGGCCCGTGAGCCATGGCCGCTGAGCCTGTGCATCCGGATCCTGTGCTCCGCAACGGGAGAGGCCACAACAGTGAGAGGCCCGTGTACTGCAAAAAAAAAAAAAAAAAAAGAATTGTGCTAAACCTGTGTATCAATTTGGAGAGAACTAAAATTTTATGGGTTTTTTTTCCATTTAAAAAATATCTTTTGTGATTTATTTCATCAAAGTTCTGGAATTTTCCATTTAAAAATCCTATACTTTTTTTTTGACTTACATTTAAGCATTTTATTTTATTTTGGTTCTTTTGTAAAAGTTTTTTTTAATTTAATTTTTAATTTAATTTAATTTAATTTAATTTTTAATTTAATGTTATTAGAAAAGCAATTTACTTCTCTGAATTAGCCTTTTACCATGTGACCTTGCTATAACCACTATTAGTTTTAAAAGTTTTTTTTTGTTTTTTTATTCACTGGGGTCTTCTACACAGATAAATATGTCATCTGTGAATAAAGACTGCTTTATATCTTCCTTTCTAGTGTGCATAACTTACATTTTCTTTTCTATTGGATTTTCTAAGATTTCTAGTACAATGTTGAATAGGAGTGGTAAGAGACAACAGTTTTGCTTTTTCAGATCTTACGGGAAAGTGTCAAGTTTCTAACTTTTAAATACATTGTCAGCTGTAGGTTTTCTGTAGGTGTTCTTTGTCAAGTTGAGAAAATTGTGTTCTGTTTGTAGTTTTCTGAGATTTCTTTTAGTCATGAATTGATGTTGGATTTTTTTTCAAATACTTTTTCTCATCAATTAATATTGTCACTTGTTTTTTTCTTTAGCCTGCTGATATGATGAATTACATTAATTGATTTTTGAATTTTAAACCAGTTTTGCATGCCTGGAATAAATCCCACTTAGTCATGGTGTATAACTCTTTTTAT
This sequence comes from Lagenorhynchus albirostris, assembly GCF_949774975.1. Taxonomy (NCBI): domain Eukaryota; kingdom Metazoa; phylum Chordata; class Mammalia; order Artiodactyla; family Delphinidae; genus Lagenorhynchus; species Lagenorhynchus albirostris. The sequence continues at coordinate 106,478,618 of NC_083100.1, forward strand.
ACATCATTGGATTCAATTTCCTAATATTTGGTTGAGGATATTTACATTATGTTCTTGACAGATACTGGTCTGTAGTCTTCTTTTCTTATAATATCTTTGTCTGATTTGTGTAATAAAGTAATGCTGTCCCCTAGAATGAGTTAAGAAGTATCCCCCCTGCTTCTTTTTTCTGGACTAGATTGTAGAAAATTGGTATTACTTTTCCTTAAATGTTTGATATCATTTGCCATTCGAACCATCTGGGCTTGGTGATTTCTTTTTTGAAAGGTTACTATTGATTCAAAATTTTTAATAGATATAGACCTATTCAGATTATGTGTTTCTCCTTGTGTAAGTTTTTGTAGTTAATTATTTATATACTTGGATTAATATCTACCGTGTTTGTACCTATTTTTTATTTGTTGATTTTTTGTTTGTCTATTCCCATTCTACTTCTATATTTTTCTGCCTTGTCTGTGTATAATTGATCATTTTACCTTGTTCCATTTTATCTCCTCTTTTAGTATATCAACTGTATTTCTTTTTGAATTTGTTTTATTGGTTGCTCTAGAATTTCCAACATGTATTTTTAACTAATCTAAATTTATCTTCAAATAACACTATGTTGCTTCACGTGTAGTAGAGTTACTGCATAACAAGTAGACAGTTCCTCCCTCCTTATGACATTTTTGTCATTCAATTTACTTATCTATATGCTATAATTTCCCAATAATACATTGATGCTATTATTATTTAACACAAGTGTCTTTCAGACCAATTAAGAATAAGAAAAATAAAATATTTTATTTTACCATTGTTTATTCTTTTCCTGACATTTTCCTTTCCTTTATGTAGATCTGAGCGCCTGCCCTATATTATTTTTCTTCTGTCTGAAGTATTTCATTTGACATTTTTTGCAAAGAAGTTCTAGTGATGATGAATCCTTCAGGGGTGTGTGTGTGTGTGTGTGTGTGTGTGTGTGTGTGTGTGTGTGTGTGAGTGCACACACGTGCATATGACAGATAATGACATTATGTTTTCTTTACTTTTGAAGGATAATTTTGCTGAATATAGAAGGCTTGGGTTCTATTTGTTTGTTTGTTTTATAATTATACTGCTTGTTCTCTGAGCAAACCGGATCTGTGATTTAGTGTCTGTAATTAATTTTGGAAAGCTCCTGACCTTTATTACTTCAAGTATTTCTTTGCTGGATTCTCTCTCCTTTTCCTCTTGTATTCGAATTATGTGTATATTATGACTTTTGAAATTCATAGTTCTTGGAAAGTCCTTATTGAACTATCCTCAAGATCTCTGCTTCTTGCCCTCAGTGTGTCCAGTCTACTGATGAGCCGTCAAAGGAATTCTTCATTTACATTTCACTTTTCTTCCCTATAATATTTTGATTCTTTTTTAGAATTTAATCTCTCTGCTTACATTACTGGTATGTTTTTGAAGGTTGTTTATTTTTCCATTGGATTCCTTAATGTGTTAATTATAGTTTTTGTATATGTCCTGTCTGGTAATTTGAAAATATGTATCATCTGAGTCTAGTTCTGATCCTGGTCTTATCTATTTGTACTATTTGTTTTTCTTTCCTTTTTTAAAAAAAATTTTCTAATAGGCTTTATACATTTTAGTTACTGTTGTTGCAGGTCAGACAGCTTGTACTGGGTAGTAGGAACTGACGTAAACAGGCCTTTAGTGTGAGGATTTATGTTAATCTGGCTAAAAGTTGGACTGTGCTTAATATTTTATGTAGTTCCAGATGCCAGAAACTTCAAATTTTTCTTATATCTTTGTTTTTATCTCTGCCATTGACTTTGAGCTTCCTAAGAACCCTTCCCCAGAGATTCTTGGTCTTGAAGCTCTTTTACTTGTAAGCTACTGATATTATACTGAAGTCCTGTTGGTGTGGATGTCGTATGCAGGGGGAGGGGAGGGCAGAAGTATTCTACAATCTTTTGATTAAATCTTAGTCTTTTAGTGGGCCTGTATCACAAGACTGTGACTTTTACCAGTGTTTCTACAGTGGTATAGCTTTCCCCTTAGGTAAGAAAGTAAAGATATAGGGACCTGGCTTGGGAGAATCATTTTTCTCCATCAGAGAAAAGACTGAATAGAATTTTTTTTTCCCTAGAGAGTAGGTCTTTGTTATAGAGAATGCTCTAGACATTTGAAAATAATGATTACTCTTCCTCTTCCTCAGCCAGAGCTAAGAATGTATATTTTTCATGTCTTCACCATTAAAACCAGGTGGGGTTCATGGATGTAAAATTCACGAAGTATGGGGGCCTCTAAGACTGCAGCCTCTGCCATTTCTTGCTCTCAGTAGTCCATGTTCAGCCTCTAGCAATGATTCAAAATTAGTATTTAAGTTTTCCTTGTAGTTTTTATCTCTAGTGATTTCTGTTCCAGGTAAGCAGTTCTTGGCTTTGACTCTCTGGATTCACCTGTCTCTACAGATTTTATGATGAAAGTTTCAAAATTTTCTGCTGTTTCCTTATGGTAAGAATGGTGGTGACAACTTCCAAGCTCTTTACATGTCAGAGCTGAAACTTGGAAGACTCCTCGTTTTCTTTATACATTAGTAATTAAGTAGTACCACGGAACAAAGTATAAAAACTTAAAGCTAATAAGAGCAGAGTTGTTACCACCTCTATACTTGAAGAGATGAGAGGAAAAAGAGGATCCCATAGAGAAAATTTAATAGTAAAGCTTCTCAACAGAAGCCATGATCTTCCATGGATGGTGAAGCCGAGTGATACCACACAGTGAGGCAACTCTCCCACCACCCATTTCTTCTGACTGATCTTCTGTGGTTCCCCATTGGCCACCTTACTGTTAGACAGTCGGTGGGGGAAGGGCAAAGGATGTTCTGGCAAACAGAAGGTATCCAGCACCACTTTTACTAGTGTTACCCACCTCAACTGGTAATAATACCAACAACCATCTATGGCGAGGAGATAATGATGGGGATATTAATAAGGAGGAGAAACCTGGCTTCTGTGGGAGACTTTCAGAACAGAGGACTCTCCATGTGCTCAAGACTACTTTGTTCATGTCTAGTAAATTTTCATAGTTTTGAAAAAGTGAAGAGATTATAAACTAGATCAGAAAATGCAGAGTAAGCAGGGGGGAAATAGAAACCAAGCCCTTAAAAGCAGGACAGTGCCTGAGTTCTTCCATTGTGGGGGTTAGCTCCCTTGTGCTTTCAACATTTCCTCTACTTACAAAGTCCTCACGTAATCTCTCCTGCTCTACTTTTTCCCCATGCTCTGTAGTTTAATTCAGATACTATTTTTTCTTATAAGAAACATTTCTCATAGAATTTACTCTTTTATTTCTCTAAATTTCCATAGCACATTTTGATTCCCCACATTTCCAGTACATTCCACCAGGCACTGTTGGATTTTATGTGTGATTGTTTTCATTCATTCATATATTAAAAATCAATTATTAAATTAAAGGCAAGTCATGGAAAATGGAATCATATAAAACACTAATACAAATTGTTAAAAATGTGATGTGGTTTGCAGAAGAAGCTAAACCTGCAAAAATAAGTTATGGCCAATTCATAAAAGGCTAGGATACGTGTGCTAAGATAATGAGATTGAATTTGTTTCTGGAATCCTAAGTGATTCTGAAATAAGAAGAAACTGTATGTGCAACTGAGAGTATGCGTTATTTTACCTTCATCCTTAAATTCCTCGGAATACTCTATATACTGATAAATTATTGTTAGATTGATAAGTAAGTGAATTTAACATTTTTCTTATGGAAGCAAAACTGAGGCCTGGGAGACGAGGTTGCTCATGGTGATATAACCAGGTGGTGGCAGAGATTTCTAGTCTAGAAGTCTATATTACAACATGAAGTGATTTCCCCTTGCTTTCCACATCTCTGTTCATGTTTGTGTTCATGGTATCAACTATTATAATTTCATGGTACAATGCCTAACCCCTGCTTTCTGCTAGACTAGGCATATTAGCATATTTTTTCTGCCAAATGAGTCACAAGTGATTAATAAAAATTAGGGAAATAATCTTAGTGTATAAAGGGAAAAAAGCATTAGCTCTCCCTATTTACAACCTTTATAAGTCCTAAAATATTCCATTTAGAAACACATTCATGAAAGAGGAGACCATGCAAATTAAATCCTCTTCCCACCCCAAATAACAAAAGGCAGTAAAAGAGTGGAATGATGCTTGGTAATCTAAGAGCAGAGGAAGAATAAGTTTAGGGTTAGAGGAGTAACATATAAGACTTGTACTTAGACATTTTGTGCCTGGAACTTTTGTAATTTGCTTCTCTTGAATATAAATTTAATACTTTAGATCAGAGGTTTCCAAACTTTCTCTGTTCAAGGTGCTCTTGGTACCATATCTCAGTAACTTTTTCCTAGTGACCCAAAGCCAAAAGAAATAGCTAAGAGCCCTGTTAACTAAGCACTTAAGTCCAAACAACTTAGTGAATATTTATGCCTTAACAAAGTAGCAGCCACTTGAAAGAAAATAATACAAGTAAAACAGAAGAAATTAACTACAAATATGTAAGGGCTACTGCTTACTAAAAGGATGTATGTGCTTGTTTGTCACTGCACAGCTTCTCCAACCTCAGAATCAGATGAGCTAAGGTCACCATCATTTCCTGTTCCTGGTTAATTTTCATGCAGTACTTGCTTATTATCATAGTAACCAACAAAACTTGGCTTTGAAAGCTATGATATTGAAGTATATACAACATGATCTGATGTAGAGCCTGCATTACTTAGTGATAGTTCTTCACTCAGTGTCATCAAATATCTAGTATCACTGTGCTGTCCATGAAAATTTAAAATATCCCTTAGCAACCCTGTGGCTTCACCATGATGCCCTGGGGAAACTTGTCACACAGCTTGGGAACCATAAGCTTAGATTATTTCAGGATTTCCTGTAGAAAAAAAAAATTTTGTTTTCATCTTCCTTAGAGGTTAGAAGTAGATTCTAAAGTAATAAAGCCATAAATACGACATGTATGCATAATTTTCCCATATGACAAACACCCTTGATTACCAGGTGATATAGGGTAGAGGTCTTCAGGCCAGAACCTGGAGAAATGTGTTCTATTTTATATTCTGTCAGTAACTCCCTGTGACTATTTGGAGAAAGTCATTGGTGTTTCTATACCTCAATTTTTATTTTCTATTGGTAAGACAGAGAAAATTATTTTTGCTTTCCACCAGACAAAATTTCTTACTGTTAACTGATGAATCCATGTGAATGTACATTGATATAGAAGACACAATTTACAGGTGATGTTATTATGAACAGTAATTACAAATAGATACAATTACAAATTGATAAATGACCCACTTAAGCTAAGGATATAGCCTTCCCTTGTGCTTTTCTCATTCTGACTCTACATCTTTTACATATCAGAAGAGAAATTATTGCATATCATAATATAAACCTGGCTTCCACACCCACCTTTGCCCAATTGCTCTATAAAATTTTAGAATTGATTTTGTTTACTTAAAAATTTCAAATTTTAATAAATAAATCTGACACATGAATACATGTTCATTTTAAAATTTTAAATACAAATTAATAAAAGCTCTCTCCTTGTGTCTCTGCCCATTTCTACTAACTAGTATTCACATGAATAATAGCCCCTGTTAACAATTTATTGTATTTACTTCTATTTTATTTTTAATGCACTAAAATGATTATTATATTAGGGTTCTCTAGAAAAACAGAACCAATAGGGTATATATCGATATATAAGAAAAGAATATCATGGGAATTGGCTCATGTAATTATGGAGGTGGTGAAGTCCCACAATACGCCCCATGCAAACTAGAGAACCAGAAAATTCAGTGGTGTAATTCAGTCCAAGGCTGAAGACCTAAGAAGTCTAAGGGTCACTGGTAAAATTCCCAGAGTGAAGGCCAGAGGACCAAGGGCTCTGGTATCTGAGAGCAGAAGAAGATGGATGTCCTAGCTCAGGAAGAGAGAGAGAGAATTCACCATTCACCTGCCCTTTCATTCTGTTGCAACCTTCAGCAGATTAGATAACGCCTGCTACTTTGGTAAGAGTTGATCTTTATTAGCCTACCGACTCAAATGCTAAGTTCTCAAGAGCCACCCTCAGAGACATACCCGCAGAGACACACCCAGAAATAATGCTTCACGAGCCATCTGGGCAACGCTTAGCCCAGTCAAGTTGACTTATAAAATTGACCATCACAAATATGTATGTAAATTTAGAACTGTATGGTCTCTTTGTGTATAAAGATAAATAAATTTTAGGTATTGATGGAGAAACCATTTTTTATCAGTAGGTATAACTCAATTTTTTATCTGCTGTTTCACATTCTATTAAATTTTGTGCTGGATATCTTCCATATGTCTCTCCAGATCCAGTCTGCACTCTTCCCCACCCTGCTCTGTGCCCTGGGAAACCCCTGAAATGACTGCCTGGGAGATTCTCCATCTCCAACACTTTTCTTGCCCTTTGTCTTCTGGTTGCTCTGGCCAATGATGTGAAATCCATTGGCATGAAATTCAGAAAGGGAAAAAGTAAGACTGGGGCATTTATTCCCCATATTCCATTGTAGCAGTTAAAGAAGAACTTCTGTAAGCTGCTACCATCATATTAACCCACTTAACTGTATTCATGGTAATATATATATATATACATAATAACATTTTTTTAAAGCAGAGAAAGCAGAAAACATAAAATAAATTATCAGGAAGGAGCCTAGACATCTCAGTAATATATAATAATTAGTTATATATATATATATATATATATATATATATATATATATATATATACACATAATCCTGGTTCACTACAAATAGAGTCCACACTTCTAGCCAAAGGCTGCACTGTCAATTGTATAGTAGATCCTATTCTTACTAATTTCCTTAAATACATCACTCTACCAGTTTTTGTCTCTTTCATTTATTATATCTATATTTAGGCTTGTGAGTTATCTTAGGAGTCAAACCTGTTGCGTTTTCTCCTATCTTAAAACAAACAACCCAAAACCCCCAGTTCTCTATATTCTGTTTCCCTTCTTCATGTTTAGAACTCCTTTTTTCCTCTTTACAACAAAACTCCTTAGAAGACTCATCTAAACTCATTTTTTTCTAAATTTTTTCATATTATTACTTGAACCCATTCCAGTCAGGTCTATTGCTCCCGTTATTCTACCAAAATTACTCATGCAAGGTCAGCAATGAGTTCTTAATTACCAAGTGAAAAGTCAATTCTTAGTCTTCGTCTTATGGCTCTATCTACGGCATTTGCCTCTCTCATCTCCAGAACACATTTTTAACTTGTATTCCAGATTATCAGCACTCTCCTGGATTTCCTGATTATGCTCTGACCATTCATACTCAGTTTTCTTCACTGTTTTCTCTCATCTGCTCTAATGATATTAGTTACTAAGGGCTCAGTCCTTGGATTTCTTGTGTTTTGTTTGTTTTCATTTACAGTTATGCTCACCAAGTATCATTCAGTCATGTGTTTTAAAATGCAATTTCTACACTAACGATTTTAACATTTAGAGCTCCAAACTGGATTTCACCCTGACCCAAAGACTTATAGAATCAACTTTTTACTTGACATCCTTTTTCTACCAGGCAACTCAAAAGAAACGTGTCCCAGACCGAACTCTCAGACTCTAACATGTCATCACTACCATCTGTTCTCCCTGTGGTCTTTGCCATCTCAATGTAAGGCAACCTGTGTTTTATTTTACAGTCCTGTGAAATTGTGCTAGATATCTTCCAGCTTGGATCTGTTAACTGCTTTCTTTCTAGAGGCTAAAACATAGAATATAGGTTTTCAATGTGATAGACTGAAAGAATGAATGTATCTTTTGAAGAATTATGGATTATATCAATTATAAAAGATAACTATTTGTCCTCTTAAGTGCATTTAACTAATATTCCCTTTGCTCTAATATAGATAATAACACACCTGATATTTTTAAACATATATCTGATATGCATTTTTTTTCTTTCATTACCAACTTTTATAAGTTATTTTCTTCTAACTCTTTTAGACAGGAAACAAGATCACATTTTTAAACCCTATTTGAAACTAAGCATTTAAATTTTTAATTTCTTTATATGTTCATTTCATTTGTGATTACTGAGATGTCTAGGCTCCTTCCTGATAATTTATTTTATGTTTTCTACTTTCTCTGCTTTAAAAAAAATTATTATTCTTATCTTGTGATGAATTCTTGTAGTTTTCTTAGTTCATTTTTTCTACTAGTTTGAAAATGTGACATCTCACTAATAATTTTCAAATGGTTGCACTTGAAATTTTAACATGTGTATTTAAGCTTTTATCCTTCTATGCAGTGCCTTATGTTAATATTTTTCTCTATGTTTTTATCATATAAATCAAGAATCTTAGCATTTATTTTTCTCTTCCTCCCACCGCCTGCCATCTTTTACATCAGTGAGGTAAAAAGCCTATTCTACACTGAGATCCTCAAAAAATTAAATTTACTTTAAAATTTAAATTGTCATTTTTCCTTTATAAACTACTCGTATTTAAGCCGAAGTATAAGTTATACTTGTTTCATAGTTCTTCACTATTTCTTGTATAATCTCTCCCTTAGAGTCATTGTTCCTTTTATCAAAGTGTGCCTTCTAGTAATTCTCTCAGATAGGGGTGTTGGGTAAGAAATGTATCTTAGGCATGCTTTAAAAGTTTTTATTTTAGCTCTCATAGTTGACTGTTAGTTTGGTTGAATATAAAGTTCTAGTTACTTCGGATATATGAAGCTATTCCTTCAGAATCTTGCACCTATGGTTACTAGTGAGAATTCACTTTTCTACCTGCTGATTATTCATTTAATAGTTGTTTCCAGCTTCAAATTATCCCATGGAACTTCCAGTGAAAGAACTCCTTTGATTCTAAAATGTTATTGTGATATGAAAAGTTATGGGTTATTTTTAATTTATTTTTCTTAGCTTGGGCTGACAATGAACACCTAAGGACTTATGCTTTCTCTTTAGGTCTATAGAATTAAATTTTTTTTCTTTGTATGTCTTCTTACCTACTCTCCCTGCTCTGCTGACCCATTTGTACGTAACAAGTATTGATAGATGATGGAATTTTATTTATTTTCTCTGTGTGTTAAATTTTATTTTATTCTCTCTGTATTCACACACACACACACACACTTGTCTGTTGTATTCTATGGGATTCTCTTTCGAATCTCCCAGCTCAGCAATTGACTTTTTTTTTTTTTTTTTTTTTTTGCGTTACGCGGGCCTCTCACTGTTGAGGCTTCTCCCGTTGCGGAGCACAGGCTCCGGACGCGCAGGCTCAGCGGCCATGGCTCACGGGCCCAGCTGCTCCGCGGCATGTGGGATCTTCTCGGATCGGGGCACGAACCCGTGTCCCCTGTGTCGGCAGGCGGACTCTCAACCACTGCGCCACCAGGGAAGCCCAGCAATTGACTTTTTATCAGGGTTCTTTTTAGCTCATCCTCTGCTATATCTGACCCCCATTTTGATTTTTTTTTATGACTTTCATATTTTTCACTTCAAATATGTCTACCCAGATCTTTTAGTACTAATATCTACATCAACCTTTTCATAACACTTTTACCGTAGTCTGACTTTATATTTTGGTCTGAACAATATGAAGTTGATTGTATGCAATTTGCTTTTATTCTCTATTTCACATATATATATGTATCCCATTTGTTCAATCAGATTATAAGTCATTCAAAGACACTTCATTCACTTTTTATTTTGCCCTTTCTGAGCTCTTTTTACCTTGATGGGTGCAAAATATATGTACGATTCATTGCTTCAAAAGCAAGAGCCTACGCTATTTGCTTCCTTGGGTCTTCCATTTGTACTCCTGAACATGAACCTTCCCTCCCAGTCCTAGAAGTACATGATCTCTTATTTTTTGCTTCTCCCCTGAGCTCATGAATCTCTGAAGCTCTGTCTTATCTATTTTGGTCTGTTTTTCAGCATCATTCAAGTAATTTGGCTGCAGGAAGTATTCACTGATTGATTACAAACGATACTGCAGTGCAAGAAACAGTGTTCAGTAAAGTCAAAGTCTCACTTGTTCAAATTAGATTTAATTTTCACTCACAGTCACACATTGGCAATAACAATACTTTCCAGGAATTACTTAAGTTTACAACAGAAGTCAGAAAGAACTGTTATCTTGAGAAAAAATACAGAATTTATGGTCCCTGAGAAAAATACTTTGTCATGCAATCATTTTATTTACATTTAAAAATCTGCTTTCTCTAGATAGCATACAACTTAATAATAGAAATTGCTATAAGAATAATAATGAGTGTAGAAATTTATATCATGAAAACACCAAAGTGAACAAACAGAACACATGATGAGCAACAATTTTGAATGGAGACAACCTAGAATCAACCCTTCATTTTAGTAGCCACAGTTCCAGAATGTCAAAGAGACTACCAGACACAAAATGATAATTAAAGTACCTGCATTCACCCATTTCCATTGTGCTTATTAGGCATTTATATGCAAGGAGAACTTGGAGTTCTCACAGAGATATTTGATTTTGCAATAATTATTTTTATCAAATGGCCAGACACAATCCCAACAGTCACTTTAAATCTAATGGTTGAACTAATCAGTCCAAATGAAGATATGAAAAAGTGTGAAAAGTTAAAAAGAGATTACAACAGAAAGAACAACAAATTACCCAGAACAGCCATTATAGAAATCTTTGCAATTTCCCCTTTAGGAAATAGTACAAATTTTTTTGTTTTTTTAAAAATATTTCTTATAAAATAATAAAAAAGAGTTAAATCCATTTTCACTTATTGTTAAGCATTGACCTTATCTTTGCACTCAAAGTCAACCAGGAAACAAAACCATAATTGGATATGAGAGCCACAATTAGTTTTAAAATATAAATTCAATTTTATTCCATTTGAAGTAACAATTTATTTGTAGAAAGAAGCTTATGAATTTGGGAATATAAGACATGGTGGAAGATGTCAAACAGTGTAAGATTCAGTCCTTGTACCAAAGGGACAAAAAGTGAAATTACAATCATACTCCCAGGGCATTGGATGCAATCAAAGTGTATATTTAACCATGAGAGCAAATATGGAGTTAGAAACTCTTAAGACTGAAAAATAGTCTTACTCTGAAACTTTATGTGGGCATTGTGAAGTTAAAGAAAGCTTGCAGAAAGGAACACATGCCCACATTCTTACATGTAATTCTGAATTTCAGTGCTTGAGAAATAAAGTGTTTCTTTTTTCATAATCCACTTGGCAGACAAGCCTGATCTAACAGTCAGGTGACCTAGAATTCTTATGTATCTCACTTAGTGAGGTTATTCACATGTTCTGCTGAAGAAATGTCCTTGTGCCCCTGCCCATCCTGGCAGTGTTACTTATATATCATGTATCTTTCTAATTCTGAGAAATTTTGAAATCTGAACCATACCTTGTCCCAAGTGTTTTGAGAAGCAAGAGTAGTTTTATATCTAAGGATTTAATAAGGAGCAAGTCACCCAAAGCAGAAATTCTATGACCTTAAATCAAAATGTTACACTATTTTGAGATGTTAAAAATACAATTCTACTTATTTATTCTCTATCTATATCCAGTTGAGTATGTTCCTTTAAAGCATTCAATGATTCCAACAGCCTTTCCATTTATGGCATTAGAAATTTCTGTTTGTTTGTTCATCTGTCACGGATCAACCAATATGCATATTGACATGAACATTAAATCATATAATTCTCACAATGACCTTGAGAGTGAGAAATTAGTAATTCTGATTCTTACGTAAGAAAATGGATACAGAGAAGCTAAGTGATTTGCTAGTGGCACACAGCTGGTGGATGGGAGGGCATTGATTTGAATCTGGCCTCCTTCTTCAGCTTCCTCATTTTCCAAAGAAGTTGCCTGGAGCCTAGGATGTTAAATCTCACTCCCCTGATGAGTGAGAAAGCCAAGTTCAATGCTTTGATCAGATGACTTGCTGCCACGGAAGAGTAATTTCTAGAGTAATTTGCAATACTACCTCTGTCGTATATCAGAGCAGGTTTGAATCCAGGAGCTATAAGTGTGGTTTGTCTGCTACTGTTGCTATCTGGAAAACAGAAACCAATTTTAGCCATCTTAAGCAGAAAAACAAGGATTTTGTTAGAGTGAGAAGTAACTTTCAAGTAACTGGTAGGCCATTTTGCAGTTGATCTTAAGAAGTTAATAAATGAAGAAGGAAACCTATTAAAAGTAATTGAGGGCTTCTCTGGTGGCGCAGTGGTGGAGAGTCCGCCTGCCAATGCCGTGGACACGGGTTCGTGCCCCAGTCCGGGAAGATCCCACATGCCGCGGAGCGGCTGGGCCCGTGAGCCATAGCCGCTGAGCCTGCGCGTGCGGAGCCTGTGCTCTGCAACGGGAGAGGCCACAGCAGTGAGAGGCCCGCGTACCGCAAAAAAAAAAAAAAAAAAAAAAAAAAGTAATTGAAAGAAAATATGCTTAGGCAAAAACTGATTAGTATCCCCTTTTAATTTAAATTATCTTTTTAGAATATCTGATTCTTTATACTCTTTATCCCTTTCTCTTTCTTTCTTTCTTTCTTTCTTTCTTTCTTTCTTTCTTTCTTTCTTTCTTTCTTTCTTTCTTTCTTTCCTTCCTCCCTTCCTTTCCTTCTTTCTTTTCTTCCAGTTTTCTTGAGATATAATTGGCATGGAGCACTGTATAAGCTTAAGATGTACAGCATAATGATTTGATTTACATTCCCCATGAATTGATTATCACAATAAGTTTAGTGAGCATTCATCATTTCATATAGATACATTAAAGAAGTAGAAAAAAAATTGATAAGAAATCTTAGGATTTACCCTTAACTTCCATAAATAACATACAGGAGTTTTAATTATTTTTAACATTTACATTACATCCCTAGTACTGGAAGTTTGTAGTACCTTTAGCTGCCCTCATCCAACTCTCCTCCCCCCTCCCCCCTGCTCCTGGTAACCACAAATCTGATCTCTTTTTCTATGAATTTGTTTGTTTGTTTTTGGAGTATAATTGACCTAAAACACTATGTTATTTTCTGTTACAGGATATAGTAAATTTTTTCTATATATTTTGAAATGATCACCATGATAAGTCTAGTTACGATATGTCACCAAAAAGATATTATCAATGCTTAGTTATTGACTATGTTCCCCACACTGTACATTTTATACCAGTGATTCATTTATTTTGCAACTGGAAGTTTGCATTTATTACATTCTTAATGTGATTGGTCTTGTATTTTGTTTCCTCCTCAGTTTTCCTTTATGCACTTCTGAAATGCTTATGTGTTAAGGGACGGATAAATTATGACATAAAAAAGAGGATAGAATCTTAAACATCTCATATCGAGTTTTTAATTTAGTATCATACCAATACAATTTTATGTATTCTGAATTAGCTAAGGAAATCATTGTTTCCCCTCAAGTTCCTGATGACCTGTCTGAAATGTTCATTTTTTCTTAACATGGAAAATATTTTACCCCCAAACACATTTTATTTTCCACATATATTATCTCTCTGAAAAAAAATACTTTATTTTCAATATCCAGAAAAGTATAAATAAACATCAAAAGATAAACTGAACACCTGGATCCCCCGCTTAGGTTAGAAATACAGCATTACCAATATAGTCGAAACCGGTCTTGGGCATTTCTGTCCTATCACATTTATTTTCTTTCTTCTTCTCCAGACAAAACTTCTGTCCTGCATTTGATGATTATTAGTCCCATGGATTAATATGTACTTTTATGTTGTGTGTATCTAGTGAAATCTATTAAAATTATTGTCCAAAATGTTCTAATAAATGTATCTTCTCATCCCAGTGTCTAAGAATATTATGCACTGAAATCGAGCAGGACCCTGTGGGGCTCCTTGGCACAGAAGCCTTTCAGTGTCCCTGTTTCTTGTAGGAAACAGACTCCAGCCTCCATGACCTTCTCTGGGTTTCAAAGGGCAGATTCGAACAGCTGCTAGTCTGAGAAGGGAGGGGATGCAGAGACAAGGGAAGAGCAGCCAAGAAACCACCTGAGGCAAGATTAAAGGAACCAGAGAAACTCATCAAGATTAGGAGACCACCTGAGGCAAGATTAAAGAAGTGCAGGCTGTGCATACCCCCAGCCTTGAACTATTGCTATAAAAATTCCTCACCAATTCCTCCCACGGTTGGGACACACTGTTTTATCAGGGGCATGAGCCTGCTGTGTCCCTCTTTGCCTGACAAAGCAACAAAGTTATTCTTTTTGATTTCACCCAAAACTCTGTCTCTGAGTACGTTTCTGCACTGGTGCACAGAGGCCGAGCTTTTGGCAATATCACCGCAACCTCACCTGGACCCGATATGAACAGATACTTTGTCAATATGAATGATCTAAAACAGGATCTAGGGGCTTCCCTGGTGGCGCAGTAGTTGAGAGTCCGCCTGCCGATGCAGGGGACACGGGTTCGTACCCTGTCCGGGAAGATCCCACATGCCGCGGCTAGGCCCGTGAGCCATGGCCGCTGAGCCTGCGCGTCCGGCGCCTGGGCTCAGCAACGGGAGAGACCACAACAGTGAGACGCCCGCGTACCGCAAAAAAAAAAAAAAAAAAAAAAAAAAAGTGGGGTCCTGCATATTTTTATATGTTTATTAGCCACACATGTTTCTCTCCATCTCAGTTGTTAATTTATATTTTTGGCATTATCTCATGTAAATTTTAAGCTATCTTTGTAGAAATCTAAAAGAAATATATTTGTAATACTAATCGTTATTGTGTATACTGTAGATCCTTCTTCAAGGCTATGATTTTTCATTTCTTCATGATGGTTTTAGATAAACAAGTTTTTTGTTGTTGTTTATTAATCGGATTTTACTTTTTTCTTTCAACTTTAATAAAATTAAATATATCAGTCGGTTCTTGTGTTCTTTTGTATCTGTTTTAAAAGTTCATTCTATACCCAAAGGTAATGATTATATCCTAAAATATTTTCTTCTAAAGAGTTTTCAGTGTTGCTCTTCATATTTGAGGCTTTGATGAACACAAAGTTGACTGGTATAATAGTGAGAGAGATAGTGTGAAGGGGAAGACTAAATATAAATTTTTAGGGAATTCCTGGTGGTCCAGTGGTTAGGATTCTGCACGTTCACTGCTGAGGGCGTGGGCTCAATCCCTGGCCAAGGAACTAAAATCCCACAAGCCACAAGGCATGGCCAAAAATACATAAATAAAAATTGTAAAAATAAATAAATATAACTTTTTCTTCCCCATGTAAATATCCAATGACCCCAGCATCATTTGTTGTAGAGACCATCACTTTAGAGTAATTGCAATACCACCTCTGTCATATACCAAGATCCTTCTTATGTGTAGGTCTGTTTCAGTGCCCTTCATTCTTTTCTATTGGCTGGATTCTTTTCACATATATTTTAATTTTCCTATCAAGTGATATCTATTCAGGTATATTTTCTTCCTAATTTTATCCATATGCAATTTTATTCTCCTTTATAAATATTTCATATCATTTTTGTATGGTGAGTCGACATAGTAATCTCCATTTTTATTTTATGATCCTGTTTTCTGACTGTTAGATTTTGCATTTTAATTTTAATTTTTACTCACCTTTTATGAGATCATTGACTTTTTGATTGTTACTTTTATGGTGACAAATCCAGACTGTTCATGATTTAGATTACAAATGTTCCTCCTGATAGCCTGGAGCCCGGTATCAATTCCAATTATTTAAATTAATTTAATTAAAAATAAAATTAAAATCCTTTTCTATCGAAAATAATTAGCATACTCCAAAGACTCTACTCTCGATTATTCTCAATATTTTAGAAAGTTGGAAATTAATGGCAATTAGACATGCTGTAAAGTTTAAACATTTACAATAAATTAGATAACATCATTGCAGCAAAAGGCAGTCTAACTGAGATAAAGTGTTAATTATCTCCAAAGAGTTAGAATAGTATTTTTATGATAACCATTTGCATTTAAAGAAAATAATTGAATTTTTATCAACCATCTTCTGAATTAAAGAGAAAACTATCGTTTAAAAATTATCATGGCACTACTAGTAATTCTGATAATCTTCTTATCCCCTGAGATATTTTTAAAGGCACAGAAAAATAAAATAATTTTTTCAGATATGTTTCTCTGGTGCCATTGAAACTGATTATAACGGAAAAAATAGGTTTATAAATGTTCAGTTTGTGTACATGGTATTATGGGAGAAATTTGAAGAAAAAAAATACCTTAGCTATGTCTCTAGTACTCGCGAAGTTTATAATCTGAGTGGGGAATCAAAACTACGAAATATAAAAAAATGAATAACCAGAAGAGAGGTTATGTGGAGTATTGAGGTATTTGAGGTGTGGCAAAGAAATATATGCCATGCAAGACCAAGTCATGAGGCAATAAGTAACTGAAAAGAGCAGGCTTGTGGTTCACCAAGTGAATCTGGATGAGAACACTGGGAATCTGCATAGAATGGAAACGGAAAAAATATTTATTGAACATCTAGCATAGGTTTAGCATTGTGCTCAGAGTTTGCTACCTTATTTAATCCTCACAATGCTGTGAGGTCAACGTTTTTGTTTCTCACAATTTTTAAATGAGAAAACTGTTACTGATAAAGCTTAAATAACTTGCCCAAGATGGTGGAGTCAGGATCTGTATTCATATTGCTACGATTCCAAAGACAACTCTTAAAATAAAACATGGGAAACAAAGTCCTAAAGACCTTAATAAACCATTCTATTAATCTTTCTAAACGATCTATCTAACCATCTAAATAATCTGTATTCCTGATTTTCCCATTTGGAAAGGAGCATGTTTAGCTGGGACCTGCAATCTATTTTATCCCTAACCAATCTGGGTAAGGAAGAATAAGATTACCTCACCAATCCCCTTGTAAATTGCAAGTAACAAGTGTCCATACAAACATACCGATGGACTTTACTAGCGAGTCCTTATCTATGAAATGGTTTTAGTGTCATGTACCAGGTCCATCCTGATTGATAAATTCAATAAATCAAACCAAAATGCGTGGCTTTATAGAGCATGAACATATGACATAAGCTATGCAAGTGTTTGAGTATACATGAAGGAGGTTTTATAATCAAAATAGCCCTTTTGTTACGATATTCCACTTAGTTGTTGAATCAGGGTCAGGATACATTCCAATGTGGTGAGAAAGGACTTGGGGAGAAAGTGGTTGCTCCTTGCCTCTCATGTATCATGTGATTAGCTGTACCTTTCATTTTCTTCTTTGTAGGATGAGCTGGTGGGGAAAAAAAAATTAAGAAAAAGTGCACACAGGGGCACAAGGGCAAAGGCAAAAAGAGCAGGCAGAAGAAAAGCTGGGGCTCTCTGCTCTCCAAACCTATTGGTGACTTGAACTGGGTTTAGTGTCTTGGGAGACTCTCACCCTCAAACCTCCCCAGGGGCCACTGTCCCAGGCAGCCCAAAGGTATCTATGCCCAACAGACCTCGTCTTTGGGAATCCCTTGCCAAACAAAGAAAACACAATTTGTCATTAGGAGGGAGGTTCCTTTCACCAAGAAGAGAAAGGGGGGTGGGTCCCGGAGGCAGAAGACAAGGCAGAGTGGCAGGATGCCAGCCTTATTCAGTTTGATACCAACCACAGTGCGCTGAACATAACTATTCAATAAATATTTGTGGAAGAATAAGCTACAGTTTTCTTTGTATCTTATATTGCTCTGAACAGCCCTGTGGTTACTATTTAGTTAAAATTAATAAAATAATAGATTTTTTAAAATATCATTTAAATAGATGACCGCTGTGAAAAAATATGGTTTCCTCAATATTTGAAAAATCTATTCCAACCTTCCTGTCCATTCCTTGTTTTTTCCTTCTTAAGAAGTTTGCCTTAGAAAAATAGAATCAAAAAAGGCTACTAGAGTATAGTTAATAATACTATAATGCATATTTGAAAGTTACTAAGAGAGTAGATGTTAAATGTCCTAACCACAAGAAAAAAAAATTGTAACTATGCATGGGGACAGATGTTAACTTAGTGTGGCTATCATTTTGCAGTATATTCAAATATTGAATCATTATGTTATACCCCTAACAATAATATAATGCTATATGTAAATTATAGCTCAATTCAAAAAACAGAACCTGTAATGATACATTAAATATTAATACCACCACCAGAAAAATAAAAAGGGCCACCAGAAGTGAAGTTAAATTTAATAATTTCCTCTTATTTAACTCTAAATTTTTGTTGTTGTTGGTAATGATTAAATTTATCATACCCCTTCCAAATTTGATTAAATGACTTCCCAACAAATTTCCCTTCTTCCCTCTATCATCCACATGCAGAGCACCCAACTTCTGTATGTGGATAATACAGAGTCAGTGCTGCCCTCCCTTGTCACCATGTACTGAATACTCAGCAACAATTTCTCAGGATTTCTGAATTCTAGATAAGCCAAAAAAGATGAATCTCCCCTTTGATCCACATCAAAGAGATTTATTCATTCACTTGTACTAAACTCCACAATAGTCATGGAGTCTATATCTTAATTAACATTTAAAAACAAAACAAAAGTAACAAGAAATTGTCATTTTTCCATCCTTCTGTGTTTTATAATTGGAGTTCTTTTTTCTTATAACACTCCAGTTCAGCAGAAACAGCCAATTTTCTCAAGTAATTAGGTTGTCTATTTTGGGTAAATATGCTATAGTGTGAGAGTATGTAAAAGTGTCTGTGTGACTTGATATAAATTGTGTTAATTAAACACACCATTGTTGTAAGCAATATCTTTTAAAAACAACCACCAGGGATTTAGTCTTTCACATAGTAATCAAATTCTGGTGCTTAGAAGACTTAAGTCTAATGAGCCCTGGGAACTAACACCAAGTGAAGATTTTATGTTCTCAGTGACCTGGATCCACTGTGGGGCAGAGATGGGGTGAGTGTGTCAATTGAAGTCATCAGTGTCACTCTGCAAGGCAGTCATCAATAGGACTAACACTGAAGACAGAGTTGAGAGCAGAAAAGCAAATGTTTACTGAGTACAGACCGTAACCCCCAAACAAGGCCATGTGCTAGATGACATCCATGCATTTCTTTTATAAGCTGCTATAAGCTGTTCTTTTCACAAACATATGGGGATATATTTTCTCTAAAGAGGGCTAACTTGAACCCAAGTTTGCAGACCTTGGAAGTAACTTAGTAACTTCCAAGTTACTAAGTAACTTAGAGGTCACTAGCTAAAGAGAGGTTACAGAACCAAGAAGAAACTTTACAGAAAGCAAGGAAGCTGGGAACATCCCGTGTATCTGATGGAAGCTTATGCAATTGGAGGAAAACTCCTTACAGAAAAAAATACAAAATTGTGAATAGAAAATTAAACATGGGGCCTTGGGAATTCACACATGAAAACAAGTAGCTCCAAAGATGCTGTTGTGCATTATAGCATAATAAAACACCTCCAAAATGTAATAGCTTAAATCAATAAATTACTATTATCCTTCACATTTCTGGGGGTTGATAGGACTGACTAGGTAGTGTAATAGGGAAGAAACTTTGTATTATACTACAGGTTAATCACTAAAGGAATGCTGTCTATAAGCTTAAACTATTCATAGTGGCCCATCTCTGGGAACCTTGCATCTCAGGTAATGAGCATTAAGCTAAAATAACTTTGCTCAGATCATAGGAAACATCTTGACCTGACCCACCTGTGAATGGCTACAAGAGGGAAGAAATTAACATATCCCCTCTGGAGGCTGACCAGAACCAGGAAATGTTTGACTTTACTCCTTCCCTTTTTAGTATAAAGGAAGCCTGAATTCTAACTCAGGTAATATGGTTCTTTGGGACAGAAGTCCATCATCTTCTCAGTCTGTCAGCTTGCCCCAACAACTCATCTCTCCATGTACTGGCCTGTCATGTGGTAAGCAGTACGAGCTTGGACACAGTAACAGTGTTCTTTATGTAGCTGGAATTGGATACCAACTGAAGCTAGAGTCACCTGAGCATTTGATGAGCTGGACAACCAAGATGACTCATTCGCATGGCTGGCATTTCCTGCTGGTGGTCAACTGAGTGCTTAGCCAGGGTTGTTGACCCTGATCTTATCTGGGGCTCTCATTATGGTTTCTTCACGTGGCTTGTGCTTCTCAGAGCATGGCAGGGTTCTGAGAGGTGGTATCACAAGACGCAGCTTTCCGAAAAGAATGTAACAGATTTTACAAGTCCTTTTAAAGAGTTACCAGAAATTGCATACCATTACTTCTACTGTTTTCTACTGGTTAGGCAGTCATTGGGCTAATCTAGACCTAAGAGAAAGGGAAATAAACTCCATGCCCAATGTGGGGAGCATGACAGAATTTGTAGCCATATTTAATCTACCTCTGCAAAGCAGATAAAATCCTACTGAAGAAATTAACAGAGCACTGTGGAATTTCAACAATGGTAAACTTGAACAGACAAATAAGCTGGTGATAAACACTGGAGTTTAAAAATGACCAAAACAAATAGGAAATCTTATTACTTTTCTGCCTTTCTTTTAACCCGATGCTGATGCAAGAAATAGAGAAAATGGTAAGGGCAGAAATTTAAGAGGTTAATCTATAAATTGCACCAAGGAAGAATGAGAGAATATTTTCAGCTGGGAGAATCAAGATTACCGATCACACTTACATTACATATAAGAAAACTGACTAGGGTAAAGTAAGTGAATTGCTCAAAATGACAAGCAAGTAAGGGACAGGATAAGATTAATTCTGGGTTTTATAATCTTATAAATTTACGAGTTACAAAAACTAAAATTAAATTAAAAAAGAGTTAATTTTTTTAAAATCTCTTTTTCACTTATTTTACATAAGTAAATGACAATTTACTTATGTAAATTTACACCAATTTAAATTTAGCCACAGGTAAAAACGTTTGCGGAGTGAGAATCCAAGTTTTTAGTTTGAACATTCATTCTTGTACTCATCATAATGTATGCTTCCTGAAGGAAGATAATGTGTCTCCTTTACTCAACTTTGCATTTCCGGGATTGAGCACAATGCCTGGTACATGACATAAAGACATTAAATAAATACTTTAAATAAATAAATAACTTTTATTCTTTTGACTTTCTCAAATGTCTTAAAAGGTAAATGTAATTTGTTTGTCCAGTTGATATCTCAACTTATCAGTAAGGTAATATACTATGTATATTGTTTCTTGTTCTCCACCTTCTTCCCTGGAAGCCCACACTGAGGCCTGCCTGTTAGAATGTATGTCACTGAGGTTTCCGGTGCTTTATTATATAGCAATAGCTGACCAATAAAAAAAGTATTTTTGTTTGTTTTTGGTTATTGTTGGTTTTTCTTTTTTTCTTAAATTATTGTTTTGAAAAAAATAAACAAAAAGAAATCCAGAAGGTTACCATTACTTTTTGTCACTAAGAATACATTAATAGTATCATTCCATGCACCAAAATATAGAAATCTGAGGACGTGGAATCATCCAAGGAGTAGGGACAATTCTTAAAGCTAGACAGAAAAAAGCTAGCGACAAATGTCTTCCACTTTACAATTTAACTTGAGTTTAATCATTAGAAAATATTAAAAAGAATTTTCTAGGATAATACAAACAATAAACTGGTTTAGTCTCCAGTTTGTTGTACTTGCCCCATTTTTAAATCCCATTTAATTAAATGATAATAGGAATCATTAAGCTAAATGCATAACTAGTCTCAGCAGATTTCTATGTACGAAAATGTTCATATCCAAAGGTTTTCAAAAGGTTTCTGTTGAAGTAAAACTTAGCAGTGATATAAGGGAATACACGTTCACCTAATCATATGACTATCAGGCTACTGAAGATAATTGAGGACTTGAAGCATTTTAGGTAAGAACAAAAATCTTAGTTCCAGGTTTCTTTTTCCAGGGAGACATAGCATCAATGGTTCTGCAGAACTGAGATAAGCATAGTTATACCAATCCCCCAAATTCCCAAATATAAAATTATGTCTCATGGCCTTATCAAATTTTCTCCTGTTCTGGGTTGTATACCAGTGAAAGGGAAATGCACTGGTGTACAATGCTTTAGATACTTATGATTAACAGAGAAAACAGAAATTATAAGGCCATGTAACTGGATGGATGTTCATGGGAACAATGAATACTATAGATACAATTAGCAAAGCAGGTCTCCCACCCCAAAGTCAAGATTCTGATTGGGAAGGAAGGAAACTCTAAGATTCGAATTTAGTGACATCTGGGGTGATGCATTTAAAAATCTTGAGTTCCCATGACATTTACTATTGTCCTGCTCCTCCCTATTGAAGGCCAGTTCTACCCCCATACTGGAAGATGATTAAAAACCTCTATTGATCTGCTCTCAATTACTTTTTGGCCATTACGTCATTAAAACAACATAATAGAGTCAAATAAGTGCTGGACCTTGAAAGGAGGAAGAATACTGTACACTAAATGACCTGCAGAACTAGCCATTAAGTACAAGCAAGAATTGGGAGTGTATTTATATGAATGGATTCTGAGACTTCTAGATCAAGGGGCTTAAACATGAAATTGGATAAAGTTGAGATTGTTCATAGCGGATCCGTCTTCCATTTTATAGGATTTTACCCTCCGGAAAAGACCCTTGGAAATAGAACCAACAAGTGGAAACCAGAATTGCCCTAACCACTGTGACAGATAGTGGACACAGGGATCAAAAGGCTCAGAGAATTAGATATGCTAGAGAGGAGATCCTATGAACACTTTATATTAGAGGCTCAACGTGAAAAACGGTGAAGAATAAATATAACCTCCTAAACAGTACTCCGGGATCAATTTAATTCAAGGAATAGTAGAGAGAGATTTATTAAACTCTCCCAAGGGCATATAAACAGAAGAACTTGCAAGGTAAAGAAAATTAATTAAAAATTTTCATAGAAGAACAAATTCAGGACAATAATTTATGACTATAATGTTTAGAGAATGGGAGAAGGAAAAGAAAAAGGCTTTTCAAGGTGTTAATGGATGTGCATTGAACTTTCCAATCCCATATTAGAGTGAAAATGTGAGGAGTAGGGAAGGAAGGACATAGAGCACAGACTGGCATTTTCCCAATTGTAACATGTCTTTACAGGTTTAAATTTCCCCAGGGAACAAATGACAATATTTTTAATGACCGAGGGGATGACCTCTGCTTCTGTGTGTGTATTGGATCTAAGCAGTTTCCTCAGTCTGGGGCATCTTCTAGCCTGCCTTGTGTCTCAGCTGAGTACATTTAAAGGGAATGGGAATATAAATATCTCTTAGAGACACGGATACTGTATTGGTTGACAATATTATACACATAAAGATAATGTGAAGTAAGATAAGTGTTCAAAGAGAGGTAGTTTATGTATGGCAGTGCAACTCTAAATTCTATTCGTCAGAACTATTGTATCTGACATGTGAGCCTTATGTAAGGATTTAGATAAAATCAAACAATACCCATAACAAGCTATTAAAACTTGGATTATTTTCACTAAAATCCTTCAAATTATGACTACGTCAAGAACAATAATATTCATTTGCAATATGCCTGATGCTTACCTGCCCATACTTCCTGCACCTCTGCCCAAATTTTACATATATGATTAAATTTATTACATAAAATTGTATATGAGTATATATATATATTACATATAACTGTATGTGATATAGTTACATGTATATGTATATACTTATACATATAATTTATTTTTAGGTTTGAAGGTGAATTCCTTGGAATTTTTTCCTGAATTCAGTTTAAATTGATATGTGTAAGAAAAGTACTTCGAAGGCAATCAGCTTATTGTGTTACAGTGTTCTGAGGAAGATAAAATTACTTTGGCCTAAGGTGACAATAAAGTTTCCTTGATAAATGGGATAAGCTTTCTAATTTTTTTCTTTTTTCACTTGGAGGTTGAAGGGAGAATGATGAAATGTTCAGAAGTAATTGTTCTATAACTGTCCGTGGAGTTGCTGTCATAGCCTAGAACCTCTTGTTATGGTGTCTTAAACTATTCTTTTTTTCTTTTTAAAACATCATTATTTTCATAATTATGTTTCCTTATAGAGGGATCAGCATGAAAATCATCAGCCTTGTATTCAAGATCCATTATGGCTTGAAAGTAGCCAGAATTCTATTTATTGCCACTCGCCCATAAGTCACAGTAGAAACAACAACAACAACAAAACAACAACAAAAAATGTTATCTAGACACATAAGACCATATTCTTACTTTTAGTCAGGAAACTTCCCCATTTTTCACCCATTTAAAAGTTATTGTTGAACACTCCAAGGAGAAGATACTGTGTAGACTTAAATCAGTCCACTTATATCCTAAACTTTCTTCAGGACCCATCTTAGTAGACCTCAAAGAAAAAGTTCTGGATTCATCCTGACTTAGATGAACACCCTTGATTTTATTCCCACATAACTTAGGTGTACCTAAGTAGGTTCTGAATTATTCCAAGATGTTCTAGAACATGTTCCCTTGAAGTTGTACTCAAGCCATTTAAATTTACCTTGATAGCTATTGCTGCCTCAAATAAAGTTTCTTCCTTAAGAGCAAGGAACCATGTCTCTTTGTCGTTCCCATTTTTCTTAATAGAGTGTAGTACAATACCACAGTACTTGGCAATGTATTCCATAGTTGAATACATCTTATTTTATAAATATGCTCTATAAGTCAAATTTTATTTTGTGCTCTCCTCTATTGGTTTATGTTACAATTATGGCAGCTATCTTCTTATTGATCACCCAACTTCAGTTGGCAGTACCACCACTCTAATTCCTTTCTCTCTCTTACCTATCTGTTTGCAGCCACAAAGGCTGTTAGTTAGCTGGTTGGTTACTTTAAACAGTGCTGGAAGGTACTAGGGAAGCTGGCTACCTAAGAAACTCTGCAAAGAGTGCATCAGTATTATTTATTTACTTAAAAGTGTAATTATCAACACAAATTCCCAATGTTATCAAACTACCCTTCTTCCAGACATATCCAAATTATCTTTGGGACCTGTCATTTGATAACCTGGGTTATTTTTAAATATTTATTTGTTTTATTTTTGGCCACATCAGGTCCTAGTTGTGGCATGTGGGGCTTCTGTAGTTGTGGTGCATGGGCTCCAGAGCACACAGGCTTAGTTGCCCCGCGGCATGTGGGATCTTAGTTCCACGACCAGGGAATCGAACCTGCATCACCCTGCACTGCAAGGCGGGTTCTTAACCACTGGACCACCAGGGAAGTCCCAATACCCTGGATTTTCATAACCTAGTAAGGCCCATAGTTTCATGGGTAATTCCCTTCTGGTATCATGCTGTGTTCTCTCACTCTCTAACTCCCTATCTCTCTCCCTTTCCATCTTTGTTCTGCAGCTGATGGATACTTAGGAAACCTCCTAGAAGCAGAAACAGCATGACATTATTTATTACACAACTGGATGATGAGAAATTCCCCTCTCCAGTATGGAAACAAGAAGGAAAAGAAGACAGTACAGTCAGCTTCTTTATATACTTGAAGTTAAAGGAATTATACAGTTGCATAAAATGAGCAGTTAGTGAGATATAAAAATATAAACTGTCTTCTATTGTGCCACTTCATATGAATTCTATCACATCAAATCATAACAACCCTGTGAAGGCATAATAGTCATTGTAGCAGCCAGCATTTATCTAATTGGAAAATAACTCATTAACTACTCTGTGACCTTAGGACGTATATCTGTAGGAAGCTCTCTATATGTTAATTCAGTGCCTACAGAAAATGTGATTGGTAGGAGAATCAACTTTTTGTTTGTTTGTTTAAATGAGGCCTGCAGAACCAAGAAAGTTCCCCAAGTTATACAGCTAGAGTGACATTTTATGGATAAAATCTAAGTTCTTGTCATCCCAAACCTAGGCCTTTTCTCCAAAGGCCTATTTGTGGAATAAGAGAAATTGTTTTAACTCTTCCCCCTTAAACCCTCTCTGTCCATCTGGACTTTCATAGTTTTCAGTAATACCATTGGTTCTCAAGACACCTACATCTCTCCTCTCTCTTATAACCTCCCCAAAAGCTGTGGGGTTTTTTTTTTTTTTTTTTTTTTTTTTTTTTTTTGCGGTACGTGGGCCTCTCATTGCTGTGGCCTCTCCCGTTGCCGAGCACAGGCTCCGGACGCGCAGGCCCAGCGGCCATGGCTCACGGGCCCAGCTGCTCCGCGGCACGTGGGATGCTCCCAGACCGGGGCACGAACCTGCGTCCCCTGCATCGTCAGGCGAACCCTCAACCACTGTGCCACCAGGGAAGCCCAAAGCTGTGTTTTAATAATAAAATATTTAAAAGATCTAATTCACACTATAATGAGAATGTTAAGAATAGCTTAATGTGCTACTTTTTCAGATATGTTACTTTTTTTTCCAAATTACCTTCTTTTTTGATGTTTATACTCATAAATTTCATCCTTCACATTTTGCTTATCCTCACCCTAAAAATGTAAACTCAATTACAACAGGTCCATTGCCTGTCTTATTCAATACGTCATTACCAGTGTAATGGTATGGAGTGAGTATATGATAAATACTGATTAATGAATTGTTTGATACTGGTTATTTGTTTGAATGAATCCAATATTTTTAAAAGATTTTTTTGATGTGGACAATTTTTAAAGTCTTTACTGAGTTTGTTACAATAATGCTTCTGTTTTATGTTTTGTATTTTTGGCCACAAGGCAGGTGGGATCTTAGCTCCCCACCCAGGAATCAAACCCACACCCCCTGCATTGGAAGGTGGAGTCATAACCACTGGACAGCCAGGGAAGTCCCTAATATCCTAATATTTTTCTTTCTTTCTTTCTTTTTTTGGTTATCCATCTATTTTTTTTTTTTTTTTTTTGTGGTATGCAGGTCTCTTACTGTTGTGGCCTCTCCCGTTGCGGAGCACAAGCTCCGGACGCACAGGCTCAGCGGCCATGGCTCATGGGCCCAGCCGCTCCGCAGCATGTGGGATCTTCCCGGACCCAGGGCACGAACTCGTGTCCCCTGCATCGGCAGGCAGACTCTCAACCACTGTGCCACCAGGGAAGCCCTATCCATCTAATTTTAATTATTCTGCTTAAAAGGTGGAATGAATTCCATAGCACAACTCTATTCCTAAGACCTGTCAGTATTATGAATAAAAGTCAATGAAATTTAACAACTGATTATCAATTTATTAAAAATGTTGATTTAAGTATCTGCAATGGTGACTTCAACCTCGATTCCTGGCTCAATACTGATGGAAGTGATCTGCTTGACAATCTCAGAAGGATGTGCAGGTCAATGAGTCGCTTGTGGATCCTCATCTGAAAATGATCCCAAGTCTTAGAACCTTCACCGCAAGGAGTTTTCCTTGTAGTTTCCTTGTTATTCTCAGAGTTTTGGTAGGGATCTGAACCGGTCCTTTCACTTTGAGATTCTTTTCCTTCGCACCAATGAACAGATCAGCACATACCCTCTCCAAAGACTTCATGTTGCGGCTGGTGAGGGTGATTCTAATCTGGTGAATCACCACCTGTGTCTCCATGGGATTCTTTCTGCTATCTTTATTGTTTTATTTTATTTTTCTGGAGTATAATTTTGTTTTATTTTTTTGGAGTATAATTGCTTCCCTCTTAAGCTTCCCTCCCACCCCCCAATCCCACCCCTCTAGGTTGTCAAAAAACACTGAGATGATCTCCCTGTGCTATGCAGCTGCTTCCCACTAGCTATCTATTTTACACTTGGTAGTGTATATGTCGCTACTACACTCACTTCGTCCCAGCTTCCCCACTGTGTCTGCAAGTCCATTGTCTATGTCTACATCTTTACTCCCGTCCTGCCATTAGGTTCATCAGTACCATTTTTTTTTTTTTTAGATTCCATATATATGCATTAGCATACGGTATTTATTTTTCTCTTTCTGACTTACTTCAGTCTGTATGACAGACTCTAGGTCCATCCACCTCACTACAGATAACTCAATTTTATTTCTTTTCATGGCTGAGTAATATTCCATCGTATATATGTGCCACATCTTTTTTATCCATTCATCTGTCGATGGACATTTAGGTGGCTTCCATGTCCTGGCTATTGTAAATAGTGCTGCAATGAATCTGATTGAAAAATGAGCAGAAGACCTAATAGACATTTCTCCAAAGATGACTTACAGATGGCCAAGAGGCACATGAAAAGATGCTCTACATCACTAAACATTAGAGAAATGCAAATCAAAACTACAATGAGGTATCACCTCACACCAGTCAGAATGGCCATCATCAAAAAATCTAGAAACAATAAATGCTGGAGAGGGTGTGGAGAAAAAGGAATCTTCTGCACTGTTGGTGGGAATGTAAATTGATACAGCCACTATGGAGAACAGTATGGACGTTCCTTAAAAAACTAAAAATAGAACTACCATAGGACCCAGCAAACACACTACTGGGCATATACCCTGAGAAAACCATAATTCAAAAAGAGTCATGTACCACAATGTTCATTGCAGCTCTATTTACAATAGCCAGGACATGGAAGCAACAGAAGTGTCTATCAACAGATGAAGGGGTAAAGAAGATGTGGCACATATATACAATGGAATATTACTCAGCCATAAAAAGGAATGAAATGAGTTATTTGTAGTGAGGTGGATGGACCTAGAAACTGTCATACAGAGTGAAGTAAGTCAGAAAGAGAAAAACAAATACCGTATGCTGACACATATATATGGAATCTAAAAAAAAAAATGGTCAGAAGAACCTAGGGGCAAGAAGGGAGTAAAGATGCAGACCTATTAGGGAATGAACTTGAGGATACGGGGAGGGGGAAGGGTAAGCTGGGATGAAGTGAGAGAGTGGCATGGACATATATACACTACCAAACGTAAAATAGATAGCTAGTGGGAAGCAGCTGCATAGCACAGGGAGATCAGCTCGGTGCTTTGTGACCACCTAGAGGGGTGGGAGAGGGAGGGTGGGAGGGAGGGAGAAGCAAGAGGGAGGAGATATGGGGATATATGTATATGTATAACTGATTCATTTTGTTATAAAGCAGAAACTATCACACCATTGTAAAGCAAATTTACTCCAATAAAGATGTTAAAACAACAACAACAACAACTCTATAAACAATAAATTCTGGAGAGGATGTGGAGAAAAGGGAACCCTCCTGCACTGTTGGTGGGAATGTAAATTGATACAACCATTATGGAGAACAGTATGGAAGTTCCTTAAAAAACTAAAAATAGAGCTACCATATGATCCAGCAATCCCACTGCTGGGCATATACCCTGAGAAAACCATAATTCAAAAAGAGACATGTTCGGCTCTCTTTAAAAGCCATGGCTGTAGCACATCTTCCTGACCGACTTGTTCCTCAGCAAAAGTGAAGAGCGGTGAGTCAGGAGCAGATGCGTGTGACCCAAGGCTCCTCTGCAGCGGTGACAGAGTCTTCCTCAAAGAGCTTCTTTCATTTTTAATTATATTTTTTATCTTATATTTCCATGGCCCTTCCACTATTTGCTTTTAGCTAATCACTAATCCTAAAGTGAGAGACTGTATCAAACTTCTGAGAACAGTAAGTAAAAAATCACCTGTGGGGCTTCCCTGGTGGCGCAATGATTGAGGGTCTGCCTGCCAATGCAGAGGACACGGGTTCGTGCCCCGGTCCAGGAAGATCCCACATGCCGCGGAGAGGCTGGGCCCGTGAGACATAGCCGCTGAGCCTGCGCGTCCGGAGCCTGTGCTCCGCAACGGGAGAGGCCACAACTGTGAGAGGCCCGCATACCGCAAAAAAAAAATAAATCACCAGTGTCCACATTACCGAGGTGACAAATTCACCTGTAATTCATAACACACGTGATTTATCTCCACAGCTTAGTTTCTTTTTTCCTATTTTTCCCATTTTATTTCTTATGTTCAACTCTTTTATACATCTAACATTATTTTTATGTGCCATGTAAGATAAAGATCTTTGTGTTTTTAAATATTAGCTCATAATTTTTGTAAAATAATTTACTGAGGAAAACACGGGTTTGAAAAGGCTAGTCTAGGCTTGATATAGAGACTTGAACATTGTGAGCATAGACATATATTTTTTGAAGCTGACGGGTTGGATGTGATCTCCAGGAAAAGGGTTCTGAGTATGAAAGCATATACCCTTAAAATTTTTTTCTACTCAAATTTATTTATTCTTGGATGAATTTAAATAACTTTTTATGAATCTTCTATTTCATTCCATCTATTTGTGTATTTATTCTTATGCATACATAAGAATGTGCAAGATTATAGATTATGCAGTGTTTCAATTTCCAACTATATTTCTTGATATCTTCTATTATTTATTTATCCTTATAAACTCAAAAATCAAGTACCCATGATATCTGCCTTGCCCCACAAAACGTCTTAGTAGCTTCTACCTAACAGCCTGTTCTTCATACTAAGCCAGGGTTTATAATGAAGGATCAATGAATTTAAGCTATATTACTTCTTAAGAGAGCTAACATCTGAGAAATGTGGAGAGAGTTCCATTGACATGACTGAGTATTCTCTATTTCTGGTGAAGCTGCTGAACTAATTGTTCATTTTTATATGTTCCATATAAAGAAGTCAGACTTGGACAGAGAGAAACCTCTGAAAGCACTTGCTTTAAAATTAAAATCAGTTAAAATCATGAATTTGAAGATAAATCTAAGTGAGGTAGTTCCTATGGACCCTGTACTAGTTTGCTAGGGCTGCTAGAAGAAAGTACCACAGACAGAATGGTTTAAATAACAGAAATTTATTTTCTCATAATTCTGGGGCTGGAAGTTCAAGATCAAGGTGCCAGTAGGATTGATATCTACTGAAGTTCCTCTCCTTAGCTTACAGACAGCCACCTTCTTGCTGTGTCTTCACATGGTCTTTTTTCTGTGCCCATATACTTCTGGTGTATTTTCCTCTTTTTATAAGAACACAAGTCTTATCAGATTACGGTCCCACTCATATGACCTCATTTAATCTTAACCCCTTAAAGGCCCCATCTCCAAATATAATCACATTGGGGGTGAAAGCTTCAGCATATGAATATCAAGGGGATACAGTTCAGCCAATAATAGATCCTATGGACTTGCCATGCTTTCTTTACCCCTCTAGATTTGGGGATTTTGGTGGGACTATGCAATAAGTATTTCTATATTAACGCAAAATGTTTGCTTCCTCTGAAAATGGAATAAGTTCTTGATGTCATTTTCAGTTGGTTCCTTTATGCACTAAATTTTGTTTTAAATAAATTACTTGTAGTTTTTTTCTTCCTGAATAGTGACAACCTTCTAGATTTTCTAATGTTTTTGTAAGAATATTTTTGCTTTAAAAAACTTATCAACAGTATTCAGATACTACAATCACATATGCAAAAATCAAAAATCAATCATTTAATTCAATTAATCTTTGTAGTTTATGAAGTTTCATATGCATAGTTTTAGTTGTTCTTCCAGACTCACTTGTAAGATAAGTTGGGTGTGGGTGGATATGAGGCTATTCAGAGCAGATTTGACAGGAGGTAACATGTAGAACTACTGAAGAATCATCCTGAGATGAGCCTTCGACAAAAGACATCAATGTTAGTTCCTTTTCCTCCCTACTAGGAAAAAAAAAAAAAGTAAGAGTAGCAATCTCTAATCTTCTTGATGCTTAGAAGGATTAAGTTCTAAGAGAAAAACTAAAATGAAAGAAGAATTTAAGGCAAGAATTTTATGTGAAGGGGCCACCCCTTCACTGGTAGCAAGATAATGGCTACAAAGCCCAAAGAAATTCCCAGGCATACAGAGAAGAGTGTACTCTGTTTATTCAGAGCACTACAACAAGGTTGGCAAGAGAGATGTGTGGTAATCTCCTTGGGTAATACACTGTTACAAAGGGTCAAAAAAGTGTATGTTCTATGTAAAAGAAAAAGCAAGGAAAATTCCTTTTCCTGCAATACCTATAACCCCATGACTTCTCACCTCTTCATAACCTTGGCTTTGAGTTGAGGAATGATATATTATATACTAAATTTTATCTCGTTTTGTATGAAAACAAACATAAAAATTACTCTTTCTCTGTGATGACTTCTTATACAACCCAGAAATGCCCTTCTTGTTTCCAAGCTTCTCTTCCCAGATCTACTTCTTTAGCCAGGTTTTTTTTAATAAGAATAGCTGCACTAGTGTGTACTCAAACGTACAGTTTAAAAATAAGATAGCAATATTCTGAATATTTCTGAGAATAAATGTTTTCTTGTTTTTATTTTACGTTTGTGGAGTCAGTGATACAAGTACAAAACAGGAGATGCCAAGAAGTCAAGAGAAATAAGTGAGTTACTCACAACGGGCATGAAATTGTTAAAGAACAAAGCCTTCTCCAGGTGCAGGAAGCTTAGCCCTATGATCAAACAGGCTCTTGGTAGTGCAGGTACGTGTAGTAATCATCATGAAGTAAGCATAAAGACAACATCTTTAAAATGGTGGTGATGTGATGCTGAGGCTAGAAGATATTTCTTCTTCACTTTCTTATGAAGATAGCCTGTTTCCAGGAAAAGGAGATATTCAAATATCTGATCCCACTTGAAGGGAAACATACAGGACAGCTATAACTTGTTATTCAGTAAAATATTTATTAATCTATTAGGTATATATTAAGTGGAAGGCACCAGAGGTATAGAAATGAGCAGATTTGTGCAATAGAGTTTTGGACACAGATAAAAGTAAAAATGCGCAGACATGAAAACAGAAACAAAAATAGAAATGAACAACTCCAAGCATAAAAGGTACAATGTCTATAGTAAAAGGAGTAAGCTTGGATTAATTAAATACTGTAGAAAAAGAAATTAACAGTAATAGTACTTGATGTAACTGAGAGGACTGAGAAAAGCATGAACCTGGTTTCCTCGTGACTTCACTTCTTCACATTTTTCCCTTTGTTAATTTTGCTTTGTATCCTTTTGCTGTAGTAAATCATAGTCATGAGTAAGACCATACTGATTCCTGTGAGTCCTGCCCTGACATAGTTGGTGTTAGAAGTGGGATATGCTAGCGTGACCTTGACCCACTGAAATATGGCAAAAACATTGTTTGGGAAAAAGCAAGTTCAAAGGGTGGAGAAGGATAAACCTCCACTTGTTGGGTGTCTATAAGTTAGCCATGGTATGAAAGAGCAGCTGAATTGCTGTCTATTGTGAAAGGTAAAAGTTACACATGGAATTTAAAAATGATTTATCTACTCCAGGAGAATCAGCTTGCTGGATTCTCTAGCTATTTTTGGTAATCCAACTACAGTGAGGAGAAAAGAATGCAGTCCGGTAATGTCTTTGGTTGTTGTCTCTCTTCCCAGTGGAAGGAGAAACAAAGAGACCAAACGTTCCCAAATGTGATCTTTAGATAGCCCAGAAATGTTAAAAGTTTATATTTTCTCTCCTCCAAGTGGGAGAAGAAGATTAGATCAGTTGCCAGAATTGGATCAAAGCTTTAGATAAACCAGACGGGGGATAAAAGGAAAAATACTCTTGCCATTTCTTCATCCTAACTGCTTCTTCAACTGCTGCAGACCTCCTGCCTCCGCTGTGCATTGCAGCTGGAGCTCCCCCAGAAACTGTGAACTTAAACCTGTAAATCTGAAATTTACCGATAGAAGTTATAATAAATTTACAATAGCATATAAAGAGATTTTTAATTGGCTTTGTACTTTGTGATTATTGCATCTGAATATATAATAAAATTTTTGTAAATGTTTGTAATTTCACAAATCCTAAAGGGAGCATCACAATCAGGGAAAGCTGCAAAGAAATGTGCTCTTAGGATACAGATTCCTTGCTTTTTATCATGGGTGAGTTGGTTGGAATTGAGGTTCTTGACGTATTTTAAAAATATGGCTTTGTAACTGATGTTTCTGATTCTGATTTTTGCCTACTATTAGAGCCCCTGAATAAAGGGAGATACAAGAACAGAGAGTCAATCTCCAGATGGAGATACAATTTTGATACTGTAAAACAGTTTTTAATTGCTTATGAGCTCTTATAAAATAAGATATCTGACCCTTAGAGGCAGATACTTTTCTAGCCTAATGTGCATATTTTTGAGTGGATCAGTTTGGACACTCAGACTTACAAGACAAAAAAAGCTCAGGAAATCTTTGCTTGTCACTTGGAGTTGGAATACAGCTGTCTGGTCCTATTGAATTTCGGCTTTGCTGCTGCTAACGAAAAGCCACTGAATTTTTTAGAATCTGAATTCAGATACTCATTACCTGGATCTAACTCCAAGCTAAAACCTAATATTGCCTGTTATGGGCTGTTTTGGCCTCAGCATGTGCTATACTAAAACGAGGCAGGCATACTTCTCTAATAAACAGAACTCAGATTCCAAGACTGCTGCAGGTTTAGGATCTCCCTCTGTGGGATCATAAACTATGAAAATATCCTTGATGCTGACTGAACCATCTGTGTCATATACAAATGCCCACAGAAAAGGGCTTATTCTCTGATGGAACTATCTGAGCTCTGGACCAATTTTATATTTCTGAGACTGATTGCATTCCTAACTTGTGATCTCTGCCAAAGGCTGAAAGTTGGGAAGAGGAAACATCATGGGGATGGTGAACCCTCCACCCACGTCCGACAGATGAGATTCTTGACCCACTGGGGAATGTTCACTGCTGTTGACCTGTGTTTGGCTTTTCTGATTAGTTATAGCTTGCAGTCATAAACTGATAGCTTGAGCCTACTTCCCTCAACTTTCTCCTGGTGCCGCAACTCAGTAAGCAATTTTATTACTAAATGCAGCTATTTCCAGAAAAAGGAATTGTGTTTGGTAGGTTGCTCACTAGGTGAGTGATCAGAATGAAAGGGATGGAGGGTGTAGAAACTCATTTCAAAAATTTTTGAAAACTCAGGATTTTGTTCTAATTTCTAAACATGAAGTGTCTTTCTGATTAAGTTGTATACAAGACTTGTTTTTTGTTTGTTTTTGTTTTATTTTGTCTTTTTTTAACTGGAGAAAAAGCTTGGACTCTCTTGCATACAACTTTTCTATATGAATGATTTGGGTAACAGTAGGGATAATTGAAAAAGTATAAAGTTATGATTGCTGAATGAGATACACTTACTTTTTACTAACAGAGTAAAAACAAAACCCTGGTACCTGGGCAGACATGGGGAATGAAGAGGGGATTAATGATCTTTATTTTTCAAAACTGTCCCTGGAAGCTTTTTCCTCCTACCGAAGCAAAGAGAAAAATCCCCAAGTGTTGACTTTCCAAGCTGCTGTGAGCATTTTGAATCAATCTTACTGCTGGGCCTATGATCACACCTGTCTCTGAGACAGCAGGGGGTGGCCTCAGCACTTTCCACGCAGAACACCTCCAGATGCCATTCACATTTGCGATGAGGATGAACTGGTGTCAGGGACAAGCAAAACTATTTGGAATTGCCTGTCTCAGGCGGTTCATTTGAAACCAAGAACTGAACTGAGTTAAGTGGACCGGACTTAGAATCCTAGGGCAATAGGCCCCAGGGTGGGAGGCCACATCAAGGGTGCTATTAACTTATACTCTGCCTAATTAATGTAGATCCTGTTTGTGGGTCCCTAACAACGATAAATTCTTTATTATATTATAATGTCCTGCATGTGCCCTCTGGGATTATACTTTTTATGTGTGTATCCTGTCAAGACACTGCCTTACTCCTGGAAGGCATTCAGGTCGACTTGAACTTACAGACCAGAATGCTGCTGTGACTAAATTGATGCTGTGGGCCAGGTTAAAAAGGGTAAGGAGGACGGCACTTGTTTTCTAAGATAGACTTTTATGGTAAATGGGATTTGTTTTAACTGAATAAATTCATGACCCCTAAAGGTTATCACTGAGATAACACTGCAATTTGATGGGTTCTCCTGATAATAATTTTGTTGTAAATATGCCTTGACCAGAGGGCAAGAGGAGGACCGTGCAGAAAAAAGTTGAAATAACAGGGCTGAAACTGCTTTCCTTAGTAAAGCCTGCTTGCAAGGCTGGCCCTAGGCTGGGGTCTGTTAACTTAGGTTTCAAGGGGGTTCCAGTCATCCCCAGAACTAGTAAGAGTGGTTCACTGTGCCTAAATTGTTTGTACAACAATATGTTTTATGCTGAACACCTGCTTTCCTTCTTGGAGTCTGTAATTTTGATACGTGATAGCCAGAGGGTGCATGCATAACCAACTCCCAATAAACGAGTCTTTAATGAGACTAGTGAGAGCGTTTTACACATGTTGTCATAACTCACTGCTAGAGAAATTATGTGTCTACTGGGAGAGGACTTTTGGAAGCTTATGCCTGATTTCCTTGATACTTTACTACATGTGGCTTTTCCCTTTGCTGATTTTCTTGATATCTGTATTTGTTTACCAGAGCTGTGTAACAAAATACCACAGACAGGGTGGCTTAAAAAACAGAAATGTACTTTCTCAAAGTTCTGGATTCTAGAAGTTCTGGATTGACATGTTGATAGGGTTGGTTCCTCCTGGGGCCTCTCTCCCTGGGTTGCAGATGGCCACCCATTTTCTGCCTCTTCACATGGTTGTTTCTCTGTTCATGTGCCCCTGGCATCTATCTGGGTGCCCCAATCTTCACTTATAAAGACACCAGTCATATTGGATTAAGACCCACTCTAATGGCCTCATTTTAACTTAATCACCTTTTAAAGGCTCTGTCTCCAAATACAGTCCCATACTGAGGTACTTGGGGTTAGGACATCCATATATGAATTCGGGAAAGGGTGGGAGAGGCATGATTTTAAGCCCAGAACAGTATCTATTGCTGTAATAAATCGTAGCCATGAGTACAACCATATACTGAGTTCTGTGAGTCCTCCTTGTAAATTTTCAAACCTGAAGGTGGTGTTGGGGGCTTCCAACAAAATCAGTATATAGTCATTTTTTGGTAAATGTTCTGTGTGTGCTTGGTATGAAAAAAGATTATTTACCAGTTTTGGGGTATGTCATTCTATATGTGTAAATGTTGTCAACTTTGTTAATCATGTTGTCTTCATGGTAATTTTTTTTCTGGAATGTTTTTTGGTGTCTTTGTTATTTTATTTTGTTTTATTTATTCTATTTTATTTTTCTGCTGATTTTCTCTCCTTTCTGTGTACCTTATTTTTGCATCGTGAATCAGGCATTTAGTTGAAAAACTATTTGTAGCAATTCTTTTGTAGAAAAGAGGATTTACTTTTTCTCTTGCAAGGTGCTGGAGACAGTGGCAATCTAAATCAGTTCATTCAACTCCAGGTTTTGAAATGATTTGAAATTGCTTTACAGCCACTAAGTCTGAACTACTTCCAATTAAACCATAATTTGGGGATGTAGCTTTTAAGAACCCAATGTACAGTTTTTCATCCAAGTCCTACAAGGCTGTTGATACCTCTGATACCCGTCTCAGGCATTTTCTTTCCTTTACTCAGTTAAAAAATCCCCTAGAAAAAATGTTTCTCAGTTTTATTTCTCTGAATTTCCATTTTCTCTTGGATCTTATTCTAAGAATGTTTCACAATCTTGTAAGCTCTCAGGATGTTTTTTACTTTTTATCAAGCATTTCTGATCATCCTCAGTAGGTAGATAATTCCAAACTAACTAGCATAAAAGTAGAAGTCCTCTTAGCCTTCATTTCTCATTTATCAAATGTTATTATATCTCTAGTTTGAAGGTTTATGATGATGGTCAAACTAGATGTTTGAGTCAGCCCTTTGAGAAGTTTCTTGGCTGTGGTCTACATATACAAACTCCTTGTTTTCTTCATTTGATTAGCCAGATCTAAGAAATAAATCTTTTGGGATAAGCCCTTTTTTAATGTCTTTTTTTAGTAAATGATACATTCATCTATCACATGAACATTGTGCTGTTAGAAAAGGCATTTTAATCTTATTTACTAAAAGAAAACTTCTCATTTGATGTGAGATTTATGTTTTTTTCAAAGATTAATTCAAGCTCTTTGTCTTTCTGGGAGACAACTATAATCTACTTTTCTCTTAATAAATATCACTCTAAACCTTCTAATATATTTTATATTCAATATTGCTTGTAAATGTACTTAAATCCTACAATCGTCTAATGAAAAACCATAGCATTTATAGATAGAAAACTGTAGAAGCTGCTCTGGGAATAGATATGTTCATACAGTCAACTTTTTTTTCCTTTGGCCACACCACAGGGCATGTGGATCTTAGTTCCCAGACCAGGGATAGAACCTGCGGCTCCTGCAGTGGAAACATGGAGTCTTAACCACTGGACCACCAGGGAAGTCCCCATACAGTCAACTTTTGTATCCAATTATTTCAAAATATTCTCAGGTGTCTTATATGTAAAAAAAAAAAAAAAAAAGAAAGAAAAAAAATTAAAAAGTGTATTCAAAAAAGCTAGAAAAGTATTTTGAAGGAAGTGTAGAGGAAACAAGCTACACGATTTTGAAATAACGTGTTTCCAAAAGAACTTCTATCACCAGTAGTAAGCACTAGGGAGAAGAGAGCTCTAGACCTCTCCTTAGCAAGCGTAAGTTTCTTTTATGCTTTATCAACTCTTCTAGAAGAGCAGAGTCTGATGGGCAACTTAAATTTCCACTGAATTGTATTTTAAAAGGTAACATAATACTATTGAAAATAAAAGAGATGCTGAAGGTTCCAAGCACAGTAGAGTTATACATTCTTTTCCACAGAACTGATGAACAGCTACAGCATGTTTGTGAAGTTATATTTATTAATAGAATTATATTTGTAATGCAATTCAGTGGATTTTTCATTAAAGGAATTGTGCAATAGTTTGTTAATAGATGTAGTTGTTGTCTGATGATATTTAAGCTTGAACTTTTAAATATTGGATTTTTTTTCTGGTAAAATTTTTAAATTATAATATGAATCTCAACAGCTTGAAATAAAAATTTCCATGGTCTTCAATTGAACTGTATGCCGCTTTCTTTTAGAATGTCCTGTTTTTCATTAAAATAATTTCTAAACCACTCTATATGTTCAACCTTCTGCTTAACACTCAGATCTGGGTTTTTGGAAAGGCCACAGGTCATCAACTCCATGAAGTGGCGAATTGGTCCTTGTTTTGGAAAATCCTCCAGGTACTTATCCAGAAATATATGTTCATGAAATTCTGAACCATCATCATCAAAACCTGCTTCGTTGTTAGCTGGGAACTCCCACAATTTCCCCTCTTTTGTCAACTGGATCATCTCTTCGAAACCATTCTGAAAGTGTTGTACTTTGACTGCCGCTAACTGCTTGGAAAATTCTACATCCCAAAGAGAAGGTGCTGCCTCTGTTTCAGGTGCCTCTTCAGTAACTGCCTTAAGCTCAAAATTATTAAGCCTCTTCCCCTTGAATATATTTTTCCTAGAACTTTTTCTCAAATCAGCAGCCTTCTCCTGGCCAACAAAATCATCAGTCCCGTCATCAAACTGAATCTGATGCACTGGTCTTGCGCTAACTCTCACTGTGGCAGATCTGGCAACTTTCATATCTGATATGATGTTAGTGAAACTAATTTTAGGTCTCTCTCCATCCTTCTGTGCCCTCGAGTCTTCCTCGTGCTGCTGGAGCTGCTTGAGCAGCTCTGACTTGTTCATCTGCTTAACAAAAGGGAGAGAGTCTGCAACCGCGGTTGCAGCAGCCACAACTCAGGGACTCACTTCTCTTTGGGGGTCATCTTCTGGAGCTTTCTGAAGTCTGCCAATTGAAGCCTCCAAACTTTTAAGTTGGCTTCTGTTGGGTGGCTTTGTTGTTTGTACATTTACTGTGCTTAATTCAACTTTCATTCCCTTAAGAATCTTTTACGTCTTTTTCTTCGTATTCTCCTTTACACTGTGTTGGCTCTCTGTCTCCTTGGAAATCTCACGAGTTGGAACAGACTGCTCATCTTTCTTGCTATAGATCACGCTGTTAGTGCCAAAATATCTTTGGATATTATTTTTTGTCCTGACCGTGTTCATGCAGAGACGCGAGTAGCACGATGGCGGCCGCTGATACCTCGGGGCCTCCGGAGCACAAAGGGAGGCGGGAAAGGGGGCGAAGAGGGAGGAGCGGAGAAACAGAATTGGGCACACAGGGGCGACAACGCGTCCTCTACATATTGGATATTTTTAAAGCAGTATTGCTCATAGTAATATGGGGATGAATGTAAGGAAACGGAATTTTGATTTGATATCTACTGCTTTTGACTGTTCGTCATCTATCTCCTCTTCATTGGCGATGAAATGGTGAGCTTCCTTTGGAAAACTACCCTTTGTTTCTCATGCTCTCTTGATTCTACCCGTGTCTAATTAAGAGGAATGTGACTCACTAGGCCAATCAGACGCTTCCTGTTGGGAATTTGAATCTTGAGCAGCATGGTGAAAATAACAAAATGTTTGGAGCTCGTTTATCCCATAATAGTGGCCTGAAAAGTCCAATCAGTTCGGCTGCCTTGGTCCCAGAAGATGCCTTGTGTCCTGTCCTCTGTATTACCTGATTACACTGCTTTCCTTTATTTGTGCCATACCAAATTCTTCCAGTAACTTTGCCCTCCTTTTCTAAGTTGATCAGAATTGTTTTCTGCACACAAGTGCCTAACCAACTGGTGATTTTTATACAGAAAGCACATGGAATAATAGGTAAATCTTTTCGTTTTTTTCTAATTTCAATTTTTAATTGTTGTTTGCATAGAAATACATTTTATATTGGAGTATAGTTGCTTTACAATATTGTGTTAGTTCATAGTGTACAGCAAAGTGAATCAACTATACGTATACATATATCCTCTCTTTTTTGCATTTCTTTCTCATTTAGGTCACCACAGAGCACTGAGTAGAGTTCCCTGTGCTACACAGTAGGTTCTCATTAGTTATCTATTTTATACGTAGTATCAATAGTGTATATATGTCAATGCCAATATCTCCCAATCCATCCCATCCCACCACTTTCCCCCTTTGTATACATACATTTGTTCTCTACGTCTGTGTCTCTATTTCTGCTTTGCAAATAAGATCATCTATACCAATTTTTTCAGATTCCACATATATACCTTAATATATGATATTTGTTTTTCTCTTTCTGACTTACCTCACTCTGTATGACAGTCTCTAGGTCCATCAATGTCTCTACAAATGACCCAATTTCATTCCTTTTTATGGCTGAGTAATATCCCATTGTGTATAGGTACCACATCTTCTTTATCCATTCCTCTGTCGATGGACATTTAGGTTGCTTCCATGACCTAGCTATTGTAAATAGTGCTGCAGTGAACACTGGAGTGCATGTATCTTTTCGAATTATGGTTTTCTCAGGGTATATGCCCAGTAGTGGGATTGCTGGGTCATATGGTAGTTTTATTTTTAGTTTTTTAAGGACCCTCCATACTGTTCTCCATAGTATCAATTTACATTCCCACCAGCAGTGTATGAGGGTTCCCTTTTCTCCACACCCTCTGCAGCATTTATTTTTCGTAGATTTTTTGATGATGGCCATTCTGACTGGTATGAGGTGATACCTCACTGTAGTTTTGATTTGCATTTCTCTGATACTTAGTGATGTTGAGCATCTTTCATGTGTAATGAAATTTCTGCTTGTGCTAAACTTATCTACTGCAGTGGTTCCAAAAACTGGCTTCAAATTAAAGTCAATGAACTTTAAAACCATGTTAATTGCCAATTAATTCAGACTGTTGAACATGAAGACCAAGCAAAAATGTGCTTTGTTTGTTTGTTTTATTGTTGTTGTTGTCAGTGCTTTTCATTTTAGCTTATTGTTTTAAATGTGGTTTTATTCTCTTATTTCAAAGAAAACATCTTTTATTGTGAGTTCTAAAATAATATTCCATATTCCCCTCCCTTTTCCTAAGGTCATACAGTCTTAAAGTATGGTTTACCTCAATTTTTATAATATCTTTTATCTTGGGTCAGTAGTAGTTTTATTTGTTTCATTTTTATAGAAAGATTTGTAAACAGTATAAAATACCAAATAATTTATCAAGATTTGTATTGAAAAATGTAGTCCCCTGACTCTTTCATTTCCTATTCCTATTTTTCCTTCTCTGTCTTTGAACTAAGATTTTCCTTCTGGTATTTATTTCATATTATTAAGTAAATAGTCATTTTTTCCTAATTTTTCAATTTTACATAATAAGTATTGTAATTATATTAGTCAGTGTTTTTCAGAGAACCAGTACCAATGGGATATATATTATTATTTATATTATTATTGTATAAGTATTATATTATCTTACTATATATGTTCTTATTGTAGGATATATATCAATTTATTTATTTATTATATATTTATCATTTATTTTGATACATATTATAAAGAATTGGATCATGTGATTATGGAGACTGAGATGTCCCAAGATCTGCAGTTGGCAAGCTGGAGACCCAGAAGAGCTGATGGTATAAGTTCTAGTCTGAGTTTGAAGACAGAAGACCAATACATTATCTTGGAATCAGTCAGCCAGAGAAAGCAAATTCTTTCTTACTCAGCCTTTTTATCCTAGTCAGGCTTTCAATGGTTTGGATGAGGCCCACCTACATGGAGGAGAGCAATTTGTTTTACTTAGTCTACTAATTTGAATGTTAATCACATCTAATTATGCTAAGAAGTGAGCAAATAATGTGTGATCTCTCTTCTATCTCTCTCTCTCTCTCTCTCTCTCTCTCTCTCTATCTTTGGAGCTGGAGCCCCATCCCTTATTCAATGCTGTCACTACTATTGGGTTCATGTCACTCTAATTCAGTTATATTACCCTAACGTTGCCCCTGTCTCCTTCACAGAGGCAAGGTTCTGTAAGCAATTGTTTAGCTTTCTTTTGGTTATGATTAATGATTCTTGGCTTTGGAGTATATTTTACCCAGTAAGCAAGACAAAGCCAGATAAAGAAGAATCTCAGTCTCAAAATCAGTGTCATGGAAAATATTAGTGATTAATAAAATTCCATCTGACAACAACTTAGATATGCAATATGTTAAATTGGAAATAACAATAAAAATAAATAAAAAGAATATCTTTTCTCATGTTCTCAGTGAAAGAAGTCCA
Source organism: Lagenorhynchus albirostris (assembly GCF_949774975.1). Lineage (NCBI taxonomy): Eukaryota > Metazoa > Chordata > Mammalia > Artiodactyla > Delphinidae > Lagenorhynchus > Lagenorhynchus albirostris. The sequence goes on from NC_083100.1 coordinate 106,521,662, forward strand.
ATAAAAGTTCAGCAAACTTCCTTAACACCAGAACACGTTTCCCGATTATTTTGTTTTTCGATGTGTTCTCTCATAAAAAATAGCTACGCCCTTTGGAATATGATTGATTCCATGTTTTGGGGCAGGAAAAATTTAATTTGGACTTTGAATATACTATTATTGCCAGAAGGAAGGATTCTTTCAAGGCTGCCTGGTGGGAGATGACTAATATTAAAAAGACAAAAGGAACCATATTAAAGGGGCTTATAATGGCTGACTGTGACAATTTTAAATTAATGATGACAGGAAAAAACTCTCAGAATTAATGGAAACAAATTCAGTTCTTCAAAGGCCATGATTTCATAGTAACATGAAACTGAGAGGACTTCCCTGGTGGCACAGTGGTTGAGAATCCATCTATACCAATGCAGGGGACATGGGTTCGAGCCCTGCTCAGAGAAGATCCCACATGCCGTGGAGAAACTAAAGCCATGAGCCACAACTACTGAGCCTGCACTCTAGAGCCTGTGAGCCACAACTACGGAGCCCACACTCCTAAGAACCCGTGCTCTGCAACAAGAGAAGCCATCGCAATGAGAAGCCCGTGCACTGCACCAAAGAGTAGCTCCTGCTCGCTGCAACTAAAAAAATAAAAGCCCACTCAAGCAATGAAGACCCAACACAGCCATAAATAAATAAGTTAATTAATTAACTTAAAAGAGAAAGTGAGAAATTAACATAAAATGTATTAATTGCAATACAAAAGTAGGAGAGTATTATTGTATACACATTAACTGTTTTTTCTATTAAGTATATGTTTTTTATAAACTGCAAAGATGTACATGTCCTTATTTCTCTCAGAGTAATAGAGAATAATAAATTCTGTGGTGGGGGGAAGGAGTGTTACTTATGCAAATAATTCTAGAGAGGTTAGTGGCTGTACCATGAATAAGAAAAATAAAGTAGTCCCAATGCCGTGTAAAATAGACAGGTAGATGAGGGTCCTGCAGTGTGTTTCAGTTTGGTGTATTGGCTAAATTGTTCCATAGAGGAGAATTTAACATGTAGATGTGATCCTTCATCTAGCATGAAAGACATCTTTTGAAGGACCTACTAAATGGAATTACATACAGATAAAATATCCTTATGTTTGCTTGTTTGTTTCTGTTTTTTCCCAACATGTGTATCCTAGTAAAATACACATAACATAAAATTCACCACTGTAACCATTTTTAAGTGTACAGTTCAGTAGCATTAAAATACATTCATGATGATGTCCTACCATCACCACCATCCATCTCCACAACTTTTCATCTTCTATAACTAAAATTCTATACAAGGTAAACAAGAACTCCCCATTTGCTCATTTTACCCCAGCCTCTGGCAACCATCATTACATTTCGTCTCTATGATTTTGACTACTCTAAATACCTTATATAAGGAGAGTCATACTGTATGTGTCTTTTATATGACTGACATATCATTTAGCATAATGATCTCAAGGTTCATCCATGTCATAGCATATGTCAGAATTTTCTTACTTTTTAAGTCTGGATAATATTCCATTATATGTATATACCACGCTTGCCTTATCCATTCATCCATTCATCCATCAATGGATACTTGGGTTGTTTCCACATTTTAGCTATTGTGAATAACGCTGCTATGAACGTGGGTGTATAGACATCCATATAATTTTAATAATATCTAAGAACAGACAAAACATTAGATTATATAATACTTACTAAAAATAAGAGTGTGCATAATTTGTCTCAAAAACTAGGTTAAAAAGTCTTACAGGCATACCTCAGAGGCATTGTGAGTTTGGTTCCAAGCCACCACAATAAAGCAAATATCACAATAAAGCAAGTCATACAAATTTTTTGTCTTCCCAGTGGGTATAAAACCTGTGTCTTGTGTTTACATTATTCTGTAGTCTATTAAGTGTACAGTAGTAGCATTATGTCTAAAAAAATAAGGTACATATTTTAATTAAAAATTCTTTGTTGCCAGAAAATGAAAACCATCATCTGAGTCTTCAGCAGGTCATAATCTTTTTGCTGGTGGAGGGTCTTGCCTTCATGTAGATGACTGCTGGCTGAAAAGAATGGTGGTTGCTGAAGTCTGGGGAAGCTGTGGAAATTTCTTAAGACAAGAATGAAGTTTGCTCCATTAATTGCCTCTTCCTTTCGCAAACGATTTCTCTGTAGCAGGCAATGCTGTTTGATGGCATGTTTCTCACAGTAGAACTTCTTTCAAAATTGAAGTCCATCCTCTCAAGCCTGGCTGCTATTTTGTCAACTAAGTTTATATAATATTTTAAATCTTTTGCTGTCATTTTCATAGTATTTTGTTATATGTTACAATTGTCATGATACAATTTTCATAGTATTTTCACCAGTAGTAGATTCTATCTCAAGAAATCACTTTTCTTCCTCATCCATAAGAAGCAAATCCACATCCATTAAAGTGTTATTATGGGGTTGCAGCAATTCAGTCACATCTTCAGGCTCCACTTTTTTTTTTTAAACATCTTTACTGTAGTATAATTGCTTTACAATGGTGTGTTAGTTTCTGCTTTATAACAAAGTGAATCAGCTATACATATACATATATCCCCATATCTCCTCCCTTTGCATCTCCCTCCCCTCTAGGTGGTCACAAAGCACCGAGCTGACCTCCCTGTGCTATGTGGCTGCTTCCCACTAGCTATCTATTTTACATTTGGTAGTATATATAAGTCCATGCCACTCTCTTACTTCATCCCAGCTTACCCTTCCCCCTCCACTTCTAATTCTAGTTTCTTGCTATCTTGACCACTTGTTACTCCACTGAAGTTTTGAAGCCTTCAAAGTCATTCACCAGAGTTTGAATCAACTTCTTCCAAACTCCTGTTAATATTGATATTTTGACCTCTTTCCATGAATCACAAATATTTTTAGTGGCATCTAGAAGGGTGAATCCTTACCAGAAGGTTTTCAATTGGCTTTGCCCAGATCCATCACAGGAATCACTATCTTTGGAAGTTATCGCCTTAGGAAATGTACTTCTTAAATAATAAGATCTGAAAGTCAAAATTACTCCTTGATCTATGGGCTACTGAATGGATGTTGTCTTAGCAGACATGGAAACAACTTTAATCTCATTGTATATCTCCAACAGGGTTCTTGGATGACCAGGTACGTTACATTGGCAATAAGGAGCAATATTTTGAAAGAAATCTTTTTTTTTTTTCTGAATAGTAGGTCTCAACAATGGGCTTAAAATATTCAGTAAACCATGTTGTAAACAGATGAGCTGTCATCCAAGCTTTGTTGTTCATTTATAGAGCACTGGCAAGTAATACTGATGTTTGGATTTTAAACAATCTTTACATCTTTATGTTGTCTCCTGACTTCTGTCTTTCAGTGTATGTGCTCAGTTATCCACTGAAAACTGAAGCCCTCCTATTTTAGTCAAAACCATACAAAAACTCTAGAAATTATCAAGCCACTAACAACAAAATATCAGAAAGAGAAATTAAGGAAACAATCCCATTTACCATCACACGAAAGAAACTGAAGATAACACAAATAGATGGAAAGATATATTGTGTTCTTGAATTGGAAAAATCAGTATTGTCAAAATGACCATACTACTCAAGGCAATCTGCAGATTCAATGCAATCCCTATCATATTACAATGGTATTTTTCACAGAACTAGAACAAAAAATTTTAAAAATTTTGTATGGAAACACAGAAGACACTTAATAACGAAAATAATCTTAAGAAAGCAGAATGGAGCTAGAGGAATCAGGGTCCCTGACTTCAGACTATATTACAAAGCTACAGTAATCAAAACGGTATGGTACTGGCACAAAAACAGACATTGAAGTATGTACATTGTTTTTTAGACATAATGCTATTGCATGCAATAGATTATAGTATAGTGTAAACATAACTTTTATATGCTCTGGCAAACCAAAAAAAATTGTGATTTGCTTTATTGCAATATTCACTTTATTGCAATGGTCTGGAACCAAACCCACTATATCTCCTAGGTATGCTTGTATGTCAATGAAGAAATTGGGTTAGGACCAGCAAGGAAGTGATTTACTGAGACTTGAAGTAACGATCACTCAATAGAAGTAAAGATCACTCCTCCATGCCCTGTTCCCACTCTGTTCCAGGTGCTTATTCTGAGAATCCCTTGTTTTAGAGCTTAATCTCCAAGCATGTGTCTCTACCTTCACGTATGCCCCCTGAACCCACCCTCCACAAAGTGGCCAGAGTAACCTACCTCAAATGTTCAGTAAATATCCCAATTCTCTGCTGAAAACTCTGCAAAAATATTTTATCATCCATGGAGAAAAAGTTAAATTTCTTAACTCAAAAGATGAGATCCTTTTCCCTGTCTATCTCTAGCTTCATGTTCATAGCACTGTATGCCTCACACTTAACCTTTTACCAAATACTGAGCTGTTTTTATTTCTCACACATAATGCAGAGGGAAATTGTATCTGCTTCTCAGGATCGTTTTAAAATGATATATCTAAAGAACTTAATATTTGCCTCAAGGAAAGCGCTCAATAAAATTACCTTTTGAAAATTAATAGTATAGTGTTAATTCCATATATGACTTCCTTCATTCTGTTTCCTCCCTGTGGGACCCCATAAACTTCCCTGTCCCCTTCCCCTTTCTTGATCTTGTTAACTCCGACTTCCTTTCCTCTCCCACACCCCTCCCCCAACACATCTCACAGCTCATGTCCTTCAAGAATAGATACCTACCTGCTGTTTGCTGCCCCAGGCTCCTTTTATCATTAAGATATAAAGATATCCTTCTGAAATTTTATCTTTCCTACCTGTCTTTCCCACTGCTCTGGATTTGTCTCGAGAACAATAATGAAGATTTACTCATTTTTGCATTCTCAGCATTCAGCATAATAAATGGCACCCGATAGGAACTCAATATTTTTTAACGTAAGATACAGCATTATTAAAGAAGTGATATTTGAAACACCCAATGTACACAGGAAAAGCTAAAAATTATTGCAAAAATATTAACTTATTTCATACATGTTGATCATTGCTGAGTCATGTCACTGTTTTGTTTTAACAGCTGTCTATTCTGAAGCAGTGCACAACTAAATATGACATGCAAATGTTGTAGTAGTTCTTACACAGGCATACTTCAGGTTTGGGTCTTCTGACATATTTCTTTCTGTTAATTAAATCAGAATATCTGGAAGAAATAAATTCAAAATCCCACAGAACATTTTTTGCTGCTTGAAACTGGGAATTAAGTCAAAGAAATACAGACTAAATTAAAAAGAAACCATACACAGAAATAATACATAAAGGAATGTAAACTGTTGTTGTTTTTTAATTTCAAGTAATTAATCTCTGGTTTAATCTCTGAAATGTATTTGAAACCCATAAATAGGAAACTATTGCATATTTTTGACCCAGTCTCATCTGATTGCCTGACTTGTTACTCTAGTAAATTAGATATTGGTTAATTGCATACCTTATCAATCTGCAAGCTGCAACAGACGCTCTTTAAAATGTAATGATTCTAGATAAATACTGTTGTGGTTTTCATTTCAATTTTTGATCACATCACAATAATACAATATTTTCTCATTACATTTCACTATAGATCACGTCCTGACAATTTTTTTTCTAACCTGCTTACCAAATGTTTCTTTTTGCAGTATTACATTTTGTTAAAGTGGGAGTGCTTTAGAGTAGGTGACATCCTTCCTAATCAGAAGCTATTGTTAGTCATCAAAATTAACTTAAGTCAATGGAATAAAAAAAATGCAGAATAGCGTTCTATTAGATTGACCTTTGAAATGTTTTCATTTGTATAAGCAAATTTAGTAACCAAGGTCTTTAAATACCCACTATTATTTTTTCCTCCTTTAAGGGTAATACAGATGAGTTTTGGCAGCCACATAAGAAAATAGGGTATCTCTTGGAAAATATAGGGTGTCATCTTGTAAATATAGGTAACCATATGAAAAATGTAAATGCTATTGTGTTTAAAGAAATAGAAATGTGATGAGTAATATATACATGAGCTTGAAATGCTGTTTCAACTAAATTCCATTTTTTGTCATTATGAAAACTGAATTATACTCATATTAAGAAAGAAATATACATTTTTAAAAAGTAAAAAATTCACCAAGACTAACTTTCATTCTTCTTGTGTACATATATATTTTTACATATCAGGTTTTTTCTCTTTATTAATCATAAGCCATTAGTAAATATTATGTCACAAATCATAACAATCCATTTAATTCTCAATAGTATCAAAAATAAATTATAAATAGCATACACAAAATTAACAGCTTCAAGAAACGTGTGTTTTCTTTTTGAAGAAAACGTAAATCAGAAATTACAAAGGATAAAGGTGATAAGTTAAAAGCTGATATATATACACTACTATGTATAAAATAGGTAACTAATGAGAACCTGCTGTATAGCACAGGGAACTTCACTTCACTGTACAATAGAAACTAACACAACATTGTAAAACAACTATACCCCAATAAAAAAAGAAAGAAAAATAAATAAAAGCTGATATAAAAACTTGCAAAGGCAGTGTTAAAATATGTATCTCTAGTCAAAAGATGTAAATATTTTCTCTCTGTTCACTTGGCTTCCATTGTCTCATTCTCACTTTTCCATGGTATCTTAGTTTTTTCAAGGATATGCCCGTTCCCCACACAGCTCATTTGCTTTAAGGGAATTTGATCTTAACTTTCAATCTACAAGTGCATCCTGATTTAGTTAGTCCACTCAATACTTCTAATTATTAAGCCACCACAGTTAGGTAGGAGTGACCTAAGCCAGTCCAAATAAAAGTCACGTCTTTTGTTTAGAATGCTGGGAACAAAGATGCTCTCCCTTTCTGTGTGCAGGATGGAGTCTGATGGGATGCCTAGAACTCCTGAAACCATTTTGCTACCATGAGATAAGTGGCCAGAACAAAAAGTTGACCCATAAAGGAGAGAACACCTGAGAGAATTAAGACAGAGATCTGATAAAACCATAGCTGAAACCCAGACTTCTTGCTGTTTGAACCAGTAAACTTCCAATATTTATTTGCTAGGGCTGCTGTAACAAAGGACGACAAACTGGGTGGTTTAAATGACAGAAATTTAATGTCTCACAGTTTGGAGGCTAGAAGTCTGAATCAAATAAGCTCATGATCTGAGAATCCAGGCACTTTGGATTTTGGGGGGATAATATCAACCCACTACATTCTGCCCTCTGGCCAACTAAAATTCACATACTTCCCATGTGCAAAATACATTCACCCTAACATCCCCAAACTTTTAACCCAATCCAGCAACAATTCTAAATCAAAAATCTCATCTAAATATCATTAACTCATAAGGTTCCTAATCTTACTATCTGAATCATCTATATCAGATATGGGTGAGACTCTGGAAATGTGCCATCCTGGGTCAAGATTTCTCTCCATCTGTGGACCTGTGAAACTAGAAAACATGCTATCAGCTTCCAAAATACAATGGCGAGGCAGGCATAGGATAGACATTCCTATCAGGAGGAGGAATTAGAACGAATAAAGAGGCCAGAGGTCCCTAGTAAGCCCAAAACTTGGCAGGAAAAGTCCCAGTAGGAAAATCTCTGAGAATAATTTTCTGTGGCTTGTGTTTTGTTCTCCGGGTCCATAGCAGCAATAGATCTGCCCCCTCTGCCCTCTGCTTCTGCCACTATTTTCTCAGAGTCATTCTTCCTTTTTCTTAAAGTTAGCACATATTCATGGCCTAGTAGCTCCATTAGCCTATTTCCTGCCTATAGAATCCCAGAGGTCTGACAGCCTTCCTACATTTTAGTCTTTTTGTCTCTTTCATTCCTAGCTGGAAGTGTTTCCGCTGGTATAATATTCTCAACATCCATGCCTGTCTTCTGTGCATGAGAAGGGCATCCACATCATTAAACAAACAACGCTCCATAGTTCTTTGCTGGATAATCCCTTCTCTACTCTGGGCTTCTGTTGAGATGGCTGATGGGAGCCATGAATCACAGCCTAATCTTCTTAGCAGACGGTTGTTCAGCCATACCCTTGTCTTTCCCTCTAGGACATGCTTTCTCAATAGTAAATTTCCTAATTTTAGCATCCTTCACTATCTGGATAGATTGAGAATATACCAATGATCAGGGGCTGGTTCTTTTTTTTTTTTTTTTTTTTGCGGTACGCTGGCCTCTCACTGTTGTGGCCTCTCCCATTGCGGAGCACAGGCTCCGGACGCGCAGGCTCAGCGGCCATGGCTCATGGGCCCAGCCGCTCCGCGGCATGTGGGATCTTCCCGGATCGGGGCACCAACCCGTGTCCCCTGCAGCGGGAGGCGGACTCTCAACCACTGCGCCACCGTGGAAGCCCGGTTCTTTTTTACTAAAGAGTTTCTTCCTCAATTTCTCTCTTTCCTTTTTCATTTTACCATAAGCAATAAGGGAAGCCAAGCTGACTTTCAACACTTTGCTTAGAAATGTCCTCACATAATATCCAAGTTTATCACATACAAGTTCTACTTTCCACCAAACTTCCAGTCAAATTTTCTGCCATTTCTATAACAAGAATTGCCTTTTCTCCAGTGTCCAATAACATGTTCCTCATTTTCTTCTAAGGTCTCACCAGAGTCATCTTTGATGTTCCTATTTCTACCAACATTCTGTTCATGTGTGTGTGTATATATATATATATATATATATATATATATATATATATGTATGTATTATATAGATTATATATATATATATATTATCTAAGATGATAGAAGCTTTCTTCTATAGTGTTCCTCACTTCTTTCTGAATCCTCACTGTAATCACATTTAATTTCCAGATTTCCAAAATTCTTCTCTTCAAAGCAATCTAAGCTTTTTCTTAGAAAAACCTAAAAATTCTTCCAGCCTCTATCTATTGCTCAGTTACAAAGCCACTTCCACATATTTAGGTGTTTGTTACAGCAGTGCTCTACTTCCCAGTACCAAAATCTGTACTAATTCTCTAGGGCTGCTGTAACAAATTACCACAAATTTGGTGAGTTAAAATAACAAAAATATATGGTATCAGAGTTTTGAACGATAGAAGTCCGAAATGAAGGTGTCAGCAGGGCCATGGTATTTTGAAGGGTCTATGGGAGAACCCTTCCTTGCCTCTCCCTCAATTTTGTAACCTTGACTTTTTGTAACCTTGGGGCCTCCTGGCTTGTAGCTGCATCACTCCAATCTCTGCCTCCATCATCATGTGGCTTCCTTCTCTCTATTTTTCTGTGTCTTCTATTTTTATAGGAATACTAGTGATTGGATTTAGGGGCTACTCCAAATCCAGGGTTATTTAATGTAAAGATCTTTAACTACTTACATCTGCAAAAATGGAAGATTTGAATTTGAGGAGAAGGGACACTATTCAACACATTACAGTTTGCATGTCATAATGTTTTGCTTTCATTTTATTTTACAGGACACCCCAAATCGTTTTCTTGTATCTTTTTCTTTACCACAATCTCCAAAGGATGACTGTTTCTATTCACCCTCTTCTCTCCCCAGGAGCACTGTTGTTGGTAGACTGTCTCCTTAAGTTGTAAACACATTTTAGATTTGCCCTGTATCTTGTGTTAGAAAATATCAAAGCACATTTTCATTATTTGTTTAATATATAGAGAAAACATTTTCCTTCTGGGAATAATTTTACATCTTTCTTAACTTTTCCAGAAGTTGTTTTCATATCTACTTGGTTCTCTGAAATTATTTTTGTTGATGGAGCTTGAGGAATTGTTCTACCAGAGATTTATCATTATTTTTCTACTTATAGTAATTTGAAGTTTAATCAACTGCCATGTCCTCAGCTACTTTCTCCAAAGTCTGAATTTTAATAAAAATATTAACCATAGACTATAGTTTATTATAAAGGTATATTTGAAAGCTTTCTGAAGTAGACAACTAGAAATAACCTTATTATTATTTTAGATTATATTATTTGTTTAATTATATGCTGGTGAAATAATATACTTGACAAATACCAGTTCTTGTACAGTTAAGTAACACATGCATAAGAGAGGTGACAAACAGGTGTGTATGAAGTTAGGAATACAAAACAACAAATTCTTGAGTAAAAAGTTGGAAACAAAGACTTATGCAGATGCTTCTAAAATAAACAGATTTCGGGACTTCCCTGGTGGTCCAGTGCTAAAGAATCTGCCTTCCAATGCAGGGGACGTGGGTTCGATCCCTGGTTGGGGAAGTAAGATCCCACATGCCATGGGGCTACTGAGCTCGCGGACCTCAACAAGAGAGCCCACGTACCCTGGAGCCTGCGCACCACAACTAGAGAGAAACCCGAGAGCCACAATGAAGATCCTGCGTGCTGCAACTAAGACCCAACGCAGCCAAAAACATAAAATAAAATAAATAAATAAAATAAATAGATTTCTCTGTTAGCTAAATCATAGAGTTTTGACTGTGGTTTAGGGTGTCCATTAGTACTTTTTTATTACAATTTACAAAATTCTAAGGTAGTTTAAGCAAATGATAACAATTATACGAAAAATAATAAACCATTAGCTCACTTAATTGAAATAGATAATTACAGTTAAAATTACTTCAGACATACCTGAATTGAGGTGGCCAGTTGGTGATGTTAGACTTTAATTCCTTGCCTTAAATTCAGGATTCTCAGAGTATATGGTCACAACAGAGGAAGAAGGTATCTCTTCAACCAATGGACCTGGTAATATACAAACAAATGATCCAAATTGGCCTCCCTCGGTTCATTGGGCCATTGTCCATCAATATCTGAGTGCAGAAAGGGAATGAGTACCATGACTGACCAAGCCTAGGTAATGCGTCTACTCCTTGACTCAGGTTGATGACATTGTCTTTACCTGAAACACACTGACTCAGCAAGATTACCACGGAACTGTGGAGACACTGGAAAGAAAGAAATGTCAAGCCATGTTACCTCTCTCAACCCCTTAACTCCAGAATAAAATATGAACATTGATTTTCTATTTGAAATTGTCACAAGCGACCAGGCATTCCTTTTGAATAATAAAAGTATATGTTATTGCTATTTTGAAACTGTTGTTTGTTGGATTAAATTAAAAATTATGGTATAATGACTGTGCTATTATTTCTTTTTTGATCACATTCCAAAGCTGGAATAATGTACTTCAGGATTACTTTGTTCTCATCCTCTAGTTCCTGGGAGTGTGGCTCAGAGAAAGACTGTCTGGTCACTGTTAATCAGGTGGCATATGGGCTGATGCATCCAGTCTGAAGAACTCAAAACAGAATCTCTCCATGAAGAGATTTATATAACCCTGCTGATTTTGGCTCTGTCATGTTCACCTTGTTTATTAATACAGGTGCTACTGTCTTCTCTCTACATGCAGACAACTGGGGAGAAATTAGTGAAGTTCTTTGTTGGACTACATCTCTGTGCAGCCTCAAAAATTGAAAAGTCCATTATTTTCCCTTTTGATAATCACAGACTGTTTCAGAAGCAAATAAGCTCTAAGAGTTAGAAGGAAGGAAATTGCAATCTCAAATTTCCAAATTTCAATTGACTGAGATTTAAAGGCAAGAGGAAATAGAAGCTAATTATGAGTTTAATTGCTGGGAGAAAATATCACAGTATGGAATATGGTTATCAAATATCTGCCTTTTCCCTCATATTTATTTCTGGGAGTGAAGCAAACTAATTTTTCTGATGCAGTGGCTGTATTTACTTAGCAGAGCAAAATGAGTAAGATATGTATGCAATTACAAACACTTAAAACAATGACAGGGTTATTGATTAATTACTTAACCAATAGGAGTAATTGAGACAATGCACCATTGTAATTTTTATTCTACTTTTTTCATTTATAATTTTACCTTGAGCACTTTCCAATATCATTTGCCTTGTCAAAATATTTTTAATTGCTGCATACTATTTCTTTAAACATCTTTACCATTATTTACTTAACCAGCTTAGTTTATGAATGTTTCCAATTTTTACAAATCCAAAAAGAGCCAAATCTTTTTCTGGGCTTTGAAATATTTCCAAAAGTTTTATTTCAAGAAATATAAGGTTATTAGTATTTTAAAATTCTTAATATATAATCCCAAATTGCTTAAAAAATGGTACCAGATTATACTATACTAAATATAAAATTATATAGTAACAATATTAATCGTAATTATTTGACTTTTTTTAGCATTTGATTTGCATTCTCACAACTTAATAGTGTTATTTATATAATTAAAAAAAATTTTAAATTAACATCACTTAAAGATTGTATGCTACATTGGTTTGTGAGGGCTGCCATAACAAAATACCCCAGATCCTTTGCTTAAACTACAGAAATTTTCTTAAGTTTTGGAGGCTAGAAGTCCAAGATCAAAATGTCAGCAGGTTTAGTTTCCATATTTAAACCATCATTTTTTAATATAAAATCTCAAGTCACCCTTGATTATTATATAACATTTGAAAAATATGGTAAATTATAAAGAAAACCACTCATATAATCCAAAACTCTACTGCCAAGAAATGTGTCATGAAAATGTTGCTCCTTCCTTTTCAGAAATTTTATGTATTTATATCCAACTGAACTTAATTAGGGCCATACTAAATATAGTGCTGTTATTTTAAAATCCTGACATTACATTGGGTACAATTTTCATGAAATAAAATATACTTTAAAAACATACCTTATAAATATTATATATTTTACTTATATTTCATAATTCACTTATATTTCAAAATTTATTTTATCTTTTCTCCTTTTTATTAAAGATAGGAAATTTTAGTTTTTCACACTTTCGAGTAACACTGTACTGAACAAATAAATTCCTATACAAAATTCTTATGTATCAATGATAATTTCTAGGTTATACATTCCCAGATGTGGAACAGCTGCCTAGAATTTGAATCTCGCTACCAAGTTTAAAAAAAATCTAATTACAATCCTTGTCATATAATTCCAAAATCTGATTCATCTCAGTGCTGGCATTAGTTCATTGACTTTTCTAATTCAAGTTGCGATTTTCACTGCTTTCGGGTATGGAGAGCGATTTTTTAAAAAGTGTCCCGGGCATTTTCGCTATTATGTTGGAAAATGGTGAGTCCTATTTAAACCTTTTATTTTAGCAGACAGTCACCTGAAAAGGAAGAAACAGCTTATCCAGGCTAGGTCGGTGGGTGCTTCTAGATGGGGGGAAGGGAGTATCCATCCTGCAGGGACAAAGTACCAAGCCTTGTGACAAGGTCTTACCTTCTGTGCTGCCCAGGTATGTGGAGTCCCTATGTAGGGCTGGTAGGGACAGAAAGTACTTCCTGGACAGATGCTTGTTAGAGCAAGATTCCTTTCACCAGTGCTGCCAGGCCACTCAGAGTCTCAGGGCCTACAGGAAAGGAGAGAGCTTCCCTCTGTTTGCAATTGACCCTCCTCATTGGGGCCGTCAGCAGGATTCCTTTGGATAAAGAGGAGGAATAATCCTCCCTGGGCCACCTTCCATTGCTAGGTTGGTAGTTAGAAAACTGTGGGCCATGGTTACTTTTTCTGTTCGGTGGCAATTGTAAGTCATTCTGTCGCCTATGTTGTTACCCCAATCCTGGGTCACTATCCAGTCTGCTTTTCACTTTCCATCTTTAAGCGTTCTTGGTTGCCTCCTCGTGAATTTTTTCTAGGGTTTATAGTTGTATTTAGTGAGAAATGAGTCTGCACCACCTTGTAACAGACCGGAAGTCTCTCCATGATATCTTTTAACTAACTATTCCTGAGTTTATGTGTATGCCATATTTTTTCTTGTGTCTCTCTTGAATAGCACATTATCACACACATACACATTATCACACACATACACAGTATAAGTCATATCAGCAGTGGCTTCATTACAGATGCAGTCAACTTCACAGCCATAAAATCATGTTTCTTTGAGAAAAAAAAAAGCGTGAAATTACCTTTAAGAAATATAGACATAAACAAAGGTTTTTGCTCCAGGACACAGCATAGTACTCTGAGGGTTTAAGTATCTGACTTAGCAATACTTTGACAGTGTTCTTCAGAGAGGACATTTTCTATCAAAAGGCAAGGTTTTATTGCCTCTAAATGGAATAAAATCCTTTCTGCTTTTTTTCAGTCTATCTTGCCTCCTGTGGCTATTGCAGCTGTCTCAGGCTTCAAATTTGAGATATGTCTGTAGCATGAGTAAAAGAATACAGTTGTTCTGAACTTGGCTCTTCCATGCTCCTTCTCTGGTTTTCTGCTGAAGCCTCCAGCAAACTCCACTCCTTCTTTGAACTTTCCTTGACCAGAGTCAGTGAGTGACCAGCTGTGCATAATATGAAGATTCTGGAAACAGCATTTATGATGCTCTATGCCCAAGGTTGGAGGTGTCCAGCACATTCTATTTAGAAGGAGAGTGGTATAATGGAAAGAACGTGAAATTTGCAGGTAAAGAAAACCTGGTGTTTTAAGCTCTACTTCTTACTAGTTATGTGACATTTTGCAAAAATCTTGAGGCTGAGTTACCCCTTCTGTAAAGTGGGGAATAATGCCCCCATATTTTGGAGGAAGATTAGGATTAATGTAAGAAAAAGACGATACACACAGTACAGATTTAATAAACACAGCTATTAAGGTTATGTGCAAAACCACAAGAAAGATAGACACTCAGAACAGCCTCCCAGAGTTGCCAATATGCCTTTCCAGCTCGTTTCTGCCTAGATCTGCTTCTCAGCACATTAGAGCATGAACAAAGATGCTGCCCTTACCCAGTCAATGGTCCATGAATGAGTATTTATTTATGTCAACCACATTTTTTCTCCTCCTCGGTATGTCATATGAAATTCCCAGAGAGAACTGTAGATGTCTGACATTTTCTGCTCTGTATTTCTAAATCCTACATATGTCTCATTACCCTTCTTCCTACCCAACTTGTTCACACAGTCCCCTTTACGTATAGTTTTTGTGTCTCAGTTGACCTTGAAGTAGGAAGGACATATCTTGCTCTGTATTTGGTCTCTGAACTGAGCCTCACTCTTTTTTTTAACTAGTCCTCATTCTCCATGCTATTATTAACTCTAAAAAATTCTCCTTTCCTTTCCGTACTTGGTTGTCTCCTTTTTGATATCCAGCATGATGCACATTCGATAAGTAATGGTGATCCTGGGGACAGACACTGACAACGGCAGGGCCGGTAAATGGCTCCACCAGCAACTTGTGCAGTAGCCATGGGAGTAGGCTTTAAAGACAGGAGTAACATCTCAAAACAAACTTCACTTTCTTTATAAGTTTGCCTCAGGATGGTCTGATCATCATGAGAGTTTGGAGACCAATGACTTTTACATAATTTCAGAGCAAAATAAATATGAACAACTGATGCATTTTTAAAGTGATGACATGACTAAGATGGGTCTCATTTGTCCACTCTCCACTTCTGGGTTAGAGACAGCAAAAAGATACACTTGCATGAATTTTGGAAAGTAGAAGTGAAGTGGCAGACATTACTCTCTGAAGGTTAAGTTCAGTTAGAGACTGCAAAGGTGCTGGGGAGTTCCAGCTTGTCCTGGCTCACCCCACTTCATGGCCAGCTCTTCTTCCTGGCTTCTGGTTGACCAACAATAATCCCAAGAGCACCACTGGAGGAAGAGGCAACAGTCTTCTACAGGCATCTCCATAAGCTGTCCTCCATGCCCACACCCTGGCAGGTGGGCACCCCTGGCTTACCAGACTTCCCTGCAAGCTCTGACTTTTCCACCTGCATCAGTGTTTAGGAGGGCTGGTTAAGGACTTTTCTCTGATCCTCCAGAACCCTTTGTGGCCTTAGTTCCCAAACTCCTCTCTCAATTGTGTTATGTCTAGTTTCTCTCATAGGTGCTTATTCTATAATAGTCATAATAGTTCAACTTCCCTGATCTAATCCTGACTGACACAGAAATGTTCTATTTTTTTTTTTTTCAGTACGCGGGCCTCTCACTGTTGTGGCCTCTCCCATTGCGGAGCACAGGTTCCAGACACGCAGGCTCAGTGGCCATGGCTCACGGGCCCAGCTGCTCCGTGGCTTGTGGGATCTTCCCAGACCGGGGCACGAACCCGCGTCCCCTGCATCGGCAGGCGTACTCTCAACCACTGCGCCACCAGGGAAGCCCAGAAATGTTCTATTTTTAATTTTCTATTTATAATTATAGCTATTAGCAGTTTGTTTTATTTCTGATTCCAAAGACTATAGATTTAAGTAGTATTTTATGGACACATATAAAGGACATTTTATTGCTATTAATGAATGGAATGTTCAGCATCAGGTTTTTATCAAGAGTATCCTAAATATTTTGTATTAAAACAATAAGTTGAGTAGAGGGCTCAAGAGTATGATTTGGGGATCAGTAGACCTGGTTTGAATTCCATCTTCCTCATTTATTGTTTGGGTGATTTTTTTACAGTTATTTAACATCTCAAAATGTCAGTTTCTTCACATGTAACACTGAGATAATATTTATTTCGTGGCGTTGCTCGAATTATTTAGTTCATTTAACGAAATCTCTGGCACATAATAGGTAATATTATTATGAGGTGACTACCATTTATTAACTCTCTGTACTAAGCATGTCCTTTGCATCACCTTTAATTAACAGCAGTCAGTGTGATAGTTCTTACAGTTGTTCTTTTCTGGACAGGAAGATTGAGGTTCAGGCCCTCCTCCTTACAGACTGAATGTCTGTACTAACTTATAAATATGTGTCATAAAAAAAGCTTTATTTAACCTTATGGAATAATAATCAGGAAATAGTAATTTTGATTCACCAGACTAACTGAAGAGTGAAAAGACAGGAATAAGCCAAAGAGGTAGGTCACCCAAGATTATATTTACCTCATGTTTCACCATGAATCACATGCATTTCTCCAGGAAATTTGTTTCCTAAGTTAAAACAGTGAACTTGTTTTGCACCTTCTCAGTAAATATGACAGTGCAAAAACACGGAGTTAGTTCTGAAGGGTAATTGAAAAACAGAAGCAAATTGACCTCATATTCAAAAATTTCCACTGATAATTCTCCACACACACATAGTTCGCTAAAGCCAGCTAAAAATTAATAGACTTTTAAACCTTAGAAGAGCACATCAGCTTCTGTGGAACTATTACAGCAGCAGTGGCTGTTATGAGTTGTGTAATCAAACTTTTTGTAATCTTTTCCCTCCAGCTCTGACACCTAATATCTGTGCATCTTTGAACATATTTTTAAGTCACCCTGAGATTCAGTTCTGTCATCTGTAATAGGAGAATAACATGTACTACTATGGGAATAGTGTGGACATTAAAATGAAATTATAAAAAAAGACAGTTTGATGATATACAGACAAAAGACTTGAAAAGACATTTCACCAAAAAAGATAGCTAGATGGCAAATGGGCCATGAACATATGCTTAACATCATTATTCATTAAGGAAACTGAAATTAAAATTACAACAAGCCATCACTACACACCTATTATAATGGCCCCCAAACAAAATGAAACTAAACAAACAAACGAATCTAACAATAGCAAGGGCTGGAGAGCATGCAGAGCACCTAGAACTCCCATGCACTGATGATTGGAATGAAATATTATGCAGCCACTTTGGAAAAGAGTTTGTATTAAGTAAAATATACGCTTGCCCTATGACCTAGTAATTCCAGTCTCAAGTATTTACCCAAGAGAAATTAAAAATTATATTCATGCAATACATTTTATATCTAGGTTTATAGTAGATTTATTCATAGTCACCAAAAGGAGAAAGATCCAAATGTTCTTCAGCTGGTAAATGTGTAAACAAACTGTCATAACTCCATACAGGGAATGCGCCCCAGCAGTAAAGGGAGTAGACTACTGATGTGACAGCATGGATGATCTCAGCTGTGTCAGGCTAAGTGGCAGAAGATAGACTCAATAGAAATCTATGTGGATGACGGAATTGTTCTAGATCTTGATTTTTGTTATAGTTACATTAAAGTATAATGGTGTCAACACTCAAAGAACTGCACACTGGAAAGAGTGGGTTTACTCCATGTAAATTACACCCCAATAAAAAGACAACCTTGCATTTGTTCAGCTTTTTGTAATTTACAGTGTGCATTTCGTACATCTTCTATTCTCTCTTCAGACAACTTAGGTGGTAGATATGATTCTTGTCTTCATTTCACAGTAAAGAATGAAACACTGAATACAAACAAAACAGGATCAATTCCAGGTTTCCTAACCAGATTTTCTCTCTGGCAGACATTAAGATGCTGAGGTGTGTTTCTCTGAACCTAAGTAGTTTGATATTTTAAAAACACCCTATGGTATTTTTCCTATTTAATAGCTTTGTGACAAAAAATATCCCAAGGTATCACACTTTTGAAGCTATTTTTTCTCATTCTAAGAAAAGAGTGCAAACTTTCCTGGGATAATGGACTATCCATTGAAGTTTCATATTTTGAATCTTTATTCTATTTCTATTCTTTTCCTGAAAAAAAAGAAGTTAAATCATACATCAACACACCTCCTGCAAAACTACCCCAAGGGAGCTGCTTGTGGAGAACCTAAGAACAGGTTAGTTTTGTTTCTTCCTGTAAATTTTCTTTCCAGGGATGGTAAATGAGACAAGCTAGCTGGTCAGCTTTGAAGACACTCAAAGCATTCATGTGGCACCATGCAGATTACTTTTCTTTAGTGAGACAGGCATTTATCCTGCTTCTTTTCTCCTGTAGAGAAAGGCAGCCACACAAAGACATTTAAACCTGATGCGACAAGCAGAATAACCACTCACCCTGACATAAAAGTACTCCCTGAGGAACAATAGCAGACCTCTTTTCCCCCAGTATTTAACCATCAGATGAACTGAGAGGCCAAACCAGGGCACTAACACTTTTCTAGCTATTCAGACTGGTGACCACCAACCCCTCAGTGTAATTAGGGAACAATCTTAATCTTCTACTTTGCTAAAGAAATTTAGGCTGATTTTAAGTGGGAACCACATGGGTATCCTCATAGGAACTGAGACAGAATTTGCTTTGGTTCCTTGTAACTTATGAGCCACATTCACTGAAGGGGGAGGATTAGTGGAGAACCATTAAAAGACCCATAGAACATGTGGTTATTTGGCATCAAATTGAGATATGTAGGAAGGGTCATTAAGGGGGAAAAACACTGAATTTAGAGTCACTTCTATGTCTGCTACTTATTTATTATTGGTAACTTTAGCAAGGCCTGGGGCTTTTGTTTGGTGGTTAGTCAGGACTCTTTGATCATGAGACAGAAAGTCAACTGAAATAACTGAGAGAAATGGTGGTTTGGGTATAAGAGTACCAGATGTGTTTTGGAGCCTAAAACATAACAAAAGCTGGGTTGGCAAAAGAGCTGAAATAAGAGCTGGGATTCCAACAAAACGCTCTGCTCCCAGGTAAATTTCTTTATCAAATTTGTGTCAGATGCCCCCTTCTAGAACAAAAAAAATGTAATCAGAGGGATGAACAACTAGACTGACAATATTGAAGGGTAGTAACCTCTGGGCAAGTAAACTGTGTGGGGCTGGGAATAATTTCTACTATATCTTCTCTGCCTGCCACTCTGTAGGCAGGGGTAGGGGAAATTTCTAGTCAAGCTCTCTAGTGATGCATTCTGGTTATTCTCTAGTGTGGTGAACACATACTTTCTGCAACTGTGGTGCCCACATACTTTGCAATCGAGTTGGCAGAGATGCTGCTTTGTACAATGTGGATTCCTGGGCGTTACCTAAGATTCCTCAGGCTGGAATGCAGGAATTGGCATTGTCATAATATTCCCTAGAACATTCTTAGGCACATTAAGAATGGGGACCCAGTGCTCCACACCCTTCATTTGTAATTGAAAATAATCAGTTTGATGCTTGCTAAAGTCCTTTTAATTCTAGAAATGGACTCTTCTTACCAAGTGTAAGGTCTAGAAACTATAATCTGCTATATGGAACCTTTTGAGTACACTCAAATGTGGAATTTGCAGGGGTACAATCTGTCAAATTTGTTCCCTAATATATCACTGGCACTTAGAGCAGTGACTGGAACATAGTAGGCACTCAATAAATATTAGCTGCCTTTGTTAAACCATTGAATGCTCTTATGCATATTATTATATGGTAGCAAAATAATGCAAAAGTAAATAGTAAAAGAGAAGAACAATTACTTTGTTGTCTAAGAATAGACTCACAGTGCTGTTAGATCATAAGCTGGAGTAGTACATTGTTAATCCATATTCATCTCTTTATGTACTCTTTATATTCTCTTCTTAACCTTCATCACTTATAGTGAGCCAAACCACCAGCTTCCACCCCAAATTCATGTTCTTTTCACTGCAAGACATTATTTCCTCATGGGCTTTTTTTCTTTCTAGTTTGTAAGTATCAGCAATTTGAATAAATTTGCTTAGTAAAGTGCAATCCACCTGAGTTTACCTTTACTAGTCAAGTGAAGTATAATAACAAATCTCTGTAGGTATGAGACAGAACTTTGGAAAGACATCTACTATCTTGACGACATACGTAGAGTACTGATGATCTTGTTTATTTTAACCAATCCCCTCCAATTTTTTCTTTTTTTAATATTAAATATATGTTTAAATATTTTGCTGTACATGACCAGCACACCCAGTGAAATGATCAGTAAAACCAGTGAAATCATACAGAAAAATACAATTAATTCCACCTATCACTTCTTTATCTCCTAAAAAGAAAAGAAAAAAAAGCTTACAGCCTGACATATAATATGTATTCACACATAGAAGTTTTTGTTGTTGGTTGTTTTTGTTGTTGTGTTTTTAAAGGGAAGGTATTCTCAATCTCAAGATTGCTTTGGCTATTCGGGCTCTTTTGTGTTTCCATACAAATTGTAAAATTTTTTGTTCTAGTTCTGTGAAAAATGCCATTGGTAATTTGATAAGGATTGCATTGAATCTGTAGATTGCTTTGGGTAATATAGTCATTTTCACAATGTTGATTCTTCCAATCCAAGAACATGGTATACATGGTATATCTTTCCATCTGTTTGTATTGTCTTTGATTTCTTTCATCAGTGTCTTATAATTTTCTGCGTACAGGTCTTTTGTCTCCTTAGGTAGGTTTATTCTTAGGTATTTTATTCTTTTTGTTGCACTGGTAAATGGGAGTGTTTCCTTAATTCCTCTTTCAGATTTTTCATCATCAGTGTATAAGAATGCAAGAGATTTCTGTGCATTAATTTTGTATCCTGCAACTTTACCAAATTCATTGATTAGCTCTAGTAGTTTTCTGGTGGCATCTTTAGGATTTTCTATGTATAGTATCATGTCATCTGCAAACAGTGACAATTTTACTTCTTCTTTTCCAATTTGGATTCCTTTTATTTCTTTTTCTTCTCTGATTGCTGTGGCTAAAACTTCCAAACTATGTTGAATAATAGCGGTGAGAGTGGGTAACCTTGTCTTATTCCTGATCTTAGAGGAAATGCTTTCAGTTTTTCACCACTGAGAATGATGTTGGCTATGGGTTTGTCATATATGGTCTTTATTATGTTGAGGTAGTTTCCCTCTATGCCCACTTTCTGGAGAGTTTTTTATCATAAATGGGTGTTGAATTTTGTCAAAAGCTTTTTCTGCATCTATTGAGATTATCGTATGGTTTTTATCCTTCCATTTGTTAATATGGTGTATCACATTGTCATAGAGAGTGAAGTAAGTCAGAAAGAGAACAACAAATACTGTATGCTAACGCATATACATGGAATCTAAAATAATGCTACTGATGAACCTAGTGGCAGGGTAGGAATAAAGACACAGATATAGAGAACGGACTTGAGGACATAGGGTGGGAAGCAGAAGATGAGATGAAGTGAGAGAGTAGCACTTACATATATACACTACCAAATGTAAAATGGATGGCTAGTAGGAAGCAGCCGCATAGCACAGGGAGATCAGCTACGTGTTTTGTGACCACCTAGAGGGGTGAGATAGGGAGGGTGGGAGGGAGGTTTAAGAGGGAGGGAATATGGGGATATATGTATACTTATAGCTGATTCACTTTGTTGTACAACAGAAACTAACACAACATTGTAAAGCAATTATACTCCAATAAAGATATTTAAAAAAATAAAGGGAAGGTATTATACACATTTTGTTGCAACTTGCTTTTCTCAATTAATAGCACCTATGGATATCCCTCCAGTTATCAGATTATCTAAATCAGTTTTAGAATTTGGATTTAACACAACATTTTTACTCTTTACTATAAATAGATATTCAGATTGGCTTCAATGCTTTGCCAATATAAACCATACAACAGTGACATTTTTTTCACATATATATTTAAACACAGGTTTAATTTTCTACAGATTAATTTTTCAAAAGTGTGGGTCAAAGGGTATACAAGTTTTCAACTTAAATGGGCTCTTCCAAATTAGTTTTTAAATAAAAGTTAATATTTTCTCTAGCAATATGTCCATTTCATAATACCTTCACCAATATTAGATGTTGCTCTATTATTTTCCCTTAATTTTATAAGACAACATTGTGTCTCACTATAGCTTTACCTTTTATTTTCCTAAACTACTGATGAGGCTGGGCGACTTTTAATACGTTCTTGAGTCATTTTGTTGCAATTAAATTTCAAAGAACTTGGAACAATTATTTAAGTTACCCCTTCAGGAACCTCCTTAGAAACATTCCCTTTAACTTGAAAAATGAAAATAGGTTACTTGGTGTCAAGTATATGGATACTGACATTGTGAGAGAGTGGGACACTGGATGGGAATGGGCCTCAGTCTTGATCAGGGAGAAGTGTGAGGAAAGCCACATGGGGGAGCTTGAGCTACTGGCAAAAGCTGGGGACATTTAGCGCTAAAGGGAGACTAGACCCAGTGTCCTTCTGGAAGGACTCTGGGTACCTGGAGAAGCAGGGCTGTGCTGTTACGTCTGGATAGAACAGACTTAATTAAGGAGGAAGAATACATGTAGAGAGGCTTTGTTTTCTCAACCACATGCCAGGCCAGACTGGAAGAAGAAACAAATCTGCCAGCAGATCACAAATGAAACATGCTAAGTAGTGACCAAGAGCCAAGTTTTCACATGTAAATCAAATATAGAAACACCAGCCAATGAGTCCTGTAGTTTTGTGTAAGTTCTGGCCCTACTTAGAAGGCTATGTTTTCTTCTGAGAAAAACAATAATCAGCTAAAGCTTCTGAGCAGCAACCAGATGGCCAGGGGTATGGGTGACCACAAAGCCCTGGTGATTTACTGAGGGAACACCTTCATTACCCCCTTGCCATCTACATCCTGTGGAATGTCAGGCCCTTGCATGTTTACAACAAAGGAAATGTAGACCTAACCGGATGAAATGACCTCTGGAAGCCTCTCCCATTCCTTGAAGCCATTTCTCACTCCAGACCCTAGACACCCACCTATTCCTTTGTAAGCCTGATGCATTTGGAATTCTCAAATCTGTTGATATGGTCATTGCCGTGCACCTCAACTTGAGGGGTAATCTCTTTCTAAGCCTCTGAGCAAGCAGCCACCTTTTACTCTCCAGGGCCCCTCTACACAGAGCTATCATTCTTCTGGCAGCCTGGAGACAGCAGGCTTACTAATTCACTTCCCTCTGCTTGGAGATAGGTCAGCTTGAACATGCCCAGGGTCTTTCTGAACGACCTGATTCAAGGCAGGCTAACCTTTCAACAGAGAGAGTCACAGAGAATTGCTGGTTCTCTGTGGGAAAATCACACAAAAAGAATGATTCTGCTGCCCTTTGGAGAAATTGAAGTCTGCCTGAGATAACCGTTGTTTCTTCTATTCCAAAGAAGATGCATTGTCCACAGAGTGAACACCAATCAACTGAGCTAATTTGACTATCTTAATTCAAGGAGGGTAAGCAAAGAAAAAAGGACTATTGGAATACAATGTCACTTCTGATTTCTCCCTCTTCAAAATGGATGGTCAGTCCTCCAGATGAGTCACTTTTTCAGTGACTCATTTTAATGGAATAGACCAATGCCTCTAATTCAGAAAATCTGTCTCCTCTTTAAAAACAATTTTGACATAATCCCATTTACAATATAAGTAAGTGGTTGCTAGTTCTCAAAGTGTTTATCCCTGAGTATAATATGATACAGCAAAATGGCACAAGATGCAGGTCAAGAGAGTTGACAGAAATAAAGAGGGAGGGTCATTTTTGAAGATGTTGCCAGTGGGGCATGTTATTGCTAAAACATATTGTCGGAAGCAAATTATATATTATAGCAGCCTCACTGATAGAGCTGCAGCTTCTGAAATAATGAAGATGCAAAATTACATGGTATTAATCCTTTGGTACCTCCATCTGATTCTCTTTAATGACATTTCATGCTTAATAATGCCATAATGATAGTTTGTATTGACTGTTCCATAAACAGAATGCCATGTGAGCATATGTCATGTGCACGCATGCATAGCAAATGGAAAAAGAGAAGACTTAATTGTATGTGTGAAAGATAATGTCAAAATACTTTTACAAGTTAGGTTACATTTTATTACACACGTGGTAGGAGATGATGTTCTGTATCAAGCTGATAAGGGCAAATTTGGCAGATCCACATTACATTAATAGTGCTTTATATGAGATGAAATTCAAGTAATCACTCTGGAAAATTTAAAGAATGAGATGATTCGTATATTTAACTCTTCCTAATTTTCTATTTTGGAAATTAATTGACAACTACAATACCAATTATTCAATTTGACCAACAGCTATTGGACTGTTCTATACATCTGTTAGGTTTTGATTATCTCCTGACCCCCCAAAGTTCACATCTGTCTCCACCACAGAAGACTGTCATCTTATCCCAAGGTCCCCAAAAGTCTCAACACATTAAGCATCAACTATGAATCCAAAATCTCATTTATATCTTAGAAGTCCCAAATATTATATAATAATATTATATATATTATATAAATTAAGTATCTGTGAGACTCTAAGAATAATTTATTCTGGGGCACAATTCCCCTCCATCTGTGGACCTAAAAATACTTAAGAAACAAGTTATTGGGTCCCAATATATGTTGAGACCAGCTTAGAAAAATATTTATAGCATTCTGGCTCCAAAATTGAGAGAGTAAAAGGGAAAAAAGGAGTCACCCTTACCAAGTAGTTTGGAAATCCAGCCAGGTGAACTCCATTTGCTTTCAAGCCCTGGAAATAATCCTCTTGGACTCAGGGCTCCAACCTCTGGGCTTATAGCACTGTCCCCTGGATTTGCAACTCTGCCCTCTGTTCAGGCCAGGAGAATTCTGGAGGCCTTTGATATTGCACTCTTTCTGCCCCTTTCAGTGCAAGCTGGAAGAAGTTCTCCTGTATAACGTTCTCAAGAACCATGTGGGTTTCCTAGGTATGTTAGTGGGGATTCTCTCCATTAAGCAAGAGGCTCATCTATGGACCTTTCCTAGATAATCCCTTCTCTATTTTTGTTTTTTACCGATATGGCTGAGGGAACATACCCTTATGTTTCTGAGATGTTCTCTGGTATCATTGGTCAGATCTGTGGGTTGTACCCTTAATCTCTTCAAAGAGTCTTTGTGTGACTGAATGTTCTGATCTTTTCATCTTTCTAAGATGTTAGCAAAAAGTTGCACAGCCACATCCTCAGTCTTTATTCTAGAGTATGCTTTTCTGATAGGATAGCTCTTAATTTTAGCAGTTTTGCCATCTGGAGAGGCTGAAAATTCCCCAAACTACCTAATCCTACTTCCTTTTGGTTTAACAGGTTTTTCCTTAAATCATTTACCTCTATCCTCTCTCATTTTACTGTAAGCAGTAAAAAATAAACCAGACCACATCTCTAACACTTTACTTGAAAATCACCTCAGATAAAGGTCCAATTTCATCATTTACAAGTTCTGCTTTCCATGTAACTTCAGGACCCAATTGCACTAGGCTTACTGCCACTATGTAACAAGAATTTCCTTTCTTTCACTTTCCAATAACATTTTCCTCATTTCCTTCTGAGGTCTCAACAGCAGGGACTTAAAGGCTCGTATTTCTATTAACAGTCTGTGCATAATAATTTGGAAATTCTCTGAGATGACTTGCATTTTTTCTGCCATGCTTCTTACTTCCTCTGAGCCCTCACTAGCAGAATCTTTAACATCCATATTTCTGTTGACAGTCTGTTCAAGGCAATCTAGACATGTTCTATCATGTTTCTCAAAATTCTTCCAGCCTCTGCCCAATTCCCAAGCCACTTCTTCATTTTTAGGTATTTATTACAGAAGCACTCGACTTTCAGGTACCAAAATATTCAGAAACTTTCTATTGAAGCTGTAACACATTTTCACAATGGTAGTGTTTTAAAAAAATACAATAAGTCAGATATCTAACATAGGTCTCACCAGGATAAAAATCAAGGGGTCAAGAGGCCTGCATTCCTTTCTGGAGGCTCTAGGGGAGAAGCCATTTCCTTGCATTTTCAGTTTCTAGATGCCACTGACATCCCCTGGCTCATGGCCCCCTTTCCCCACCATCTTCAAAGCCAGCAACACTGCAGTCTCTTTAATCTTTTTGCAGTCCTCATATCTTTGACTCACTACAGCTGGTAAAATTTCTCTACTTTTAAGAATTCATATAATTAGGTTGGTCCCACCTGGATAATTCACAGTAATTTCCCCATCCCAGTGTCCTTAATCTTAATCACATCTGCAAAGTCCTTTCTGCCAGAAGGTAACATATTTATAGTTTCTAGGGATTAGGACATAGATAATTTTTTCTCTTTTAGGGGTGTGAGTGGGGAGGGGTGCATTATTCTGACGACCACACTATAGAACTCATTGTCCCACAATAAAATTAATCAGATAGGTGGAGAAAAATTCTGTTCATGATGAGTCAGGTAAAAAAGAAAGCTTGAGGATAAAGCATTTCCTTATTTAGTGGGTTAAAAAATAAGACAAATCTAAAAACATCTCGGTTTAAGGAGTGATTAACTCATTTATAATAAACATATGCACAAATTCCCTACTGTGTCATTTCCTGGCTAGTTAACAATTTCACATACCATAAAAAATTGAATAAAGCTTTAAGGCCAACCTTGAAAGCTATTTCCAAAGGAAAAATAAATTGGAAACTCATCTTCTATCCAGTCTATCCTCCATGTGTAGATGTGCTCCAAGAAAATGTTAGAATTGAGGTCAATACCAAAAGAGACAGTGTATCTTTATATAAACTCAAGCTAACAAGATTAATAATTTAGGAAATTGGCAGAAGAAAATGAGATTTGTTCAAAAGTTGTAAGGAAAGTATAGACAGTAAAAATCAAATTTATTTCACCAAAGTCTCTGGACACTTGAATGAGTCCTTAGTATTGGAAGAAACAATTTTAATATAAACAAAATGAAGTCATACTCCAAGCAGCTACTGTGATTGGCTTCCCCAAATCCATTTCCAACCATTAATTCCCCTGCTGCCTTTAACTACAGAAGTTTGAAATTGAAAACTGTGTTTCCTAATCTACCTACTATAGCTCTGCATAGCCGGGACATCCAATTTAGGTGTGTAAGAAAATGTTTAGGTCATCTGTAAGATTCAAATGGATAAAACATTGCTTTCTTAACTACAGCTGTACCATTTCCCCCTTCTTCCTGCCTTAGATGGGAAAAGGAGGCTTAGAACTGAGGAAGTGATATTGTTACCATAATGTCAGGGTAAGGAGAATTGCAGAGGTTCTGGCCCTGACAGCGCGAATCCCACAGAAACTGCCTATCTTTTAAGCCACTGTAAATCAAATCTTCTTTGAGTATAATCTTAACATTTTGCTAAGTAATAAAATCAGTGAAAGATTTATAGTAATTTTAGTTTTATAAAAATATTGAGGGAAATGAATGAATGCTAAAGATCTGAATTGGGGATGGGGAAGGGCAACTATTTCATAATACATTGGATCATTGAATATTATTCGTTTTTTTTTTTTTTTTTTTTGGCGATATGCGGGCCTCTCACTGTTGTGGCCTCTCCCGTTGTGGAGCACAGGCTCTGGACGCGCAGGCTCAGCGGCCATGGCTCACGGCCCAGCCGCTCCGCGGCATGTGGGATCTTCCCAGACCGGGGCATGAACCCGTGTCCCCAGCATCGGCAGGTGGACTCTCAACCACTGTGCCACCAGGGAAGCCCTGAATATTATTCTTATACTGATGCAGGACCTTGTCAGATACAGAGAGCTGGGCTGAGCAAGGGATAAGGGGGAAGGCCTAACTCACGCTATTGGGAGAAGACATAATTACCAAAATCACTGTGAATAGAAAAAAAAAAAAAAAGAAAAGAAGAAAAAGAAATGTAATGAGAGAGTAGAAGCCATAGTCTTTGGGAATAGTGATCTTAGAGAGAAATAATGATTTGTCTCTGTTTCATCAAGCATGCTTGAATTGTATTCTGTCAATTTTACAGATTTATTTTTACAAAACTTTCATATCTTTTACAGCTGTCTGTTCATTGACGATGTCAGATTCATGGAAAGAATTTTGAAAGTCACCTTATCTTCATGGGAACCTGGCCTGTACTCTGAAAGTGTCAGCAGCCTGCCTGAGTTTAACAGGGTCTCATTCATGTCAAGTAGACTACAAGAGAAATAGCAGAGACACAGACAAATGTCACATTGAACATTCTTTATTTGGGAAAGGCCTGAACAATAAAACTGTATACTCCACAAAATAAGATGCTTCCCACTTGTGGCATCTGATAAGTCTTAAAATATCTCTGGGATGATCCAGATTTTACACTCAGATGTCCTCCAACTACTTTGCATGCACCTGAGGAAATAATTGACACTATTCTAGTTTATAGGGAAGGAATAAGTTCTGGTTCTATTGGACCATTAAGTTGTTAAATGGTTATGAACCGCTTCTGCCCCTCCTTAAGGACCATCACCACTCAAACTTCACTGCCTTCATTTGGGTGTTTGATTTGGGCAATTCCACATGCTCCATAAGAAATAATTTAGTATGTCTGTGAGATAGATGACAGGGTTTGGATCTTTTCTCCTGGGAGATTTAACCTGGAAATTCTTTTTAATGCTAATAGCAGTTATTCATGTCAAGGCTGGCATATCGATGGAGGAATACACTCCTAAATCTGTTTTTACAGTTTGTGCATACTTTGAAGAATTTTACCACCATATGGTCTTCAAAGATTTGTTGTCATTCGACCCACAGTGGTTACAAAGTAACGTGTATATCGTTGTTACAGGTACACTACACCTCTATCCTGAGAAAGAAGTCTACACTAAAAATGTTAAAGGCTAGAGGAAAGGGAAGAGGTATAACCTATGTGATGAAATAGAATCTCACTTATACCACAGCAACCTGGAGAGACATAGATGGTCATTGGATGAGAGATGTATACATTTTTCCTTATTATGTGTCTACAAAGGGATGAAAGAAATAAAGGAAGGGTAACACCAGAAACTGTTGCTCTCTGTGATGAAAAATCTGACTAGGAAATGGCATACAGCTTACTAGTTCAGGGACAGGACTGACAAGGTTCGAATTCTGGCCATGCCTCCTTTTACCTGCATCATCTTAGCAAAGCGATTTAGTATCTCTTTGCTTCAGATTCTTCATATGTAAAGTTGGTAAATAATAATATGCCAACTTTGAATTAAAATCAGCTCATCTTTCACATGTTTTAAGAAGACAATTGTTCTTGCCTAACCTACATTGCCATTTTGGTGGGTTGTGGGAGAAGAAACTTAACAATATATGTGACCGGGGTTTGAAAATAAATAAGTGTAAGTGAAGATTACTATCCATGTAGGCCCTCATCTATGCAGTAACATATTTAAAGTCAAAGACACCATAACTGAAATAACTCACTTATTTCTTCTGTTAAGCCCAACTGCTGCATATACCAAAAAAATTAAAAAAAAAACACTTACAGTATATGATTTTGAATCATATAAATATTGCCCATTCTGTAAATCATGATTATTTGTTCAGTTTTCCTGCAGAAATCTGGTGTGTTATCAAATATATCCCCACAGATTCCATCTCAATTTTCTTCTATTAAAGCTACTAAAACTACTCATCATTTTTTCCTTCAAAATTTACTTATCAATGCTTCAAATAACAGCAATAATAATAAATTACAAAGTGTCTAATAAATTATCATGGAGGAATGCTTCAAAGTATCTGCAAAATTTGGATTGGACTTTGTAATAGCTGGTGTGGTAGGCAGAATGATGTCTCCACAAAAATGTCACATGCTAACCCCCAAGTCTTGTGAGTACTTTATATAGCAAAGTGGACTTTGAAGATGCAGTTAAGATTATAGACCTGAGATGAGGAGATTATCATGGATTTTCCAGGTGGGCTTAATGTAATCATACAAGTTCGTAAAATCAGAGACTATTTCCCAGTTTTGGTGAGAGAGACATGACAGTGGAAGGAAAGTCAGGAGAGATTCAAGAGAGAGGGGGAGTCAATCCACCATTGCTGGCTTTACATTGGATGGAAGGTCATGAACCAAGGAATGGGGGCACTTTCTAGAAACCGGGAATGTCCCTTAGCTGACAGCCAGCAAGGAAGAGGAGACTTCATGCCTACAACAACAAGGAAGTAAAATCTGTCAATAATGAGAATGAGTAAGGAAATGGATTCTCTCCTAAACCTTCCAGAAGGGAGTACAGTCTTACTGACCCACGTTGGACATCTGACCACCAGAACTATAATATAATAAATTAATATTTTTAGGCCTCTAAGTCTGTGGTAATTTATTATAACAACAGTAGGAAATACAGTTGACATACAGTATACCCTATGTGTTTATTATTTTGCTAATATATTATTCCTAATTAATTTAGTAGAGTTGTGTGATTATCTAGGACAATTCTTGGTCCTCAGTTTACATATGTAACCCATTCCTGTGGATCGATATCTGAGCTCTGCTTTATATGCTTGTTTATGGATATTCACAGAAGCAGTGATGGGCTTAAAGGTGTAATTCTTTAAGATAAGCAGAAGGGGATGGGAATTAACCTTGGAACAAGTGAGTATCCTGGGGATGGGGATAACTTCAGTGCCTAGCCAAAGACAACCGTGAGCTAACTTAGAGAAGGCCATCAAGACAGTTTCTTTTAGAAAACTCTAGGGGGTTCTCAAAAATTGGATTTCTTGAGAAATCTTGTGCCTTGAAAAAGTTAACCAAATCCAAAGTTGATGTTAGAGAGCTCAACAAGAACAGTCATTCCCAACTGCTTTTTGGTCCACGACAGCATTTAAGTTGGTCCCTGAAATCCCACTTCACCAATGTTTGTTGGCTTCATGTTGAGAACTTGGGGATGTGACATGCCCAGGAAACTAGGAAATGGCATGTGTGAGGCACGAATGAGAACCTCTCTGGCCACCGTATCTAAATTGCAACCTTGTCGAAACTCCTGATTCCCTAACTCACTACATTTTTCTCCTAAGCATATCAACAATATCATATAAATGTAATGAGGAGTCTGACCCCATTTTTTTGATGTTTGACTGCTGACAGCTTTAAAACCTCACTGCCTCTCTTTTTCTCTTGTGCCCCACATCTGAGCAATGATAAGAAAGCCTGGGTGATCCCTGTTAGTACAGGCAGGTGATTCAAAGTATGCAAGCCCCTGACCACATGTGGAAACTCTCCACCAGCACAGACTCAACCACGATAAAAGCCCAAGCCACCTCCTTTCCATGCTCTCTCAAGCCACTACAGACCTGGTTGAGAGTTCTGCTCTGCTCTCCTTAGAGACCCCAATCATGTAATAAGTATTTTTACAGCCTCTTTATGAGTATAGTCAACTATACTCTAAGAACTAGAGTGCAATGCCAAATAAGAGAAACTTGGTATCTATTATATATCTTTATTCACTTAGGAAATATTTATCAAGCATCCTGTGATGAATAAGACAGATAAGTGCCTTGATCTCACAGAGCTGACAGCTATCTTTCTAATCTACTTCTTTTTTTGGAAATGTGAAAATATTAGATTCTGAACTCTACCAACCTAAGAGTCCATGTTTAAATGTTAAAAATTAATACCCTTCTTCAAAAATATTACTTGTTTTTTATTCAATCATCCAATATCTTGTTGATTAGTGAGGCAGAGGCAAGTTTACCTCAACTTTCCTTCTTCTTGAGTATGCAGGAAGACTACATTCCCAGCACCTAGATGGAGAGACATATGACTGAATTCTGGCCTATAATAGGTGGAAGAAGTAAATTGTAAGCTACTTCCACTTCCAGCCTCAGAAATTATCCATGAAATACTTTTCCCTTTCCATCATGATTCTGGAAGCCATGAGTTTCAGATGATTTCATGATAAAGTACAAACTGTCTGGACCAGCAGATCACCCTTTGGAGAAGAATCATTGAGTATAGTTCCCTCATGAATGACTGTCACAAGAGCAAGAAATAAAAATTAGTTGTGCTAAGGCTTTGAGATGTAGGGGCTGATTGTTACTGCAGCAGAGCCTGGACTAACCTGACATGTGAGGTAAATGAGATATTTATTTTCCTGAGTATTCCGAGCCTAATACAATTGTTGGTCATATTATCTCCAATGATAATATCTCTTGATGTCAGCAAATATACTGACCACTTACCATTTTTAAGGATATCATTAAGAACAACTAGTGCAGATATAAATGGAATTGTTCAATCTTTGCTCATTTTTAGACCATGATATTGACACATCCATTCACTATTGACTGTATTAGCTGTTCAATTTGAGTGGATCAAATGCTGGATATTTCAAAGAAGAACAAAAATCTGTCATTTGGAATTTCATTACTGTGACAGAGAGGTAAAAATAAAGACATCGCCTTAGATATTTCTGTTGCTCAGTTGGCTCCCTTCTCATTTTTCATTAGCTGCAGGGAATTGCCCTCTAAATGATTAATTAAGACTGGTGTCCTGAGGTACCCAGCACTCCTAAGTGATAATTACTTGAGATTAAAAGCCAAAGACCAACAGGCTTTAAAGTGTTTAATGGGGCAAAGTAACAAGGCTGATGTATGTGCTTCACTGGGTTTGTCACAGAGATGGTCTAGAAAACAGATGATTCTAACTTACTAGGAAGAGTATCACTTTCAACACATGCTGCTCAAATATCACGAAGCTCATGGAGCCAGTAAATCAACATTTCTATTACAGAAGCAGCACTTGAACAAAAGTCAGAAGCTCCTGAAGTGGCAGCTGTTAAAAAATATGTCAGTGGAAATTTTTCCCATTAATTTTTAATTTAAATCCATAACATTTCCATGCGTTCATGGGGTTATCTTCATAGGTACATATGTTGGATTACTATTATACAACTTTGGAATAAGACCTGGTAGCAGTGTTGAGGATCCAATCCCTTCATCTCCTATGACAGGCTAATTGGACCATTTGACTTTTGGAAGACAATTTGTCTCAAATATTAGGAACTGGGATTCAGAGAGCCTATGGAGTCTGTCTGCATCATTTGAGCTGAGATTTAGGCAACTTTTGGTGGGCATCTTCTACCTTGTGTCTGGAAAAGAAAGACCACAGATTTATAGGGAGAGAACATTGAAGAGACATCAGGGGATGAGTAGGAATGATGGACTACACAATCCCAGTGAAAGGGACACTAAAGTGTAGTTATTTTGGTTTTGGTTTCTAATAATAGCTCCATCTTTCTGAACCTGAATGTGGTGCAGTGTCCATATGGTTTTATAATATGGTATGTTTGTTTATCTAAGTGTTGAAGTAGTCTTTTGTTACCACCACCGCCATTAATAACAACAAAACACTAAGAAATGAGTGGATTTTAAGTTAGCTTAAACACAATATCTAAGATTGCCTCATATCATCTTTCTGATATTAAAATCACCATTTAGTTTCACTTACCGTCTGCCATAGAGAGAGTAGGTACTGAGTATAAAATGAATGATTGATCCTAGACACCAAAGGAACACCTAGTCGGTCATAGATCCATGGAGAAACCATGATTATTCATGATAGAATCAACTGGGTACTTGTTTGATTTGGATGGATTAATCACCAGAGACTGGAAACTAAGAGATGCATGATAGTTTTTAATTTTTTTTCCCCAGTTCTTACTCTCCTGTTTAGTTCTTACTCTCCTGTTTAGTTCTCCTGCCAAAGGGAAAAGCAGCAATGAATGTTACGATTTGGGAAGATGCTTTCTAATTTCAATGTTCAGCAACCACGCACTAGCTGCGATATATTTTCAGAAAGGAAATTTTTTGGGGAACATAATTTTTACAGGATGTAACAGCACTATATGCTTTTCACAGCTTCCACTCATAACATTTGTGATATTTCAGGGAAAACTGCAAACTTTTATAAAGCTACAAAACAGATCTCTAAGGGGACCCATTTTAGCTCAGTTAATAAAAGTTCTCAGAGTATTTCAAGTTTTAAAAAATAGGCAAAGCATGGAGACCAAGACATCAGGACAGTCCTTCTTTCAAAATAAATTACCCTGGATCCCAGAAGAAGGGAGAGTTGAAAACTAGCATCAATATATGAGGAACTTGTATGGGCTTTGTGGCATATTTTCTCTAAACTTCTTTCTATTTAATTTTATATTGGAGTGATATAGAGAAAAGTGAAAGGATTTTTTCAGACTTATTGTTCCTTAACTTTAGGTTGGAGTGATATATATAAAATAAAAACTGAAAGAAGGAAAGCAAAAGAAAAAGAGACATTGTGGGAACAGGTATTAGAAATTCCACTTAAGCATTTCTCAGAATAATGGTGTTACAATGAAAAGTCATGAAAGGAAAATAAAGTGCTATACATTTTCACTTTTGCTATGTGGGGCATTATAGTTCATAAATGTAATTTTGTAGTTGATTAAGAAGGACATAAACTGGAGATCAGATAAGTAGCTGTGAAAAAATTTGGCAACTTAAACAACATTCCTGTGCTTTAGTAACACTTGTCAAATGGAAAATAGGAAATTCAAACTAACACTTTTACCTGAATTTGATCTTAATGATATTCAAAAAATTTTTGCATGCCTTATTTACTGTGGTAGATGTTTCAAATAGTTTATACAAACTTCAAAAAATATTCTAGCCTTAGCAATACCAACTTTAGAGTATTTTTGAAGATTAAGTGAGTATTTGGAAGCATGTAATATAGTCAGGGTTAGAAACAGAATTCCAAAATATTGGATCTATTTTAAATATGACTCAAGTGAAGAGTTAATTTAAGTTGTACTATTTCCTTCTAACATAAAATTGAAAGTGAATAGTCTTAAAATATATCCTTGAAACAGAGAAGTTTATAGGCATGTTCAAGGTTTCATAGAGGGAGAATGAAAATTCAAACCTACGGTAAGTTCAGTACTCTCTCACTTTACCAATTTTCTCATAATATATGGGATAATGTATGTTAAAATGTTTTCTGAAGTGAAAATAGTACAAAATATGTGTATATTCATGCAAGAATGATTCAATAATTCATCCTTTTGACCAATTACTATTCTACATATACTCACGTGACAAGCACTGTGGTAGGATTTGGGACACAAATTCAAAAGACAAAATGGCTTCCATTTTCCAGCATAACACATGAGCAAGTAAACAGAAAAAGTAAATCCAGAATAATATGATATGAGATGGAATGGAGGCATATTCTAAGTTCTATAGGAATAAAGAGGCATAGACTTGCCTAGGTCTTTTGGTGGAAATAAAGGTGGAAGAGGATGTATTGAAAGCTTCCCAAAGATGGCAGTTATTCCCCCCTACTTTATTGAAGTATAATTGACAAATAAAATGGTATGTATTTAATGTATACAATGTGAAGTTTTGATATATGTATACTTCGTGAAATGATTACCACAATCAACAATTAACACATCTATTACTTCATATAATTACCGTGTGGGTGTGTAAACGTGTGTGTGTGGTGAGATCTACTCTCTTAACAGATTTCAAGTGTATAATACATAATATTAACTATAGTCACCATGCTGTCCATCAGATCCTCATAATTTATCTATCTTATAACTGAAAGTCTGTACCAATTTGTAACTAGTGGGAGCCGGAACCAAACTCAGGTTCGGCTGCTCTTTGCTCAAAAGTCAATGTTCAAGAGACAATGGCTGATGGAAAATGAAAGACGTTTTATTCAGGAAGCCAGCAACTTGGGGACACGGCAGACAAGCATCCCCCAAACCATCTTGCAGTTGCCGACCAGGCAGCAAGAACTTTTCAAAGAAAGTTTCAAGGGTGTGCAGATGGGAACTACGTGCAGAACAGCATAGTTAGCTCCAACAAGTATCTTGAAACTGGTCATGTGGTGGTCTGGTCAGTGTCATCTTGATTGTTTTAAGCACAGTTCATCTTCAACTCCAGGGTCAGTTTATTCCTATTTTCTTGAGGCCAGTTCTTGGAATTATGCAAGCCATAGACTCAAGACGGAGCAGCTTATGTCATGGCTACAATCTGGTCATCATGCAGTCAGCTTTTTCCCTCTGGTGGTTGTTTTAGTATCTGCAAAACAACTCAAGAATATGTATCGGATACTGTTATCTATGTCCTTCAGGGAGGAACTAAAGATTCTGTGACTCTATTGTTCTAATCATTAACTGCTTGAGCCTGCTCTTTTGTGACTCAGGGGAGGTCTGGGAGACTACAGATCTTCTACAAACAAGAGACAGGGGACACAGAAGGGCTTTTGTACCTGGGAAGGCTCTGCAGGGTCATGCTGAGTTTCACTTTGACCAACATCTCCCCATTTTCCCCACCTCCCACCCCCTAGCAACCTGAATTATGCTAAATGGAATAAGTCACACAGAGAAAGACAAACACTGTATGACTATCATGTAAAAGATCATGTACATGGCCAGAGAGTAAGGTCAAGTTCCAGGTGTGGAGAATTCCCTTCTATCTCTTGTTTTCTCTTAGCTAAGCATACCTGGACATACCCAGACTTATTACTCCTCCTATAATTCTTGACCCACTGGCAAGGAGACTAAGTCACTCATCCCCTAGTACTAGAGTCTAAGTGTTATTTTGTTCTGTTTCACATGTTCACTTTCCTCTGGGTGGATAATTCAAACCAGAGATATCAACACAGATCCACACATCTTAGATTAAGGGCAGAAGAAGTCAGATGTAAGAGGCTACCCCAGATCTTGTAGACTAAGCTGCTTTGTATAATCCATTTGTTACAAGAGTTCTACATTTGGTGTAGACACTTACCTATCTATTATTAAAGTTACACTTTGTTTCTTAGATCAATTAAGGTAGCACTCAACTGCAAATATATTGTAAATACAGAAAACAGTGGATCAAGCAGGATTTCTTGGTTGGTGGTATTATTTTAAAATTTTTATTCTTTTCTTACATAACAAGAAGACTAGTATTAGAGGTAGACAGCCCAAGGCCGATGAAGATGATAAACAATCATACAAAGAGTACAAGA
This sequence comes from Lagenorhynchus albirostris, assembly GCF_949774975.1. NCBI lineage: Eukaryota > Metazoa > Chordata > Mammalia > Artiodactyla > Delphinidae > Lagenorhynchus > Lagenorhynchus albirostris. The sequence continues at coordinate 106,559,070 of NC_083100.1, forward strand.
GATAGCTAATTAGTGATGCAGCAGTCCAAAGAAGGAGTTAACTTTAGCGGTTATAACATGGATTATATTTTAGAAGTTTCAGCAGTAGTAAACATTTATGCTTTTTAACAGAAAATTCCTGAATGTTTTACATACAATAAATCTATTAATCTTAACAACAGCAACAACAAAACTCTAAGAAAAAGAGCATTATTATTATGGCCCTTGTTTATAAGTGAGGAAATATTCCTAAGCAGAAGCTTTGAAGCCTGGAGTAGATATTAGTATATCAGACAGGTGTTAGACAAGTAGCACAGTGTCAGGTGTAATCTATTGTAGTCAGGACACATAAACAATGTATAATCAGAGTCCCAAGCAGAAATCACAGAAAATTTGCGATCAAGCCAAAGTGACAAAGGAGACTCTGAAAGCAGAGTCACTACATAGTAACTGCTAATAAACTAATAAGGGCATTAGCCTCTAGTTTGCTCTGACAAGCTGTCCTTAACTGATATCTAGGAAGAGTCTTGAAGTAGGATTCAATCAGCAGGATTTTCCTCCCACAGTGTAAACTGTGCTGGGTAGGATGTGGGGGAGGTGATGACAATGACTCATTTCCCCTGGGGTATAGCCTGGAGTGAGGGCTAAAATTAAGGGGAAGTATCCACACTCCTTGGTGGGTATTGCTAGACAATAGTCATCCTGAAATGAAACTGATTATCCAAATTATTAGGACAATTTAAAAGTAATTTGATTTCTGCCTCAAAGGATACAGTCAACAGAATGAAAAGGCAACCCACAGAATGGGAGAAAATGTTTGCAAATCATATATCTGATAAAGAGTTAATAGCCAGAATATATAAAGAAGTCTCACAACCCAACAAAAAATCAAATTGAAAAAAAATGGACAAAGGAATTGACTAGACATTTTTCCAAAGAAGATACACAAATGGCCAACAAGCACATAAAAAGTGTTCAAAGTAAATAAAAACAAATGCAAATCACGATGAGATATTATGTCATACTCATTTGGATGGCTACCAGAAAAATAAATAAAATAAAAAGTGTTTGTGAGGATATGGAGAAAATGGAGCTCTTGTGCATTATTGGTGGGAATGTAAAATGGTGCAGCCATTGTAGAAAACAGTATGGCTGATCCTGAAACAATTAAAAATAGAATTACTGTATGATTCAGCAATTCCACTTCTCAGTATTAGTGGGGAGGAAAAACTTTTCCTCTACCCTCTTAGCTTTATGGTCTAGGGACTGGCAAGTTAAACTAAAAGAAGACAGATTAACAGGAGAAAAGGCATACAATTTTTATTAATATTTTACATGCATGGACTTTCACAGAAAAGAAGTGAAGCTCAAAGAAGTAGTTAGAATTGGAGGCTTATACACCATTTTAACAAAGGAAAGAGGGTTTGGCCTTTGAGGCAGGATAAATCATGGGCCAGTTATTAGGAAATATATGGAAAAACTAATGGAAGATATGAGGTTTTTTAGTAAGGTTTATTTAAGCAGACTCATCTTGGTGCTCACTCTGTCTCTGTCCTTTTGCTGGTATTGGAAAGGGGGGCACCTTCATAAGGGAAATTTATGCTTCATTCACAAAGGGAAACTTGTACTACTTTAGGCAAATAAAGGGAGGACAGAGAACTCTTCTGCATCTGCTGATTTTCAGTTGTCTTAATCTCAAAATAATCCTTATGTCAAAGCGGCATATCCTGATCCCCTTCAACACATAGCCCAAATAATTTAACGTAAGGGTTTCCAACAGATATTTGTATTGATGTCCATAGGAGCATTCACAGTAACCAAAAAGTAGAAGTGGCCTAAGTGTCTATGGACAGATAAATGGGTAAACAAAATATGATATATACATTCACTGGAATATTAAGCCTTAGAAAGGAAGGAAACTCTGACAACATGGATGGACCTTGAGGACATTATGCTAAATTGAAATAAGCCAGTCATGAAAAGACAATTAATGTATGATTCCATTTATATGAGGTCCCTAGAGGGGTCAAATTAATAGAGATAAAAAGTGGAATGGTGATTGCCAGGGACTGGAGAGAGGGGGAAATGAAGAGCTATTTTTTAATGGGCGTAGAGTTTTAGTTTCACAAGATGAAAAAAGTTCTGAACATTTGTTGCACAACTTTGTGAATGCACTTAAAACCACTTGAACTGTATACTTAAAAATGGTTAATATGATTAAAAATATGAACATGGACTGCAATGTCAAGAAAATTGGACTTCTTTCTGTAGGCAGTGGGCAGCTGGCCACTGAAAGTGTGTAAAGAGAGAAATGACATAAACAGATTTGTAGTTTGGAATTATAGTCTAACCGACATGAAGGAGATGCATGGGGATTGGGAGGGGTAAGGAGACTGAAAATAACTAAGATTCTATCCAACACACATGAATTTTGAAATATTATGCTATGTGAAAGAGGTCAGTCACAAAAAAACACATATTATATGAGTCCATCTATGTGAAATGTCCAGATTAGGCAAATCTAGATTGATAGAAATTGTATTAGTGTTTGCCTAGGGCAAGGCGGTTGGAGGGGCTGAGAGGAGACAGAGTATGGGGTTTCTTTTTGGAGTGATGAAAATGGTCTAATATTGATTCTGGTGATACGTTGCATAACTCTGTGAATACAGAAAAGATTATTGAATTAGACATCTCAAATGGGTGAATTTTACCTTAATAAATAAATATATATATATTGTATTTAATTTTCTCTCTCTCTTTCTCTCTTTTATATATATATAGTTCTTAAAGTTCTTTCACAGCATCTAATGTGTTTAATATCATAGATTTCTGATCAGAATGGGCTTATTGCAAAGCTCTCATCAGTGGGTCTTCCTGGGCCCCATGAAACTATAATCAAGGCAGTAAGAGGCTGAGATGCTATTTTCATTTTCATCCTACTGACCGTAAACTGAGATGTCTCACATTTGCAAACTCTCACTAGTGGGCCTTTCTCAGGTAGCACAGGGTTCAACCAACCACAGGATGGTTTGAAGACTGGATTCTGTATAAACGTTATTATGGGCAGGACACAATAGAAGTGGTAATATTTGCTCCTGGAAAGTCATGTTACTACTGAGACTGAAGGTGGAAACTATGGGATGGAGAGATTACCTGACTCTCCCCGCTTACTTACAACTTCCCACCTGTGAGGGCGTGGAGCTGGGGAACACAGAAGAAAAGAGAAGAGAATGAGGAAGGAAAAAGAAGAGTGTAGAGCATTATTGCGATTGCATTCAATCAAAGTTTATGGAGAAGAATAAACTTTAATAGAAGAAGATATCACTGCTTCCTCCTATTGCAGGAGCCAAGGAAGATAGACCATTATTGATCCTGTAGAATCAGCCTAGGGAAAGCTTCAACATTACCTGGGTGGGATTGTGACTAGAATCCCCCTTTCATATAAGAACTGTATTTCAGGGAAACACCTGAGAGAGATCAGGATTTAGAAGTTGGAAGCTACCTTGATGCTTTAACCTGTCATTTGCATCATGACCTCATAGCTTGTCACATATGCTTTTGTAAAAATGTGCATCTTCTAAGTGCCTGCTACTTTGTGAAGCTAGTAAAAAGAATAGTTAAACACTGACATTATTAAGTTGATCCAGAAAAAAAAGTCATGGCTGACAAGACTGTAGAATGTTGCTTTCTACAAATTAATGAAGAAAAAAATACTGTGGCTCTCTCTAAGGTAATAATTCAGTTGGCAAGAGCAAGCCAGGAGTTTGGCAGTAGAATTTCCTTCTCAACATTCATTACCACCCCTTCAAATCTACATTGAGGTCCCAAGGGAAAAGTGGTGAGAAGAATATGAAGTGTTTAGGGTTTTGTTGGCATTGGCTTTTGCAAGAAAAAAGTATTACTGTTACAGAGAGAAAATTTTATCTCTATCACAACAAAACTGTGGTTTAAAAACAGATGCTTCTAGAAAGTCCTCCATTCCTCTCTTCACTCATGTAAATTCTTTATGACAAAATCAAGCTCAAGGTGCTATTTCTCATGGAGCCCACCAGCCCTATCTGATCTTCACCTTCTCACAACAACTTAGTGTTTGCACTGAATTACCCAGCATTTGGTATATATCCTTTTCTAATGATGACTTTTCCATGAGTCTCTTTCTGTTTTTCCACTGTAAGAGAATTTCTCTTTGTTTTTTTTTTGTTGTTGTTTGTTTGTTTTTTGCGGTACGCGGGCCTCTCACTGTTGTGGCCTCTCCCGTTGCGGAGCACAGGCTCCGGACGCGCAGGCTCAGCGGCCATGTCTCACGGACCCGGCCGCTCCGCGGCATGTGGGATCTTCCTGGACCGGGGCACGAACCCGCGTCCCCTGCATCGGCAGGCAGACTCTCAACCACTGTGCCACCAGGGAACCCCTCTCTTTGGTTCTGAAGTCTAGCTCACCAATATGCAAGTCAGAGAACTAGAATCCTACGAGAGGAAAATGTGTGTATCCATTAATGTGTAGAAAAAGAAAGTATGATGTCATATTGTTCATTATTTCTGTTGCATTTCACCTCCATCTCAATGTCTTTATTAACCAGCTTTTGACCTTTTAGCTTAATCACATATTCTAGGTTCTGGGAATCAACTCTTAGACTCAAGAACATATCTGGCTTTTCAGTTTTATTTTTACCCTGACCACTTCCATGAAGTTTTCCTTTGAAGTCTTTCTCTATTCTGATTTTTCTTGGCTACTGTCTAACTTACGGGGCCCTGGTCTCTAGGCCAGTGTCAAGATTGGGTTAATTGACTCGTCTTTCTGCCCAAAACACCTTGATCTGCGGCAGGAAGACTTTTATTACATGTATAATCTTCATGCTGCCAGTCATAATTTTGAGCATATAACGGCAATTGAAAAAATTTTCATTTAGTTATGTGATTAAAATTCAATGAAGCAAACCAGGAAACCAAATAAACAGCTTTGTCTACTAGGCTTCAAAAGTAATTTTAATGGATTCTCATTCTTCTGATGAGTTGATTGAATTGATTGGTGACCCTGGCTGTGTGTAGACACAACCTAAATGAAAACCCAGGTACTTAGTGGATCATTGGTATGGAAAATCCTTTGTTGTCTCTTGATTATACACAAAGAACAAGCAGAGAACAATAGAACAATTGCGTACAATACTGCATCTACTACAGTAATTACATGCTGTCATGACTGATGCTGGTTTTCCAAGCCTCTGAGAGACTAGTTAAAAAGAATAAGCATTTCTTCAAACTTAATATATGACAAGAAGCAAGGTCTCTCTTCTCTGGAGAGCAGCTATTTCTTCTTTCTGTCACTTTCCAGCAAGCATTTTATATTTCTTTGAAGTAGCAATTGTCATTGTTTGTTTTACATTTACTGACTTGATATAAAACAAGTGCTCAGCCAGGTATCCTAGCAACGCAGAGCCTTTTTTATTTCTCTCTGGTGCTTAGTTATTAAATGCTCTGGAACCTTTTCTCAAGCTATTAAGGGACACATATGGCTCATCTAAGGCAACACACTTCATCTTGGTCTAACTTATTGGAAATCAAGATTCATTACCATGGATTATTCACTTCAAAAAGGGACACTCTTGGCCCTGAATGATCTCAGGAGGCTGGGAATAACTCCAAAATGGTGTTAACCTAGACACCTTGAGGAAAGCAAGGCCGCAGATTAGAAAGGGATGATGTCTCCTTCTCCCGCGGGGCTCTGCCTCTCATCACCTTGACAGCAGGCTGCACTCCCAGGCTGAAGGATGTAGGAGTCAGCCAAATTAAATGTGGTCCAGCCCTGTCACTAATAAGTCTTGTGATTTTCAACAGGTGATTAAGTTCGGGCTTATTCATGATTTAATCTAAGAGAAGGGGGTGTCAGTCATCTGAGGAGACTGAGTGGACTGCCTGGCACTCTGTGTATCCTCTGAGGTGTTGACCAAAATCCCAAGACAAATGCAGTCAATGGCAGAGGACACTATCCACAGGACAAATGAATGTGTGAATCCAAAATGAAACAACGATAGCAACAGTTGGGGAAATGGGCTTGGGAAAGGAGCTTCTAGAAAGGCAGAGATCTCAGACTCCAGACAGAGTGGTTCTTTCCTCAGTATTAGAGAAAAGCAGAAGTAGTCTTAGTCTTTGGAAGGGGGTGGAAGTGGAGTTGCTACTACTGGTGTGTGAGAGTCACTTGTGAAGTTTTCAGAAATTTTGCTAGCTTGTTTTTAAATCTGCCACTGTTAAAATTAAATTACATAAACTTACAATAAAAAATACATTAGAACACAACACCAAATGCTGACGAGGATGTGGAACAATGAAAACTCTTTCATTGCTGGTGGGAATGCAGAATAGTGCAGCCAAATTGGAAGACAATTTGGTGGTTTCTTAGAAAACCAAACATACTCTTACCATAAAATCTAACAGTCACACTCTTTGCTATTTAACCGATGGAGCTGAAAACTTATGGCCACACTCAAATCTGAACATGGATGTTTATAGCAGCTTTATTCATAATTGCCAAAATTTGGAAGCAATTAAGATGTCCTTCAGTAGGTAACTAAATAAATAAACTGTGGTGCATCCGGTGTTCAAAAGAAATGAGCTATTAAGCCATGAGAAGCCATGGAGGAATCTTAAATGCATATTACTAAATGAATGAAGCCAATCTGAAAAGGCTACATACTGTATGATTCCAACCATAAGATGTTCTGGAAAAAACAAAACTATGGAGACAATAAAAAGATCAGTGGGTTCCAGGGGTAAGAGGGGAGAGAGATAAAAAAGCAGAGCACAGAGGATTCTTGGGGCAGTGAAAATACTCTATACGACATCATAACGATGAATACATGTCATTATACATTTGTCCAGACCTATAGAATATACAACACCAAGAGTGAACCCAAAGATACTGTGGACTTTGGGTGATTATGATGTGTCAATGTAGGTTAATCCTTCGAAACAATTGTACCACACTGGTGCGGGTGTTGATAATAGTAGAGGCTGTGCCTATGTGTGAGGGCAGGGAGCAGATGGGAAACTTCTGTACTTTCCTTTCAATTTAGTTGTAAGCTTAAAACAGCTCTTAAAAAAAGTTAGAAAATGCATTTAAACAAAAGTAACAAATACTCAAACTCCTCAGTCCCTTATTATTTTATTATATTCCAATAATATCTATGTATTTGTATTATTTACACTAGGAATTAGCAAACACTATAAATTAGAGCTTTGGGAGGAGAAAGCTGTATTGACTTTCAGAGCACTTTTTTTTTTTTTTTTTTTTTTTTTTTTTTTGCGGTATGCGGGCCTCTCACTGCTGTGGCCTCTCCCGTTGCGGAGCACAGGTTCCGGAAGTGCAGGCTCAGCGCCATGACTCACGGGCCCAGCCACTCCGCGGCATGTGGGATCTTCCCGGACCGGGGCACGAACCCGTGTCCCCTGCATCGGCAGGCGGACTCTCAACCACTGCGCCACCAGGGAAGCCCCAGAGCACTTTTCATATATCCTGTGAGGCAGTCAGTGTGATGACCATCATCATCTTATCACTGATGTAGATATTAAACATTTAAGTGACTTATTTGAATCATATCTTAAATGGCTGCATAGAGATGGAATCCTAAGTCTCCTGATTCCTAGTCCCCAAATATAACTTTTCCTTCTCACACTCCATTTATTTTTCTTTTCATAAGAGGCCAGAGAGTAGAACTTTGGTGATTTCATGTCACCCTTTAAGCTTGCTTAGCAGATCATTGTGTTATGTCTGAGACACACCTAATTCCCTGTTACTCTCTGGGCCATATATTCCACTTTCCTCAAGGGTAGTAATACCTCTCCTGTCTACATTACAGGTTTATTGTGAGAAAGAAGTGACAAATGGACAGGAAAGTACTTTGAAATAAATATAGTGCTGTTAAAATTTTATGGAGTATTTTTTATTAGATGCTCTTAATTTGTATTATCATCTCCCAGTTATAATAATTACATTGCTAGTAAAAAGACACAAATGGTGTTTATGTTATGTTTATGCTTCTGCTGTTTTCTCAGACTCTTTCAGCTTAAATTCAGTATGCCAAGGTAATAAAGATGTTAAAAAACAAAAAAGAGAGAAGTAAATTGGACACATGAAATTTCTGCCACATTCTCTCTTCACTCAACTGATTAGATTCATTTTACAGGTATAGTGAGTTTGTAGCTCAAGTTGAAGGAAGTGGTAAATGTAAAGAGAAAAAGTGGATGATTTGGAAGTTTTTACTAAATTTAAATAAGTGATTTAACTGAAGGTTATAACAGTAAGAGACAGAAGAAATGAAAAGGAAGTTAAGCTGTGACCAATATGAAAGCAAATGTTTCTTAGCAATATAAATTGTTCTTTGGTGGGACGTTGTGTGGAGGAGTCCAGAGGAATTAAGTTGTGTGGTTAAGTTGTCTAGGGCTTGTGAAACTCAAAATTGACTTCCATTAATCTGGAATTCTGTAAGAGGAAGGAGTCAACTGTACTTAGAAGACAAAATTACACTAGGTGACTGGATTATCACATAACGCTATTACAGATACAGGAGAGGAAAAGTTTTCCTTGACCCTCTGAGCAATCCTGGCTGGATCTGAAAATCAAAGTGACAAAGACAGATTAACAAGAGAAAAACATACAAATTTATTTATGCTTTACATGACACAGGAGCTCTCAGAATAAAAGACCCAAAGATACAATTAGAACTGAGTATTTTTTGCTAGGTTTAATGAAGAGTGGATAGCTGTGGAGGAATATAATAGCAAAAGACAATGAGGTAAGTGCAGTAAACTGGGGGAAATTTACCAAAACCTGTTTGCATTCTTCTTAGCATCCCTTTGTTTTCGGAGATAAGAAAGCTCCTCTCCTCTGAGTATAGGGAGGGCACCTCTCAAATAAGTGTTTTATGACCTGTTTCAGGGGAGAAGGGTAGGGAGGAAGTTCAGAGTGACCTCCTGCTTCTGCTGTTTTCTCAGACTCTTTCAGCTTAAATTCAGTATGCCAAGGTGCCATATTTTAGGATACTCTGCCCTGAGCCCCCTCACAGGCAAAAGTTGAAAAATGTAAATTTAGACAGAAAGAAACATGAGCCTTAGTTCTGATATCCTTCACAAAATTATAGATTTGGAATTAAGGAGGGAAAAACCTCATTGATTTTTTTCAGCATCAAAGGAGAATTTTTACATTTCCTTACTGAGTTTTAATGTTTCTTGCTCCCCTTACTTTTATGTACATTACATGTGTATTTTTATTAATATCTGTAGCTTCATGTAACATTAGATACTAACAAAATTTTGGAACTCATGAATTAATTTTTAACCTCACATATAGGCAGTAGACATAGTTGAAGATATAATGGCCAAAATTTTTCCAGGATAATAGAAGTCAACAAAATATATGTCCAAGAAGCTCAGAGAGTGCATCAGGATGAACATAAAAACAGACTCAAATATACACACACACATATCTATAAATGTCATAGCCAAGGGGCAAAAGCAAAGATAAAGAGAAAATCTTCATTGTAGCCATGGGTGGGGAAAAAAAAAAGAAACAATGCATATAGAACAAAATTAAGAATTGCAGAAAACTTTCTGTCAGAAGAAAATAGAGGGAGTTACTTTTTTTATTCTGAAAGAAGGAAATAAAAACCTATCAACTCGACATTCTAAATTGAGAAAAAAATATCTTTTAGAAATGAAAATGAAATAATAACTTTCAGGCAAACAAAAGCTGAGAGAATTCAGGCTTAACAGAACATTCTTCATGCAGAATGAATGTGATACTAGATGGAAATTTGCTTATACACAAAGAAATGAAGAGCACCGGTATGATAAAAAATAAGGGTTAATACACAAATTTTAATGTTTCTATTATTATGTGTAATGACTTTAAAGACTTTACAAAGCCAATTTAGTAATAATATATTGAGGATTTTTAATGTATTTAGAAGTAAAATGTATGACAAAAATAGCAAAGATAAAGGAAGAAGTTAAATTATATATTTATATATATATAAAAGCATAGAGCAACCATTAAAAATAATTACAAAGCAAGTAAAATTCATAAGCCAATAGTGGAGATAAAATGAAGTTAATGATAAACTCTCAGTACAGGAGATGGCCAGAAAATAGAGGAAAACTGAAACGGAACAGATGAGACAAATAGAAATAACTATCATGATGATAGATTTGAATCTAAGTATATCAATAATTACAATAGGTATAAATGATCTAAATATTCCAAACAAAATCAGAGATTGTCACATTTGACAAAGAAAGTGAGACCCTATAATATCCTCAAAGATTTTTAAGAATATAAAGGGATTGTGAGACAAAAAAAAAAAAAAACCTCTTTGAGACCAGCTAATTTATTCTAATATACATATATTAATTAGGTTGGGAAGGAAATGCAGATTCTGTAATTTTAGTATATTGGATTTCTGTAATTTTAATATACTGTCCATAACAAAGTAAAATGAAATACTATAATTCCAAGATCTACAGTAAATCTTAGGATTGAGAATGGGAAAATATTAATGGTGCATGATATTAAGTGCCTGTCATTCAACCATATTAGAAGAGCACATGTTCAGCTTTTAATAATCTAGCCAAAGGGAAGGTAAAGCCACTTCTTCTATACATATAGACTCACGTATATTTTTGGCCAACATACTGATGAACATTTTTCTAACAGAGAATACATAGACACCCAAGTTAGCACATGGGCACTGACATAAAAATAGCTAGAGGAATCCTTTTAATCATGATTATATAGTGATAACCGGACTGGAGAGGACTTCAAATCAAATGTCCTTGCCCAGATGATATATATATATATAATATTTCAACTATCATCTGACTCCACCATCCTCAGCACATTCAACGTCATTGTCCACACTCTTTCTGCAATAGTTCCTTTACTTGCTACAGTTAAGAAGCACTCTCCTGGTTTTCTGTCCTCTTTAAGGAGTGCTTCTTCTCAGTTTACTTTGGAGATTGACACCTTCTACCTCACACTAAATTTTGGTGTAACTTAAATCTATCAGTTCACTCTATTCTCTCTTTCTAGCCAATAATACATTTTTATTGGATGGATTAATGTATGAATGAGCATGTAAATGTTAATTAGTTCCAAATTTTCCAGGGAATGAACCAATGTGATTTTTCTTGGGAGCTTTCTTTCTCTTTACAAAATTTATAATATATTTTATTTAACCCAATGTACCCAGAATACTATTTTTTTAAATTTTATTTTATTGAAGTATGGTTGATTTATAATATTGTGTTAGTTTCTACTGTACAGCAAAGTGATTCAGATATATATATATCTTATTTTTCACATTCTTTTCCATATGGTTTATTACAGGATATTGAATGTATTTCCCTGTGCTATACAGTAGGAATTGTTGTGGGAGCTTTCAATTTATAACTATGTTTGTTCCTTTCTTTGGCAAGCATTTATTGCTTTGTCTTATTTCATACTGAGGGTTGATATCAAATCTATTGCTTACAGATACTTATCATGCATGAACCTGTAATGGATGCTGTATAGTTGTTTAATGGCTTTTATTTATTTTTCCAAGAGTTGTGCTAGACACTTTATATGTTTCTCATTAAATTCTCACCACAATCCTGTTAGATATGTATTACAGTCCCAAATTAAAGATGAATATGTAAGTGTCAGGGGCTAAGTCAGCTGCACAAAGCAAACCCATCTAGTTAATTTTGAAGCCAGCATTAATAGAGGGTTGGTGAGACCTTCAAGATGGCATAGGAGTAAGATGCGGAGATCACCTTCCTCCCCACAAATACACCAGAAATACACCTACATGTGGAACAGCTCCCACAGAACACATATGAATGCTGGCAGAAGACCTCACACTTCCCAAAAGGGTCTTGGTGCTCTGGCTGTGTGTCAGGCCTGTGCCTCTGAGGTGGGAGAGCCAAGTTCAGGACATTGGTCAACCAGAGACCTCCCAGCTCCACATAATACCAGATGAAGAAAGCTCTCCCAGTGATCTCCATCTCAATGCTAAGACCCAGCTCCATTCAAAGACCAGCAAGCTACAGTGCTGGACACCCTATGCCAAACAACTAGCAAGACAGGAACACAACTTCATCCACTAGCAGAGAGGCTGCCTAAAATCATAATAAGGTCGCAGTCACATATAGGTTGACATCTTTAAAGAGTTCTTTTGTGTGTTTCTGAGAAAGTAAAACTAGGCTCAAGGGAAAGATGTAGACAGAAAGCCTGAAGTTTAGTAGGGGAAAACTATCCTAAGAAATCCTTCTTCTGTCTACTCATGTGCTGCTTGATTCAATCTTTCAATGGTTTTCTACTTGAGGCAGTAATTCAGGTCATTTATCTCTTTGATGCATTTCCAGAAAACTCATCAGAGTTGAAAAACTTTGAAAAACTCATCAGAATTGGCATTTAGCTAGATTGACTAATAAAAATGAAAGAACATACCAAATAATTTATCAGATGGGGGCATTATTACCAACCTTACAGAAATAAAAAAGATTATAAGAGAATACTGTGAAAATTATATACCAACAAATTAGATAAACTAGATCAAATAAATAAAGTCTTATAAATGCATACTTACCAAAACTGATTCAAGAACAAATAGGAAGTTGGAAGAGACCTATAACAAGTAAAGAGATTGAACCTGTGATCAATTACCTCTCAACAAAAAACTTCCAGGGTCAGTTGGCTTTGCTGGTGAATTCTACCAAACTTTTAAAGAAGAATTAACACTAATCCTTTTCAAACTCATAAAAAAAAAAAAAACAAAAACAAAGGATAGAAGAGAACACTTCCTAACCCATTCTGTGAGGCCAATATCACCCTGTTACAAAAGCAGAGAATGAAAGCACAAGAAAACTACTGATTAATATTACTGTTAAATATAGATGCAAAAATCCTCAATAAAATATTAGTAAACTGAATCCAGCAACATACTAAATCATTATACACCATGACTGAATTAGACTTATACTAGGAAAATGGTGTTTCGGTGTAAAAAAATCAATCCATGAAATGAAGTGGGTGGGGGGGAAGCACATGATCCATTCAGTTGATGTGTAAAAAGCATTTAACAAAGTATAACACCATTTCATGATAAAATACACACACACACACACACACACACACACACACAGAGACATTGAAAACTAGAAATAGAATGAAACTTCCTCAGCTTTATAGAGAACATTTATGAAGAACTCATATGTAAAATCATACTCAATGGTGAAAGACAGTGCTTTCTCTCTAAGATCAGAGAGAAGAAAAAGATGGCTGCTTTCATCACTGCTATTAGCATCACTATTTAACATTGCACGGAAATGGTGGTAGAAATGGAGATTCTGCATGGGCTCACATAGCCACTGTTGAGTGCTCAATCTGACACCAACAGAAACCAATGCTGATATGACACCGTCCCTGGGGTGATCAGTCAGGTACCTGGTGGCAGATTGATTACACTGAACCACTTTCATTGTGGAAGGGACAGCATTTTGTTCTTATTGGAATAGATAATTACTCTGGATATGGACTTGCCTTCCTAGCACTCCATGCTTTCACCAAAACTACCACCCACAGACTTAAGTATGTCTTATGTACCACCATGATATTCCTTACTGCTTTGACTCGACGAACACACTTCACAGCAAAGGAAGTGCAGCAATGAGCCAATGGGCCCATGCTCATGGAATTCACTGATTTGATCATGTGCCCCACCATCCTGAAATAATGGACTTGTTAGGATGATGCAATGACATTTTGAAGACTTAGTTAAAATGTCAGATAGGTGGTAGTGTCTTGCAGGGATGGTGCAAGGCTCTCCAGAAAGCTGTGTATGCTCTGAATCACCACAATTACAAGAGAACTCAGTTACAGAAGTGAGGACTGTAATTGTCATGAGGATTTTCTCTTCATTTTATTGTAACTGTATGTGTGTGTGTATACATATATATCACACATCTATTGTATATATATATCAATGTTATATCAGAGCATTTAAGTTAGGCAGCATTATGACCCTGTTATTGTCTTCATTTGGAGGTTTAGTATGGTTTAAGGAGATGCATATGGGTGTCAAGTTGACAAGGGGTGGACTTGTAATTATTAATCGTATGTATCAACTTGACTGGCCGCAGTGTACCAGATTAAACATTATTTCTGGGTGTGGCTGTGAGAGAGATTAGCATTTGAATGAGATTAGCATTTGAATCAATGGACTCAGTAAAGTAGATGTCCTCCTCAATGTGGATGAACATCATCCAGTCCACTGAGGAGCGTAGTAGAACAAAAGAAGGAGGACTTTGCCCCCTTTTTTTTGAGCTGAGACATCTCATCTCGTCTTCTCCTGCCCTTGGGCTTCTACTAAATTATACCATCTGCTTTCCTGGGTCTCTAGTTTACAGACAATTAACTGTGAGACTTCTCAACCTCCATAAATGTGTGAACCAATTTCTCCTAATCTCTCTCTCTACCTCTCTCATACTCTCTCATATATATCTGTATATACACATACATACATACATCTTATTGTTTCTGCTTCTTTGGAGAACACTAATACTTTTAATCATTTTGTCTGAAATAATTATCACAACCTCTCCAATCTAATGCAGACAATATTTAAATTATGTGATCATGGTTTACAATTATACAACTTATTGGGAGACATTTGAACAAGATATAGGTCCTCAGATTACAAATATAACTGATGTTCTCTCTAAAGTGTGATTATCTGTAGATATTTTAAGCCTAAAGATTCAAACACACACATACAAACCTTTAGAAAACCAATAAAATTATGGTATACAGCAGTGGTATTTCCTCGAATGGCAGAAAAAAATAAAATTTCACTTACAGAAGACATTATTCTAGTATAAAGTAATGTGAATGGAGTTATCTTCTAATGATATGAGGAAAACTATTTTCACATTCAGCTGAGGAGCTGAAGGGCAAATAACTCCATTTGTGGAATTTGATGAGCCCTAAAATGTGAGTAATTTCTCTTTATCTATAAAGAGAGCCGTGAAAGTCTCAACGTAAGTCTAGTTCCCATTTGCTCCTCCATCAATATGATTAACTGAAGTCTTTAGGTGGTTATTATGAGTTCTAATAAGGAGTCTGCGAGTGAATTTTTAGTCTTTTAGAGTAACACTTCTGCTTACCGAACTCTGAAGCAAACATTTCAAGCCAACAGACACAAGACTGCTAGTGAAAGTACAGTTTTCCAAAATATCACAATCCACTCCTTAGACATAGAATGTGTTATTGAGGGAAGACTATGTTGGCTTTCATATGTGGGAGTTTTCTCCTAGGTCAGGAGATACACATGAGCAGTTGAAATCTCAAGGCCTCCTACATCCACTTGGACTCTCATGATTCTCCAAGTACATGGTGCCTTAAAAAACTAATTCCCAGTCTTCCCTGGTGGCGCAGTGGTTGAGAGTCCACCTGCCGATGCAGGGAACACGGGTTCGTGCCCCGGTCCGTGAAGATCCCACATGCCACGGAGCGGCTGGGCCCGTGAGCCATGGCTGCTGAGCCTGCGCGTCCGGAGCCTGTGCTCCCCAACGGGAGAGGCCACAACAGTGAGAGGCTCGCATACCGCAAAAAACAAAACAAAACAAAAACAAACAAAAAAAACACAACTAATTCCCAAATCTCGCATTGTATCTTGCTGAGTCTTCATACACCACACATTACTGAAAATAATTGAAAAATAGCAAGGAACTAATGAAAAATCCAAACTCTAATTTGGCCAGCCACTGGAAGCTGTCTGTGTATCTCACTTTTTAAATCGAAATTCCTTATTTTAAAATAATTAAATATCAATTTACTCTCTTTAAGTTTTTCAAACTACTTTAGCTAAAGCCAATGGTTCAATTGTTTGCTTCAAAAAGAAATATGAGTATGTATATTCTTGTAAATTATAAAATTCAATTTTTATCATCTTCTATTCTTTCATTAATCTTTTTTTATCAAATGATGAGTTTAAGTAGATAAAATATCACCATTAAAAATATATTTACCCAGATATACACATACATACACGTGCACACACACCCACTACAGATCAACCCAAGAACAGCCCTCATGTTGATTTTCAGCTTAAGTCCACTCTTAGGTTTGTACTTGAAGCAACTGATTAACATAAGGTGAAATATATTGCAATTAAACTTTGAAATAATTTTAGGAAAGTGATGGCATCAAAAGAAAAGGGTAAAACCAAGATTTGCATATCATACCATTTTACCTTCTTCTTTTCTATATTCTTATGTAAAAAATGCTTTTTTTTCTCCTGACATTTCTTTTTAAACACCTTTTTATTATCCTTTTCAGTGGGTAAACTGATTTACTGTCTTGCTGCCTAAGCACTACTACTGGTGAACAGACCTTATCTCTGGCCTAATATTGAATTTTTTGTTGTTGTTTTTGCTTTTTTTTTTTTTACTTCATTTTGATTTTGGACACCTGGATCTCCTTGTATCTATTAATGGGAAATTTGAGTGACTGGAAAATATCTAATACAGTATTTAGTACTTGTGTATCTTTAGAACACTTCCAAAGATATAGTGAAAAAAAGTGAAATTTTTTTTGAAGGAAGGCTTATTTTTTTTTTCCTATTCAATACAGAGCAAAGGGAGATTTGACCAATATTTAGCTCATCTGATACCATCGTCTCACCTGATTTCATTATGTCATGTATTTCCAGTTGCACACATTAATCTGCAGCATCCTGCGATTTCCCAAAGTAGAAGTCATATTATGAAATTAAAAGGCTTTTATCAAGGTATTATGTCTGTTTACCAATGAACATGTGAAATAAAATCATTGCTTTCTAAGTGAGGTCAAACCTCACGATGGCAGGCAAATCACCCTGCCAAATCAGCACCACATCACACAAATTTCTCAGACTATGCCACAGTGCAGAGATGGCATAGGGTCTGATCTGCTTTGGTAATGGATTAACCTCATCCATGAGTGTATTTATACTACACACCAGTCTGAGAGATTGTGTATTATAAATGATAAAAAAATGAATTGAGTTAAGAAAATTGTTATGATTTCCAAGGGTCCTTCAATGCCTGCATTATATGATTCTAAGACTCTTACCTAGAAAACATTTGATTTAATTGACCAAATATGTTTGTCTATTCAACTTAACAGATACTGCAGATGTGAATCCTGGACTGGAGAATTGATAAAGTTAATTGTGTGAATGTTTTCTTTCCAGGCAGACAATCAAGAGAGTTAATCATTAAAAGCTTTTTGAAAATGGAGGTTATTGGATAATATAGTCTAATTATTCTACCTAAATCACAGTATTCTTGAATATTAGCCTTTTTTTCCACTTACCCTCTCATATTATTTTATTAGCCCAAACCTGATGTGGATAGACTCCTTCTAGCATTTTCAATCATGAAAAGTTTTAAAAGGAACATCAATTGTATATAAATAAAACTCCATATACATCCAATATTTAAGGGTAAAACAACATTAATAATATCTATTTTATATCTAATACCTCTCATTAGTTTTGCCTGAGGTTTTCCATGTCTTTTAAAATACCTTTTAATTCTTAAATTCCGCTCTCATCTTCCTTCTTCCAAGCAATTTATTTGTAGAAGAAACCAGGTAATTTATCCTATATAGTTTCATACACTCTGGAGATACTAATTTTTACTAAGAATTCAACCAAAATGCTATTAATACAATGCTAACCATTTAGCATCATATTTCACGTGTTATTTTTCCAAGGTTCTTCTACAGGATCTGATTTGATCCATTTGGTCCTTCCATTACAAGTAAAATCCTTAATGAGAATGGCACCTCTAGGGAACCGTAATGAGATACGAGGTTAAAGAAGCCATGTCAATGCATGGGTTTGGATTTATGGCAAGCCCG
The DNA here is from genome assembly GCF_949774975.1 of Lagenorhynchus albirostris. Lineage (NCBI taxonomy): Eukaryota > Metazoa > Chordata > Mammalia > Artiodactyla > Delphinidae > Lagenorhynchus > Lagenorhynchus albirostris. The sequence continues at coordinate 106,576,983 of NC_083100.1, forward strand.
TTCCCCTGGGCCTCTCATAGTGTCCCATGTCAGAGCAAACTGGCCCCGAACCATTGCCTGGCCTCTGTCTGTAGGCCACAGGCACTGAAGTGGTTTGCACAGTGGAAAAGAAAAGAGGAAAAAAAAAAAAAAGAAGCCACCAGGTCAGACTGGTCATATGTTTACCCTTAGTTGTTTGAGGTCGGCTGCTAAAAGCTGAGTTGCCATCAAGGTGAGATCCCAGGGATGCTTATCAAACTTCAGTGGCAACAAGCAAGGCAAAATTATTTTAAAGGAATACTGAATTTTAAAATTATGGAAGAAGCAAAGACAACAGGATGCAAATCAAGGGAAGATTTGAGCAAACAATTTAATAGAGGCATAGCCATAGCCAGTACAAGTATGTGGAAACAATGTTAAGGAATATTTCTTCTAAGGCCAAGTTTGAAGTTTTATATAAATCTTAACAGACTGGACACATACTAGGTTACATTGGAAATCCAAATATTAATTTCCTAATTTTATGGAGAAAGTATTAAGCTCAGATTGATTTCTTATTTGAATAATTCTTTAATTTCAGCATACTGCTTTCAAATGATCTTAGTGTTTTTAATTCTAACATTCTATGTTGCCTAGACCAAGAAAAATATTAGTTTCAAAAACATATTTAGCATTCCCCAAAAAAACAATTTGATACCTACATAATCAACCAAAAGGATTTTTTTTTAATTCTAAGTTCATTAATCAACCAAGTTTGGAATCCACTGCTTAGATCAGACCAAACCTCACAGTTCTACCTCTTTTTATTTTATTGTTTGTTTGTTGACATATTTAAATGATAGAGACCAGAAGTAACAAGATATACAGAAAATTTTTCTTATTTCGGAGTCAACCTTGTTTTTCAAACTTGGGCAACTTAGCTTCTAAGAGCCTCCCTTTCCTCTCCTTTAAAATAGAAATTAAAATACACACCTTAACCATGAGTATTAAATCAAATAATTTAAGAGACTGGATGGTAGTAAGTACTCAATAAATGCTAGCACTTAATCTTCTTTTAATCAATGATGCATTGCTTAAAAAAACAGGTGCACTAATGGCTATATTTAATACAGGCATAATTTTGCCATTAATTATTTGTAAAAATAAAAGAAGCAATGAGTAGGTTTATTTTAATTCATTTTTAAACATATAGGTCTTGCTGTTGAGTTTATTAATTCATGCGTTTATGTTCAGGGTAAATTAGGGTCCTCTAGAGAATCAAGGGATATTTTTTCTTCAATAACAAATCATTTCTAAAAGGGAAACTTAAAAAGCATCTGCAAGCTTTGAAGATTATAACATTTGCTGGTGTAAACATGGGATAATACATGTAATATATATTACTAGTGGCCTGTTGGTCAAAGAAGTCAGAAATGCTCCCAGAGGTAAAATAACTGTGAGAGGCGCATTTAACAACAAATAAGGTAGGAAAGACTTTTCCATGACCTTGTTCTTGTCTCTTCCAGTCTCAACTAGTACATTAATCACTCAGACAACGAGACACACTAAACAGCTGGCCTGAACATCCTGTGACGTCCTGGAGTTTTCATAATTGGTGTTGGCTAGTAGTGCTAGCCTAGGAATACTCAGGATGGCTACACTGAACGTGGAGATGCAAAAGATTTCTTCATTTGTCTGCTCCTCCGGGGAATCATTTGTTTGGAACCTGGAACCAACTGAGATTTTCTGTTATCCAAGCAGCCTTTAGGTTATCCAACCACACTCAGCATGGGCTTGGCTTGCCAAGGAAAACCTCCCTGCTTCAAATTCTAAGATTTTCCTTTATACTTAAATTGCACATCTGGTAGCAGATTGCAAGCTTTTCAACCCCCACACAATTTCTACTTTTTCTGGGAAAGGGGATTACTAACCACGTAATTCAAACTAATATTATCTCTTTTTACAGAATTAATGAGAAGCTGTAATTACCAACACTGTTTACCTGCTACTCTGGGAGTATATTTCCAAGGCACATGAATTAGCCATCGTCAGCTTTATAATTAGCGTGTGACAACTTTAATTCCAAAGGCATGTTTAATCAACAGCAACAGATGGAAATGCGCCTAGTGGTAAGTCATCCCCTTAACAGCTCCTGATAGCGAGTTTGTTCCACTGGCTCTGAATTATAAGCTATTTAGCATAGTAAGTGCTAAATTACTGGTAATATTCTCCATCTTTTTTGGGCCATCAGAGTTACAATACATGAAAGTAATTATAATCACTGACATGTATGAGTACTCACTACATACTAAACACTATTATTGTTTTAACTTAATGAAGACTCCAAATAACCTCTTATATTAGGTAATTTGAATATGCCCATTTTACAGGTGAGGGAATTGAGCCTAAGAAAATCAAAGTGACTTGCCAAGAGTTCCACAGCTCTTAGCAGTAGGGTCAAATTTGGATTCACTATGATCGTGCTGTAATAAAATACCTTTGTTATTCTCAATCGTATGGGGCTGTTTAGTGGTTTGGATTCTGCTAAAAAATTTGTGTTATTTTGTGGACCTTATGATTACAGGATCCAGTTTTTCTAACTTTTCTCCTCACAAGGAGCAGTCATATACATAGAGGACAGCAGCTGTCTGCTTGGTCCTTTTATTAATTCTACAAACATGTATTAACTCAGAGTTAGTCACTGTGCAAAGTTTGGACTCACCATTATCTATCTTGAATAGCAGCTGCAGAAACTTTTGGGGAACCCTCTCAGAGATGTTCTTTCTACCTCCCAGAGATTCACTGAAAGCTACCTTCACCAAGCCTACCATATATACAGCACCTTGTGACTTTACCTCCAGCGCCCATAAGCCAGCCCCTTCTAGGGTTTCACCACTGCAGGAAAAAGATGATCCAGCAGGCTCGGATCTCCATTTCTAATGTTCCCAGACTTAAGATATCAAATCAGATGCAGGGAAGGGATGCCAAAGTTTAGGAGTTTGGAGCACTTTGACCTCTCCCTATCAAAACACAATTTCTCCTTCCCCACTCTACCTCAGGGGACAGTATAGACTAAACATATCTAGACCTGGTACCAGTGATTTTTAAACCTATCCTAAACATTGAGATTATTTGAGGAATTTAAACAAAAGCCTCAGCAAGTGCGCCCAAATCCATATCAAAATCTCTGGAGGTGTGGCCTGCACGTTTCTCCCTGTGAAAACCTCCTCATGTAAATGTCATGTCTAGCTGGGGTTGGGATGTATAGCTTTAGACATTCAAGCACAGAGGGTTCTTTAATGTTTTTCTGAAGAAAAAAGTTGTTGTGTGTTTATATTAAATCCCAAAAGTCATGGGTAAATTGCCTGTAACGGTCATTTCTTAGGCACAGAAAGTGGAATCTGAAAAGGTTCTGGCCCCTACAATGATTCTGAGGGGGTTTGTCCCCTCTAATTTAGAATGTGTTGTTGTTAGAGAAATGACGACTGCCATGTGATCACACAAATACCACTTTCATTTCTTTGCAATTAACCCTGGGATGACTTTTATTCATTTTGGAAATGTAGAAATATCTAACTGCCAAACATGGTTTAATAGCCTTAGAATTAAAAAAGAATACATTACATTTTTTTCCTTTTTTGGTCCTCAACGATCATTGGCTTTTTGCCCCTTCGCTCGGTTAATGAATAGTAACTCTAAGATGTTCAGATCCAGTGCCTGATCTTTCCACCCTTGGTGAAATTCTTTAAAACATAGGCACATGTGCCCACATACACACACACACACACACACACACACACACACACACACACACACACATCATATCATGTTAGTAATAAAGGGCCTTTAGAGATCTTTGATTTACAAATGGGGAAACATGCATTACCTTTCACATAGCTTGATTCGTTTGCAGCCACATATGTAATGTGAATTTTACAGTTTAGACTTAATTGAACTGATTCACTGACAGTCAGGTATATGTTAGTAATACAACCCAAATGTAATTTTTAATGTACCAGGCCATCTCCCTGAATATGAATAATGAAACTATCCTTTACATTACTAGGTGGCCTATGGACAAAATTAGACTATTAGCTAAGATTATAAAATAATTAATTCATCTAAAAAAAGTAAAATGTATCATGAAATCACTATTTTGTGCTGCGCACTCAATAATTAAGTAAAAACAATAAAACATACCAACTAATTCGACTTGGTCATGTGGGATAATGCACAGGTATGCATTTCCTTGCCACAAGACACTGAAACTTTTTATAAACCTAAAGGGGGAAATAACCACTTAAATATAACAATGATACAAATAATATTATTTCTACAGTGTGTCGTCAGTTTTTTATAAAGGATGAAAGGATGCCTTGAAGTAGATCCTTTGACATTGTCCCCTTCTCTCCAAGGCCACCTTTATGTGTGTATGTGCATAGGGTCCTGCATACAGAAGTGTCCATTCTTCGTTCAATACTCTTCTGTCACCATCTTGAATTCTTAATATAAATAAGGACTTTGTATTGTTATTTTGCATAGTCCATACAAATTATGTAGCTATCCCCCTTCACCCCTGCTCTTTACTCTTGAAACTAACAAGTTTATGCCCTGATGTCTCTGATATTTCTCGGCTTAAGCTCAAAGCTTGATGGCGGAAATTGACCCTTGACTCTCTCAGGCAAGATCGACACTTATTTCCTCTCGCTCTGTGCTCCTGACCGCTCCTGATGTTCTCAACACCTCATCAACCTCAGGAAACCTGAGGACACAATCCAGCGGCAGGACTCTAACCTATGATGCCTGCTGGGTTTGCTCACACTCCCCTTATCACCCACTCAAGCAACTGATAAGAATCAAGCCATTAATTAAAAATTGGAAATGATTCCTTACAAAATGCAGTACACAAAGGGATATATACATATTTTCCATGCTTTTCTTTTATAACGTTGCATCTCACATTTAATCTTTACAGTTAGTATTCTTGTTCCTCTGACAACACACTAAGAAGCCATCTCAGAGTTACCCATTCTTCTCGCTTTAATCTTGGTTCTATTAGCTTCAGTGTCAGAAAATGATATGTTCTTCTTTTTCCTCAAATTCTGGTCGGATACTCCATTTCCAATCTTAATACATACAGATGGCACACAAATGCAGAGTCATTCTAATGGTGAAAATGCTTTTTCTTTCCATGAAAAGAGGCATAGGCATATTTTCTCTTGTTAAAAAAGTAATTTTTTAAAAGGCAACCAGCTCGTTGGATTGGGGTGATTGAAGTATTTCGCCCTAACAAAATGACTTAATCAACACACACACACACACAAACACACACACACACACACACACTCCCCAACTGGGAAATTAATGGAGCCTATATTCAAGATGTTTAGTATTTTCAGACATGCTGGCAAATTGAATTATCAAGGACAGAGCTGCAAACAAGAAAATCATCTCACAACCATTTTATTAATGTAAAGGAACACTTCAATATGTGAAGAGTCCTAGATTCAGAAACAGTCTGTGAATATTTTCTCAAGGATATCATTTGAATCCCATGAAAATATGTGTAAGAAATAAGAGCAAATGGGAGAGGATACAGGGGTTCTGTGAATATTATCCAGGCTGCAGTTAGGTTTCTATGTCATTGATCCTACACTCAAAATAAAATTCACTCTCCCCAAAATGATTGGCATTTATTTTTTCTTGGATTACACACACTCTTATTTTTTCCTCGGACTATATACAGTCTTATTTTTTCCTCATCAAGCTGTTAATATCATAAGATATTATTTAAAACATCCTTTCTTTTTTTATTAAACTTTTGAAAAGCTAATCTGCAGGCAAATAATTGTGTGTGTCTGCGATTGTAAAATTGTTATCTGCAGAGTCAGTTTCTGTGATCTAAAACTCTGGAATTCTATTCATTTGTGTGTGTGTGTGTGTGTGTGTGTGTAATTCCTAAGTGCTCATCTATGCTAACACTCTGCTATATTATGAAAGTATTTATTGCTAAGATGGTCTTATTACATGATTCAAACAAGTCAAAGTCAATTTAAAGACAGCTCTTGAGCACTTCACATTGGTGTGGTCAGGAACATAAGATAGTTCTCTAGGAAAAGACACTCACTTAGCCCCATGTTATAGTCATTGCCTATGTCTCTCAAGTTCAGAGTTGCTGGCCAGACTCTGATTATAGGGTCAGCAAATGACGACTCCAAGTACTGTTTGAATGACAAGCTTTGGCTAAATATGATATGTGGGCACACGATCAAAGATGTGGCCAATGCCGTTAACTTGCTTAACTGCCATTTAGCAAATTCATCAAAAGCCACGTGTGAATACCGAGACTTCAGAAGTGGGATAGTTTAATAAGCCATGTAAGGTGAAGTGTGGAAGAGAGGACCAGAAATAACAGTAACAAATATTTATTTTTTTACAGACCTTATGTTGAAAGGTAAATATGTGTTTGTTTATATTTTAAGACCTCTGAGAACAAGGTCAACTTAAGTGTGCGACTGACATTTCCTCTAAATGAACGTGAGAAAGCAAAACAATAGCTATTAACCAAGAATAAAATAGAATCACCAGGTGCAACTCACTTAGCAAGTACTCTATCAGTCTACCTTTATTTTATAAAAATGTCATCTGACCAATAATACCATTTTTGCCCACTCAGGATTATTTTCATTCATGGAAATAAATAGGGTTACTATTAATATTAAGACTAAGCAACTTTCTAATGTCATTATCTGTGACGTTATTACACCCTCTTTTTTTTTTTTTTTTTTTTTTTTTTAGCGGTACGCGGCCCTCTCACTGCTGTGGCCTCTCCCGCTGCGGAGCACAGGCTCCGGACGCGCAGGCTCAGCGGCCATGGCTCACGGGCCCAGCTGCTCCGCGGCACGTGGGATCTTCCCGGACCGGGGCACGAACCCGTGTTCCCTGCATCGGCAGGCGGACTCTCAACCGCTGCGCCACCAGGGAATTCCTACACCCTCTTTTTAAGAATAACACCACCATTACCAGCAGTCCACTAATAAAGCATAACTTTTGGTAGCCTGAAGACTCAGGAATTTCAAAAAGTAATTCATTAAAATTAAATTTCCCAGAGAAAAGGGTTGTAATTCTGCTACCTTACTTAGTATGACATATTCTTTATGTTATCCTCAGTGGTAGCACATTGTCATTCCCGGGAGAGAATTTGCATTGGAGGGTTAGTTTGAATTTGCATAAAAGTGTGATGAATCTGAAAATGATCAAGCAATGAAATTCCATTCTCATCTTTAAAATATATACACTTACATAGCATGTACTGTGCATTGATTATTTTCATTTAAGTTACTAACTTCTGTAAGTTTGAAACATACACACACACACACACACACACACACACACGGTATCAGAATGCATTAGGCAGGCTCTTCATATTCTGTATGCTCATCTGCTACATTCATTCACAAAAAAGATGGGAAGAATTACCCTGGAGTAATTTCTGGGCTCATTTGTTTACTATACACTTGCTCGATTTTATTGTTATCCTTGTAACATGTAATAAAATAAGCCAACATGTGTCACACAATGTTAGTGAATAATTATAAGGCAGCATGACAACTCTACAATTTCTTGGGAATAAAGAATAAAAACAATGAAAACAGCAGGAAAACAGAGCAGAAAGGAATTTGAAAATATTCTCTTTCTAATAAAATATGAGACCTTCACAATTTTATACACATTTAAATTTATATATTTTTTTCCTATCAGTTCTGGGAACTGTTGGATATTCAGAGTTGAATATACTTGATGAACTTACAATCAATTAAATAGTATTAAAATTTTTAAATTGGCTAAAAAGTTGGCATTATAAGTCCAGTGTATTTTTTAAAAGTAATTTTATTAGTGTATAGTTGCTTTACAATGTTGTGTTAGTTTCTAAGTACAGTGTAAACCACCAGGCTTATGAGGACTTTGGAATAGGGTCAGGGAAAACTCTTTGGATGGAGGTGATATTTTATTTTCTCCTGCAGGGCAAGTGAGATAGAATAGCTTAACGATACACGGATGTCAGTAAATCACAATGCAATTATTTAATATTGGGCTTCTCAGCTAGACTCTAAGATCTCTGAGCTCAAGACAGGAAGAATATCACTTCTACCCCCTCCTATTTTCTTAATGCCTGGCAAAGAGTAGATGTTTAATAGTATCTTTTGAACAGATAAATGAAATGCAACAGCTGCATTTTTAATATAAGAAAGGGAGACATTCAGTAAAGGATTATTCTGGGAATATAAAATTTGACCAAAGTCCTGTTATTTGTGGAATAGAAAGTTTAGAGCCTTCGGTTTCTGGAGATTAAATTAAGTATAAGGCTAAGATGGGGGGTTGGTGCTACCATTAGTATAAACAGGGAGTCAGGAGAAAAGTTTGTCTTGAGCTCATAGGAGAAAAACTTAAATTAAGGACATTCGTATTTAGAGCTGCAGAATATTTTATACAGCAAACCGTCAGGTCAGTATTTCAAAATTCAGCACTGGATGCCTGAAGAGAGATCTAAGCCTTAACATACAGATTTTTGGAACTCCACTTACATACACACGTGATAGATAGATGAAGAGCCGGATAGATAGGGCTAGAGATGTAGATATTGTACATTCAGATTTGAGGTTGGTATAGGTGTAAGTATAGATTTATATATATTTAGGTATATATGTACACTTTAAATATTTAAACATTTTAAAATTATGGTAAGAGGTAATAATTAGAACTGATAGAATGAATAAAATTTCTAAATAATAGAAATTGTTTAGAATACAATTTATCCTAAATTAGAATTAATTAATATTAGAATAACATTTATAATTAATTATGCATTAAATTTAATACTGAATATTTTAAAATGTATAAATCAAAATTTTATAAAGAACACATAAATATGTTATAATCTTATAGAATTAAGCACATTTTGGCTCTTTTTGAAGTAATTTTATTTTCTTTTTTGCTCAAGTCTAGACCAAAAATTTAATATGAAGGAGAAAAGCAGGAACTCATTTTCTACTAACAGTAAGCATTGATATTTTAAATCACTTTGATTTATTGACTCAGCTTCATTCAAATTGTTTTGGGCCTGTCATATTGGCAAAATATGTGATGTTTTAATTTCTTTTTTTCTCTTGACTTAGGAAGTATCCTTATCAAATGATCTTTTGCCTAAGGACAACTCCAGCAAGTTAGTTTTTATTATTGTTTTCCATAATAAATTATACTATAAAATGTCACCTCAGGACATAAAAGAGGACTTTAAAAAATAGTAAACATGCTCCTCTTCTGGATTAGAATATTTACTATCTAAAGTTGTTATGTCCACATCAATTAACCTGTGAATGAAATTCAACTGAAACCAAATTTCCGAAAGTGTTTTCCTATTGTTGTAAGTAGTCAAAATAGTCCTAAAGGTTGGTAGAATAAAAATATTAACACCCCAAGTTGAAATATAAAGGAGATAGGGTCTTGCCCTGTCTTGCATAGAACATGTACCCACTAAATTGTTGTTGAATGAATAAATGAATTAATTAATGAAAAGGAAAGCTGGGAGAGTTGCAAGAGGATTGATAAGACTCTTTTGATACAGAGTGTGAAGGGAAGGCCTAAAAATCATAGTGGAGCTGACACTGAGAAAAACCTGGCAATACAGCTCCTACACCAAACACGAGGTATCATTAGATAAATGTAAAGCTGGTGGACCTGGGAGGGCAACCATAGCAACATTAAATCTCAAACCCAACCCAATTCCTAAATAACTTAAACTGGGCCCCCATAATAAAGGCAAAGCAGATAGAAAGGCACGCCACCTATTATCAGGTATAAAATCTATTTACCTTAGTCACTGCTGTCCCACACAAGAGGTCTTGATTTAAAGAACAAAGATTATAAGGCACATGGAAAGACAAAGCAAAAAACAAAACAAACTGAAAAAACCAATAACATCCTTCCAAGAGACAAAGTAATCAACTAAACAAAACCCACATATTACACAAATGCTAAGACTATCTGAAAAGAAATTTAAAATTAAAGATTTAAGGACATTTAAGGATGCAAATGGAAAGGTACATGAGAAAAGATCTGATGGGAATTTTCAGCAGAGATAGCAAAACTACATGAAAATATTGAATGGAACTGAGATGAAAGGAAAGCACAGTAATGGAGATACAGAATGCCTTCAGTGGGCTTATCAGTGGACTCAATTCAGACGAGAAAAGCATACGTCAGCTTGTAGAGACATCAACAGAAACAAACCAAACAGAAGCACAAAGAAAATAATAGATAAAAGAGCATCCAAGAACTATGGGACAACCTCAAATAGTCTAATTTGTTCATAATTGGAATACTGGAAATGAGAAGACAGGTAAATTGAAAGGGGAAATATTTAAAACGATGAAGAGGAAGAATGTTCTAAAAATTATAGCCAGAAAGATCCAAGAACCTTTATCAGCAAGCAAACAAACGAGTTATATAATTTTTGTAAGTTTTATTACTTTGACAGAAAATATGCAGTTATAAACCTTTTTTTTTTTTTTCCGGCCTCTCATACAACTTCCTTGTCCCTTAATGCTGTGGCTAAGAGTATGCAGATTTCACTTCCCAGTCTCCCTTGACAGCTGGCTTCTTGTTAGTTTCCACCAATAAGAGGCATTAATGGGAGATCAGATGGCAAGAGCATGAGAGAAGCCACTTTCTTCCTCTCTATTTTGTCTGGCAGCATTTCTAGATGTGTGCATCTGCTAAGAATTTCTAGCTTCAATCACAAGACTCAAATTTCTTTGTTGGGCTTCCCTGGTGGCGCAGCAGTTGAGAGTCCGCCTGCCAATGCAGGGGACGCGGGTTCGTGCCCTGGTCCAGGAAGATCCCACGTGCCGCAGAGCGGCTGGGCTCGTGAGCCATGGCCGCTGCGCCTGCGCGTCCGGAGCCTGTGCTCCGCAACGGGAGAGGCCACAACAGTGAGAGGCCCGTGTACCGCAAAAAAAAAAAAAAAAAAAAAAATTTCTTTGTTCTCCCAAAATGGTAGCTGCACCTCTGTTAACTCCAGTACTGGCCATAGGCCCCCTCCTCCGATTTTGAAGGCTCCAACTTCTCCTCACTGTAACTCATCCAGCTGGGTTGTACTGGCCAGGGGCTGTTGTTTATCACAGATACTAACATCTGAGTTAATTTGCTACTCCCTTCTCTCTCTCTGAACTTCCGATACATGCAAATAATTTTCTTTATACTTGTTTCAGTTTTCCTGAAAGAATACTGACTAACAAAGAGAAAAGATCCACAAGGGTACAAAGTAGCTCCTTGCTCTTACTTGTTCAATTTTACGTTATTAAAACCAAACTCAAATATATATAATTTCTGAGCAAGAGGCAAATACTAAAATTAATCATACATTGAATATGAACATGTGCTTCTGTTACAAGGGAAATATGAATCAAGATACTTAGCATGCTACTAAAAACATATATTATCATTGTGTGTTTACAAAAAAGCATGTAGGTATCCACATCCCTGTTGGAGAAGAACTCCCAAGCTGACCAGTGGGAAGTGCCCTGTGATAAACCTCTATATACTCACAGTAGGGGAAATGTAAGAAAACTAATTCTGATTGAGTCCTTTACTTTTGCTCGAGTTTCATGCATATTTGATTTGATTTAATTCCACCACTCCACACATTTATAAAGAAAGGTATTCTAATCTTCTTTTGTAGAGACTTTTATATAGATTAAGTGTCTTTCTTCAATGTAAACCAGGTTCTGTATGACTTCAAGTTTCATGTTGCTTCCGTTATAACATTGATTTTTGATTAATTTTCTGTAACTCTTCTGGCTTTGGATGAACCATTTTGCCGACAAGTAACGTCAAAGATTGTATAAAGCACACATAATAAGATATAAGGCCTGTAACTGTTCTTTAAACATGGTAAACACTAGCCCCATGTAGCTATTTAGATTTAAAGTTAATTAGATTTAGATGAAATCTAAAATTTAGTTCCTATTAGCACTACCCACATTTCAAATGCTCAATAGCCACATATGGCTCGTGACTACCATACTGACTAGCAGCATAGTTATACAATTTTTTCTATCATCAGAAAATGCTATTGAACAACATTGATTTAGAATATAAGGCCTTCACAAAGGGCAAGTAAACTCACACTGTGTGCTCTCTTATGAATTCTATGTCATTCCCAATGTTGCTCTTTAATACATTTCAAGGGCATGTCACAGAATTTCTAAAATTAGTTTTCAAGGGATAAAGCAAAAAGAATAAACTCTTCAGGCCAGATGCCCACAAAACTTAAAATCCAATATTACATGAAGATTTCTTTAGCACACTGACAAATAAACAGATGGAGTACTCAGGATTCAGGTACTATTTCTCACATTGGAAACAATGAATAAAATTCAGAAAATGATGAACACATACAAGAAATTATTGTCTAGAATCTGTAAAATATGAAGTAGCAATCACTGCCTTAAAGAAATAGGAATAAATTATCCAAATCACTTTGATGAAAAAGGAGTAGGAAAACTATTTTTAAGAATGTTTAAAGACACAGACCTAATAGAGAATGGACTTGAGGATATGGGGAGGGGGAAGGGTAAGCTGTGACAAAGCGAGAGAGAGGCATGGACATATATACACTACCAAACGTAAGCTTGATAGCTAGTGGGAAGCAGCCGCATAGCACAGGGAGATCAGCTCGGTGCTTTGTGACCGCCTGGAGGGGTGGGATAGGGAGGGTGGGAGGGAGGGAGAAGCAAGAGGGAAGAGATATGGGAACATATGTATATATATAAATGATTCATTTTGTTGTAAAGCAGAAACTAACACATCATTTTAAAGCAATTATACTCCAATAAAAAAAAAAAAAGAATGTTAAAACTCACCTTCTAAAACAGTACATTGACATCATGCCTAAGAAGGAAAATCACATTGAATGATGCTTTAGAAAGATCAACTCTTAACATGAAAAACAGCCAAAAAGAGCTGCCACCTTTCTCTAGCAATAAGTATCAATATGTGGATTGACAGCAATATGAGAGATGGGGATTTTATTAGTCACACCCAAGTTAATGATGGCAGCACCAGGAATTCCCTGGCAGTCCAGTGGTTAGGACTCCACCCTTCCATTGCAGGAGACACGGGTTCAATCCCTGGTCAGGGAACTACTATCCCACAAGTGGCACAGCCAAAATAATAATAATAATGGCAGCACCAAGGGCTGCAGCATGACCATTGCCACTCACACACTGTAAAGCAAGTGACTCTTGTTCTCACCTCTAGGGGAGGAGCTCCACCTTGTGGAGTACAGCAAAGAGCATAATAACGTCTACCAGCAGGGAGAGCAGCAGTCCCAGGATGTCGACCCCACCACTTGCCTTGCAGGTTCAGAGGCTGCCAAAAAGACATGAGTCACACAGGCACTGGATGGAACAACGCTTTACTCAGAGAAAAGACAGAGCAAGGTCAGCGTCTATAGTGAGCATTGGTCCTTTATGGCCAGAGGGTTCCACCCTACCGCCAATGTAGGGAGATGGTCTCAACACACTCTTCTTGTGCTCCAGGCAGAGGACCACCGCCAGCAACAGATACAGCAGTGGGGTTAGCCACATGCCACCACAACACAGGCAGAACAAAGATGTACACATCAAATCTGGAACAGGAAAAGTTAGTCCTAAACAAAGCAATATGCCCAGCACAGGCTCTGAGGACTCTTTATGTCCGCGTAAGGAAATGTTGCAGAACCACAGCAGCATACTCTTGTGCAACTGTGCAGGGGTGCCAGGTTCTGCACGACTGCCTTTCCCACACAGTCTCAAGTTGACTGCTCTTCTTCTCTTCCTTAGTTTTTCTGTATGTGTTACAGACAGATAATACTCCATGTACATATATATATATTATCAGTGTCGGAGTGCCATTGGGAGAACAAATGAAACAAATACTGGCTACAAGAAAACTTGAATTTTTCAAACCAGGTGAGGCCATTTTAATACAAGCTGTTGTTATATGAGTCCAAAATTTGAATTTGGCAATTTCTTATTAAGAACATAAATGTATCAAAAGTATGGTGGCAGGATTGGACCTGGTCATCCTTGACTAATATGTTTGCTTTCCTGATTCTTGTCAGCCCACCAGGGACTTACTTCTTAGACTAATCTCTCAAGATTGATATTACTCTCTCCATCATACAGTAAGGAATCCTTGGCTTTATAATACTTAAGTGATTTTTTTTGAGTCACATCATAAGTAAATAGTAGACTATAAGACATCTTACATATCTCACTCTTAATTTCAAGCTCTTTCCAACAAAAGTACTGAAGGAAATTAAATAAATAGATCTGACCACTCATAACTATCTCTTCAAATTTTACCACATTGGACCCGGATGATAATTTCCTACTGGAAAAAATGTGAAAAGAAAGTTAATTAGTAGGTTTATTTGACAGAAGCCAAAATCAAACCCAAAATAAACAACGATGAGAAAAAAGTATTCCAACAAACAGATTACTGAAATCTGTAGGAGACAGAAGAGAAAGAAAAACACAACAAATCTAGACCAATAAAGAGTTCTATTTGATAGGAGAAGAAAACTTTTAAATGAAATAAAAGCTTACTTTTGCAATCAAAACTATTTGTAAAATGTTATGTATGCACTGGTAAGTCAGTGCACAAATAACTGGGCAACCGTACTATTTGGAATAATAATGAAAGTGTTCACTTGCAACTTGTATTTTGAGAATCTATAAAATGAAATTGAAAAGGGGGTTTCAAGATACAAACAACACCATCTTACTTTTATAATGTCCATTGCAATTTATTCTGGAGGGAAAAACAATCCAGATTCTCTCACCTGACCAAGTTGGAGTTATAGTCACAGTACCTAGTGGTTCCGGGGTGGGGGGCAAGGGGAAGAATATAAAAGTACATTGCCTTTCCTGGTTACAGGGTGAGATGCCTTCTTGTTAAATGTTATAGCATTTCAACATAAATTACCTCTTTATGACTTGTTACCAAGGAAAGCCACAGGAGTTCAGTCTTATACATTAAAGAATGAAATTGATTTAGAGAAAAAAATAAACCCTCAGTAATTTTGGCAGAAAAAATATAGGTTTATCCACTAAGAAAAGTGAGTGTTACTTTGTATCTTGAAAAATTAAAACAAAGTGATGATTCCTTGGAACAAACTCAAAATGAAATCTAACATTTTGTAATCTGGCGACTCAGGTTCAAGTTTGGAAACCACCACAACAAGCCCTGTAACTTTGGGCAAATAACCTCTTTAACTCTTTACAGCCTGCACTCTAATAGTAATACTTCAGTGGGCTTTTGAGAAGATTGCATGATACAAGGTTAAAAGAAAACAACAATAAACATAATATTTGTAAATTGTAAATCATGTTGAATATACACCATGGTTATTATTATTGTCAATTGAGGAACGGGTAATTAAGGATTACCTCAACTGAAGTTTGAAGAACTGGTAAAATTCACCAGCCAAAGACATAAGGAATACATCTGGAGTCAGTAAAAGGTAAGTTTCTTCAGCTTGCTGCAACAAAGGATAGAGGAAGCATGTGGAGAGCACACACCGGGGAACTTTGGGGCATTTTGATAAGAGAGAGTTAGGAGAGACTGAATGACTTTTTTTTAAAATAATGTTTGAGATATAATTCGTATACCACAAAATTCACCCTTTGAGAACATATAATTCAGTGGTTTTTAGTATATTCAACAAGTTGTGCAACCTTCACCACTCTGTAATTTCAGATCATTTTCATTACTCCAAAATGTAACTCAAAAACCATTAGCCATCAGTCCCCACTTCCCACTACACCTAACCCCTGGCAGCCACAAATTTGTTTCTGTCTTTATGGATCTGCCTATGCTGTTCATTTCATATAAATGGAATCAAACAATATGTCAATTTTTTGTAACCAGTCTCTTTCATTTAATGACAGTTTCAAGGTTCATACATGTTGTGGCTTACTTATTCCATTTTACTGTGAATAATACTCTATTGAGTGGATAAATGGCATTTTGTTTATCCACTTATCAGTTGATGAAAATTTGGGTTGTTTCCACTTCTAAGTTTTTACAAATAATGTTGTTATGAACATTCATGTACAGATTTTTGTGTGGACATGTTTTCAGTTTTCTTGAATAAATACCTAGGAGTAGAATTGTTAGGTCATATGACAACTCTATGTTTAACATTTTGAGGATTTGCCAAACAGTAAATCACCAGGTTCAGTAAAACACAATCCATAAATAAATGAACATTGAGAGAAATTGTCTTCCAGATTCAATTAATTGAGTGGTTTTTGCTTATCATGTATATTATATTTCTATTTCAAAAGAAGAGCTAGAGAGAGAACCATTTCATAGATTCTTTTTGAAAAGTGGTCATATTTTCTGAACTAAGAAAATTTCTCCCTCTCTTCCTCTCTCTCCCTCAGTAATTTAAGAAAATATGTTTATTAATTTATGCAAATATTTTTACTTACAAAATAAATTAACTTCCTGAAATGAATAACTAAAATACCTGAAATTGAGAAGGTCCCTTGAACAATGTGTGACATATACCCTTTCAAAATAGTGAACAATCAAAACATTCCTGAAATTTATCCCCTTGATAAGCAATATGACTCAACAATCCACGCTGATATTAGGATAAGGCTTGTACCAAAGAATTTGGTACCAAAGTTCACTGGGACTTTTAACCAGTGAAAAATACTAAAACGTGGAGTGGTTTTCAGCAGTTATCATAGTTGAGTCAAGTTTTATTTTCTCAGAAGGAAGCAATGTGTCATCTGAAGGATTTATAAATTTGGGAAGACTGAAATGACTAGAATGGACATTTAGCAACTCACCCAATGCAACCTAAATCATCACTTCTGTTTGGAAGTTAACAACTTATCTTTCCAAATGCCCAGGTTAACATCCAGCCATCTCCACATTAAGAAGAACTGGGAGGTTGGCATGACAACTGAGTGTAATGTATAAGAAGCAAAATTGACTCAGCAGAACACAGATCGGAGGTTATTCTGACCAGCAAAGGTTATTGAAAATTGTTTTCCATGGCAATTTCTTTCCAAACCAAACTATTTCTTAAACCTGTAGGCCAATGTGTCTCAGTATATCTATAGCTAGTCTGTAGCATAATTAAGCCACTAATTAAGCCTTACCAACTCCCATTTTTATATTCTGTAAATATGTGGCAACAACAAAGAAGTCATTTGCTAAAACAAGATCTATTATACTCTTTTTCCCCTACAAATGCCAGTATTACTAACATCATTCTCTACTCTTTGTTGTCATTCCTTTTGTTACAATTTAATTTGATTTAAGTATATCCTACTTATACCTCAAGGTCAAACTGCAGTTCATCCTGGTTTATTAGGAATTCTATTAGGCATTCCAGTTCTCTCAAGCACTCTCCTTCTTTTGAGCATCTGTTATATGTTTCATAATGTCTCTCATTTGCTATTTACCAAACATTGCCGGATGGCATTCCTTGAACTGTCGTCTGACAGTTAAATTTTGTTTAACTGAGCTTATAAATTGGCATTGGCTTCACAATAAACTTATAAAATGTAAGGAGTTAGAGTCTGTGTTTATTTCTTCTTTGTGGTCACAT
Organism: Lagenorhynchus albirostris; assembly: GCF_949774975.1. Classification (NCBI taxonomy): domain Eukaryota; kingdom Metazoa; phylum Chordata; class Mammalia; order Artiodactyla; family Delphinidae; genus Lagenorhynchus; species Lagenorhynchus albirostris. The sequence continues at coordinate 106,594,615 of NC_083100.1, forward strand.
GCTAAATATGAGAAAATTAAGGACTAGAGATATGAAATTACTCTGGTTGTAACATGGAGATTGGATTGAAAAGGAGCAAAAATGGATGTAAGGAAGACCAAACAGAGTTTAATTTACCCAGTTGTCAGTATATTTTATATCAACAGGGTATATATCTAACACAGATCAATATAAATTCTGGACTAATTGAGGAATTAAATGCAAATGAAACCATAAGGAACACATGTAAAATTGTACTCAAGCTAGGTAAGTCTTGCTTAGTATAAATGCACAGGGATACAACATAAAGAAAATTCCTAGAAAATCTGAGCACCATTAAAAAAAAAAAAACTAAAAAAATGCTTTAAATATTACCATAAAAACTTAAGTAGGATCAATTTTTGACATATTCAAATAAAAATGTTAATATCCCTGATGAACAGAAAGCCTTAAAAATCTACGATAAAACCACTCTGCATCATCAGAGAAAAATTGTCAAAGAATATGAACAAAATATCATCTAATAAAAATATAAATGGCTAATTAACATATGAAAACATATATTTAAAAAATCACATTAATATGCCAATATCATACGGATGGGAATAAATTAGTACTAATTCCATGGAAGTCGATTTGGCAGAACTACCAAAAGCCTTCAAAATATTTATACCTTTCCGTCCAGTATAGCTACATCTATGAATTCCTTCTGAGGAAGTAATCAGAGATGTGTGCAAAGACTTTAGGACAGTAATCAGTATTCTTAATCATATACAAAATATGAAATTTCATTGGTACAAGATCCAAAGAACAAATCAGTATGTCTATGTGATGGAATGTTATGTATCATTATAATCATGGTTTTGAAAGACATGTTTAATGATATGGAAAAATAGGATAATATAAATTTGAGTGAAAAATATTGATGTACAAAATGATAGAGAATATTATCCGAACTGAGTATATATATTTATATCATGTATATCATACGGTATTTGTCTTTCTCCATCTGACTTCTTTCACTTAGCATAATGCCCTCCAAGTCTATCCATGTTGGTCTTAAGAGATGAATTCTTTCATCCTCCCTTCACTTCCAAATTTCTAGACTCCATAAAGACCACTCTGGTTTGAATAAATTCTTCATTTAGGCAATAATACAATTTATTTTGTCACAAGTTTCTTTAACTACACATGTACCTACTTACTTGAATTAGAATTTATATTTACTGTATTCTCCTCACTAATTCATTTGCAAGCCATTTCTTAAGTTGAGTTACTTTCCTGGGTGGTTATAATTCCATATGTTGTTGAATTTTTTCTAGATTGTCGCTAAGAAAACAATTTTGCATCAAATATTAAGAGCAGTTTACTAATTAGATACCAACCCCAACTCCTCTTCCTAACCCACTAACTTATCCTCCATCTCGAACAAGGATAAGTCTGAGACCCAAGAAACACTGAGTTTCCTGGATATTGTCCAATGGGTTAAGTCATATGAAAAAGATCCTTTATGATACTGAAACTGAGCCTCCTTTATGAAAGGCAATATGTATGAGACAAAATGTAAGGGCTTCAAGTTAAATATTTCCTTTACCTGCCATTTAGTAGCTATATAAACTTAAATAACTCAATTAAACTTTGAGTCTCAGATGACTCATCCATGAAGTAGGGATAATAATACCTCCCTCAACAGATTGTAATGAAGGTTAAATCATTTAAAAGCTATAAGATGTCTAACACAGATATCTGCTGCATTGCACCTTCATCATTCTGAATTCTTAAACTAGTTATACCTGTATAATTAGATTAAAATGGCCAAAACTGGTGTGAATAGCTAACTAAAAATTTGGTGGATATTTGAGATATTTAGGTGAATATCAATACCACTTTATGCTATATATTGTGTAGAAATTCCCAACTGGTTATAAAAAGTCTCATCATTTGTTTTCTTGGAGGAAGAAAACAACATTGAAAAATGTGTGCTGAAAGAAGCCAGATATTATATAAACAAGTCTCTAGAGTAACTTTTACAAAGCGGTGTCACATTCTGACAGGGAAAAACATGCTTCCCTGTAGTCTCAATGTGTATGTCAGACAAACTTAGCTGCTGCATTGGTATATTTTCAGATCTTTCCATGCCATTTTTAATCATGTGAAATCTGGTACAATACTGAGTTATATTTTAGATCACAAAATACAAAATAGAACATATAAAATACAACAACCCAGAAAAAGAAAGAACCAAAGTCTTACATAGTGAGATTTGTCTTTTTTATACGTTTCTAGAAAGCATGCTATCAATTTTCCCAGTAACTAGCCACTGGAGTCATATTTCCAAGCAGCATCTACAGAGTAAAAGGTAATGCATGGCAGTTAGAGTGCACATGAAGGATAACTATTCTATCTCCACACAATACAGTGTTTGCACTATGAGGGTAATCAAATTGCAACAACATTTAGGGGTAATGGTGAGCAAGAGCGTTAGAACATCAGACAGATTATCAGTGATGACATAATATGTTTCACAGTGGAGGAAATGTGATGACATCATAGGGGAAGATAGCTAATTTGCCAAGGCAATGGGGACTGTCACTCAATGAGGGGATGAGTAGAAGGAGGATGATTTAGGGTCAAATCAACAAAGGTTGCATTGCATTCCTGTGTGATTCCTGTGATCATACCAAAGAAACATTGTCCCTCTCAAATTCCTGATGCAAAAGTTACATTTCAGAGCCAGACACAAAAGAAAAATCTGACCTGAATACAATTTTAGCTTTTCAGAAAAATGCCAAAGTTCATCTTACTATAAGGTGAAGTTAGAAGACATTTCACATTTCTAAATATAGGTAGTTCACAAATCTAACCCCCCCCAAAAAAAATAGTACCTGTGGGCTCACTAATCTAATATTAAGTAATTGAAGTGTTGTGTTGTAATCAGGACCACATCAACGAGGTCATTTGATGAAGTAATTTAATTCTTACAGTGGACTCTCTGGCATGTTTTCTGCCTATGAAGACAGTAATCTAACTTTATTATATAATTTTGTATCCCTTTACCTTTTTCCTACACTGCTCTACTGACTGGCAAATGTTAATCATTCTTTAAGACTCAGTCCATGTATCATCTCCTTCATGAAGACCTCCTTTGATACCTGCAGGATGAATGAATCACCTCCCCCGTGCATCTACAACACCCACCCATACAATTCTCTGTCTATATTTCCCATGATACTGTAACACTTCAAGGACAAAAAGGACCATGTGTATCAATGCCAGCCCAATGTCTCCATGCTGTTGGACAAACAGTGTGCTAATAATTAAAAGCTATTTGGTAATAAGAATTGTTATATATTTCAACTGGTCTATCAAATAATTAAGTGGGTGACATTTTATAAATTGCTGTCAGAATGATAGAGTTTCTCCAAGATCTGGGCATCACTCTTACCTCCACACTTTCTGCCTGTCCACCCAGGGAGGGAGCTCTGATTCCAGGCTTTCTGCAGTCCCAAATCATCTGAGGAAGCAGAAAGCAGAAAGGAAGGGATGGCCTGGAAAAGAGAAACAAGACAAATGGATAGGGAGGAGGAAGATGACAAGGAGGACAGACTTTTGAATGATAAATAAGTCCAAGAGAGTTGGTGATACTAGCTCCTGTAAATTTAAATCAAATACAGTCAACCCTACTAAAATGCTAGAATATATGTAGGAGACAAGCAAAGGCAATAGGAATAAATAATTGCTATTTTCTAAATAGGATTATGTAGTGTGTATCAACTCTTCCTTGTTTTTTAGGAAAAGCCTCCTGGCCTCAAATGTAGTACAAATGTAATGAATGATGACTTACATCTTTTCTTCTCATGTGGAAGAACCAGTGAGTGGTGGAAGGTTTGTGAGATTTGGAGTGGAATGAGAATTTGATTTCTAGCTCTCGTAGGAAAATGACTTTAGGAAATTTACCTATTTTTTCTCATCCTCACTTGAAAATTTTTCACATTGAGAAATCAGTAATATCTAGCTCCAGGAGCTGAGTGAGGAGTCAGTGAGATGTTATGTGAAAGAAGCTCAGGACATTCTGGTGTGCGTCCCAGACTTAACATTTTCTGCCTCCCTTGTTCCTCCTTTCTTCCTCATCCCTCCTTCTTTTTCTTTTCTTCTCTCTTAATTTCAGCTATTGAAATGTGCATTTGTTTGTTTGCTTATTTTACTGACTTTATATCTGAACATGCTTCAGAAAAATGAATGACTAAATTTGTTGCTACTTAAATAGATGTGTTAGATCTTAAAGCATTCTAAAAAACCTCGCTTGTATTACACTATAAAAAAAAATTGGTGACTCATGAAGTGAAGTTGGACCTACACAAAGATTTCAGTAAATATGCCTTGACTGGTTTGTTGATATGGCTTGGTTTAAACAAAACATCAGACATTTGAGGCATGTAGAATATGTGATTGTTATTATTCATATAACTTCTATGTTGTTGACTCTTGAAATAGTCCCTTAATAGACACTTTGTTATTTCATATGTCTTTCAAACATTTCACTTAGAAGCATCAGGTTTGAAGAAAGTCCTTTAAACATTTCCAAGACTAAACCTATAATCTCCACAAGACAGTGTCATTTCCAAGTTATCTACAAAAGCATTACAAATGGTTTCATTCCCCCATGTTTGACATTGTGACATCATTTTATCTTTTCCCTCATTTCCCAGTTCTAATTTAATTTCTCTCTTTAATCACTTTCTGTAATTCATCTTTTCTTCTGCAATCAATGATCCCTATTATCCTCAGTCCTCAACATTCTTTTTTAAACATTTTCAAACATTTCTTCATCACATCACTTGCCAAATATTGATTTATTGTTTATTATATGCCAGATACTCTTCTGATTGTTGAGGAAACAACAAGGACTAAGATAGACATAATTCTTACAGTCATGAAATTGACTAGAACGTAAGACTGTAGTGGGAGAAGAAGCATAAAAAATAATGCCAAATGCTGATACATGCCATAAAAAATAAGCTAGGCAGTGCTTGAGGAGAGGGAGGTGGTGGAGCTATGTTATAGAGACAGGCAAGGAAAACCTTTGAGGAGATGGGTTTTGAGCTAAGAATTGAAAAAAATGGGCCAGCAGGAAACTATTAGGCTGGATGAGATTGGACTGAAGGAATTGATCCTCTGGTTCTCTCTAATTGATGTAACCTCAGGCTGGCTGGAGCGCCCTGCCTCCCTTTATCTCCACATGGCTAATGATGACAGCTCTGCTGCTGCTGTTACATCCAGATTCTTGCACTGTCTCTTGTGTTTTCCCACTCTTCACCTATACCTTTGTAATTAGTCACTTTGTAAATAAAGTCTCCTTAAATTATCCTAATTTGAGCATACCATCTGATTCCTGCTGGTTCCCTGACTGATACAGTAATTTGTACGGAAATGACCTCAGGAAAGAGGCCGTCAGAATTGGATTCTGGTGTGTGCTAGTCATATTTTGAGTAATGTAGGATGACAGTCTTGCTGGGTGAGGGAGAAGGTAAATGGGACATAGGTGGGACACAGGTGATCTATGGTAATCTGGCTTTGCGATTACTGAAATTATCACTGCTGGTGGCATGAGATGAAGTGCAGGTAGAGGGTAAAGCCTGGAGAAATCAAAGCTCTGAGTCACTTCGTTGCTACCACATATAGTGACTATTGAACCACCTGGATTCTCTTATAATAGCTTAAGAATACACATAAGAGCAAAAGAGTATAAGAGCTATGAATACAAATTAAGAACACAAGTGGAGAAACACAAGGCCACCACAGCAGTTTCAAATCAGTTTTTGTACTTATAGGATAAGGACCGGGATTAATGTTCTCAACTATGTGAAATCTTTCTCTTCCTACCTTCTCAAATGTAATCCTAGGAATTTTGTCTATAAACAAAACATTTCTGGGCCAGAAATACTTTCTCTCTTTATAACAAGGTTTCACATTATATTGAGTGCTGCAGGTTCCATCATTTTAAAAGGACAGAGACATAAATGATAAATAATGGTGTATAAATTATTACAATCAAAAATATTTTTTATGGAGTTTGGAGCTTGGAGATTCAAGTATTGATTTCAGGTCCAGGCTCTGGATTTGTTTGGAACATGTGCAGAGTTGCAGGGCTGTTTCAATACTCGATCACACCATGTTTCTCAAGTGAGAAGACAAATCAGTAGGGAATGAGACACTGACCCATCGAATAAAACCATTTAGGTATATATGAAAAGATTGAAACCTTAAATCTCAAAGTATCCTCTTCCTGTGGATGTAATTGTCTTCTGCCAAAAAGCCTTTAAATGACACACAAGTTATTACTGACCCGCCTTAGGACTTAGCACCACTCACTGCCTCCAAACCAATAAAAAACTTGGACAGAAGTAAGCCTACTTGGGAGGAAATAGTTTATAATTCAAAGAGTTTTTTAAAAATCTTGCTAATTAGTATTGGCAAGAACCTGGGGAATAAATGGACTCTATACGTGTTATACCAAGAGAGGAAAATAGAAAACAATGTTGCCAAATCCATTCATATTGATATGGGTATCTTTGTCCAATACTTGAGAAGTAATGGGTTGGCTTAAGGGCCTGAGAATGACACTATGTTGGTGTTATGGACTGAATGTTTGTGTCCCCTCCAAAATGCATGTTGAAACCCTACTCCTTACTGTGATGGTATTAAGAGATGGAACCTTCAGGAGATACTTAGAATTGGGTGACTAAGTGCAAAGCTGGAGACGTCATAAATGGGTTTAGTGCCCTTATAAAAGAGACTCCTAAGAAATCCCTATCTGACAATGCTGGCGTCCTGATTTGACTTCCAAGTCTCCAGAATTGTGAGAAATAAATGTTTGTTGTTTAAGCCATCCATTTAATGATATTTTTGTTATAGCAGCCTGAAAGGCCTAAAACAGTTGAATAGTAGTAGTCTGGGCTCAAAGATGACCTACAGTTAATAGAGTCAACATGCTAGAACTTAACTGCCATACTATATAGTATGGATTTCAAAGTTTCAGTAAGTGGGGATGTTTGGACTGGATCTATCATGTGAAAGGCTCAGAAAAACAGTCCTTTCACCAAGACAGTAAGGCATGAAGAAATCACTGGTAAGGGGGCTATCATTGTCCTTGAAGATGGTGATGATGGGCTGCAAATATGCAGTTAGGTTTCCTTATTTCAATGTGAATCGTGGGATTCCAGAGGAGTATGGTTTACATCTTTCAGAGACAAGGTAGACAATAACTACAATAAACCAGAGGAATGGAATGGTATAGAAAGTAGAGTAAGTCCCCCACATACGAAAGAGTTCCATTCCAAGAGCATGTCCAATTTGTTCATAAGTTCAACAAAGTTATCTTAGGTACCCAACTAACACAGTCAGCTATATAGTACTGAACTGTAATAAGTTTATAATACTCTCCCCACAAATAATACATAAAAAACAAACACAAAAAATAAAGAAGACCTTTTTAATCTTACAGTATAGTTCCTTGAAAAGTACAGTAGTACAGTACAACAGCTGGCATACAGGGGCTGGCATCGAGTGAACAGGCAAGAAGAGTTACTGACTGGAGGAGGGAGAGGAGGTGGGAGATGGCAGAGTTTAAGGGTCATCAGCAATAGGAGACGGAGGGCAGGCTGCAATTTCACTCACGTCTGACGTGGATGGCACAGGTTCAGGTTCCTTGCTGGATTCAATTCTATCTACCCTCTTGAAAAAATGATCCAGTGATGTCTGGGTAGTAGCTCTTTTTTCCTCATCATAGATAACAGAGTAGGACTGGATTGTATTCTGAACAGTTGCTGCATCCTTCATGTACCGTTCTACGTTTGGGTCCTGTGCCTCAAAAACTAACAGTGCTTCCTCAAATAAAGAAAACCCCCTTGCCATTTCCTGTGTTGTGAATCTCTTCAGTTCTTCAGTTACTTCTTCTTCCTCTTGACTCTCTTCATCCTTTCTCTGGGCCTCCAATTCCATCAGGTCTTCATTAGTAAGCTCCTCGTGTTGCACCACAAGGAGTTTAATGAAGTCGTCCTCTTGAAGATCTATCTGCAACTTCTCACTAAGGGTCACTAAGTTGCTGAAGACCTCTTTGGACTCCTCATCCACCTTCTCAAATCCATGAAAATTGTGAACAAACTGCAGGCAAAGGTTCTTCCAAACCCCATTCACGGTGATGGCCATAACCTCATGCCAAGCAAAGTCAATGTTTTTTATGGTCCTGTAGATGTTATAGTTGTTCCAAAATTGTCACAAGGTTATTCCTGATTCATCACTCGCCTTTACTGCCGGACAAAAAGTGTGACGTAAATAATATTTCTTGAAAGTCGCTGTAACTATGACATAGTATATTATAGTATATACTATACTATGAGTGACATAGTATTTGGTGGCAGAGGCACTACAGCACTTTGACTTTGGGATGAAAGTCATCCATGAATGTGGGGTGGCCTGGAGCATTGCCAAGCAGCAAAAAGACTGTTGAATGGGATGTCCTCCAAGCAATATTTCTCTACCTCCAGGATAAAGTGGTGGAAAATCCAGTTCTGGAAAATGGCCTATGTAACCCAGGCTTTGGGGTTACTCTTCCACACAACAGGAAGAAAGCCCTTGGCTATGTTTTTAAGGGCTCTTGGGTTCTCTAAATGATAAACTAAGAGAGGCTTCAGCTTCAGATCACCAGAAGCATTGGCACCAAACAACAGTTAGCCAATCCTTTTCTGCTTTATAGCTTGGCATCAACTTTTCCTCCTTACTGATATAACTTCAGTCTGGCATCCTCTTCCAGTACAGTCCTGCTCATCCACATTAAAAACCTACTCAGGTAAACTTGCCTTCATCAGTAATTTCTTGAACCATTTCAGGAAATTCCTGGGCAGCTACCATATCCACACTTACTGTCTTGCCACTTACTTTTACCTTGTAAATGTTGGCTCTAGCCTTGAACCGATGAAACCAACCATGGTTCGCGTTAAAAGATGGGCCCTCTGGGGGCTTCCCTGGTGGTGCAGTGGTTGAGAATCTGCTTGCCAGTGCAGAGGACACAGGTTCGAGCCCTGGTCTGGGAAGATCCCACATGCCGCGGAGCAACTAGGCCCGTGAACCACAACTACTGAGCCTGCGAGCCTGGAGCCTGTGCTCTGCAACAAGAGAGGCCGGGACAGTGAGAGGCCCGTGCACAGCAATGAAGAGTGGCCCCTGCTCGCCACAACTAGAGAAAGCCCTCGCAGAGAAATGAAGACCAAACACAGCCAGAAATAAATAAACAAATTAGTTAATTAATTATTTAAAAAAAGGCTGATGCTTGCTTTAAAAAAAAAAAAAAAGAAAAGATGTGCCCTCTGATTCTTCGCCACGTTTCGTCTTCAAGTCTTCATAAAGGCTTTTAGCTTTCTCTTGAATCAGCATTAAACTGAGCAGGACTCGACACTGATGCTGATCCTGCAATCTCCCCCGTCATTTTTCCACACTTCTTGGATATTATTGTCAACATCATCGGCACAGCAGACTTCACACATTCCATGATCGTGTCCTTGTTCTTTAGAATTGTGCTGATGGTTGAACAATTCATGTTATAAGAATGAACGACATCTAATATCCTTTTGCCTGGCTCCACTCTCTCAATTATTTTCACTTTTGTTTCCATTGTTATCACTTGGCACTGGCACTTCTCAGCAGTACCTGCTACATCACCACTGCTTTTATGCCTGCTTCTAGACATCCTGTGCTGGAAATAAAGATACTGTACTACTGTACTCTATACAGTACTGTAAAGTACACAAAGGCACAACCACTTGTAGAGGATGCACGCTCGTGACAATGTACACCAGACACGTGAACTAACAACGTGATTGGACACGCAAAATCATGTTCGCATCTTTGAAAGTTTGCAACTTGAAGGTTCGTATGTAGGGGACTTACTGTATTTTTAACTCATAAAGATTTGTTGTGATGACATTTATTGTGAGGTCCCTAGAAATGAAACAAATGGCCAACCTTATAAGGTATTGCTTGTATTATATGGAGGATGACTGGGAAAAAATTCGACATCTGAGGAGGTGTATAACTTGAATTTCCCAAGCAAAGATTTATGACCTTTTACCCATTCTCAAATCTAAGCTGGTTCTCTGTTCTGAAGTACCGTTACTAAGGAGATGATCAGAGGGCCCTGAGGAAGAGCCGTGCAATGTGGTCTAAGGATGTACTGTGAATTTCCCCCAAACTATTACTGTCTTGTCCCAGGGCCTTGGCATCTCTTTTTCATCTTGTCATAATATAGGAAGAGGAATCTTGATCATTTAGGTATCCCATAGAACATCACATGGGTCCATTACACTAATCATATTATAACCAACTGAACCTGGTACACGAGATGTAGAAAGCACTTTTGATCCCTTAGTAAGACATCACATGCTAGAATGCTGGAAGTAAACCCTATGAAGATTCAGAGAAATATCAAGTCAGTGAAATGTCTGGGAATTCAGACACTTAAAATATCCAAAAGTATCCAATCTAAAGAGCACTGTACCTTGTGCTACCTTTTCTAAACAAGAGACACAAAGCTCAGTGAACTTCTTTGTATGTGGAAGTTTTGAGTGGAACATAGGTCCATGACTCAGCAGCCCAATGATACTGGAGGTGACTGTTGCCAAGGAAAATGTTGTATAGAACTTATGCTAGGCCCCAATAGGAAAATCATGGCACTGATCCCACATATTTTGGTCCCTGAAACAACTAATTGAAATGAAGCTCCTGGCTTACTACTGGTCCTGTTAGAAACTGAATGGCACACCACAGGTGACCAAGTGACTATACTACTCAAATTTAACATCATAACATGGGTAATATCAAAGCTACCAAATCTTCTATGTATATAATAGCATTTCATTATAACATAGAAAGTATATATATAAGATAGGCCCAAGCATGTCCAAAAGTCACAAGATATCTGTAGAACTGATTTTTCTGGCCCTGAGGGAGACACCATACAATACTTCTTTCCTAGCTTCTGGTGGTTGCCAGCAATCCTTGACATTCCTCGGCTTATAGAGGTATCATTTCATTTTCTGTCCCCATCTTCACACCACTTTTTCGGTGTGCCTCTGTGTGTCCTTTTCTGTCTCTTATAATGGAACTCTCATTGGATTGAGGGCCTACTCTAATCCAGTATAATCCCACTTTAATTCTTGCCTAATTACATCTGTAAAACTTCTATTTCCAAATAAGTTCACAATCTGAGGTTCTGGGTGGATGTGAATTTTGAAGAGACACTATTCACCCTACTACATCACCTAAAGAGGGGATGCATTTTATGACAAAAAAGTGCATCAAAGATCTCAGTTCCATGGAATTCACCACTCTACCACGTGCCCGACCATTCAGGAACATCTGGCTTTATAGAATGGAAAAATGGTGTCACAGAGATGGCTAATAAGGAACACTCAATCTATTGAAGGGGTTATCTACAGGATTTGCTATTTGCTATCTCTCAAATATCCATGATGCATAGGCCTGGGAAACAAGAACCCTGTTAATATTATACCTAGTGACCCAGTGGATGGATACTTGACTCATATCTCTGTGACCTTGGGCTAAGTGCATTTTTATAGTTTTGGGCCTAATGAAAGAATGATTTTATCAGAGACTAGAGAAACTGTTCCAATGAATTGAAAATTAAGACCGCTACCTGATCTTTTAGGGCTTTTCATACTTCTTCACCAATAGGTACAGAAAGAGATTATTGTCCTGGTGATTAAGTTCAATTTCTAGGAGGAAGTGGACTTCTGCCACTCAAAGAGCAAGAAGGACTATGTGTAGATCCCAGGGGATTCTCTGGGACACATCCAGTACTCCTTGTGATGGTTAATTTTATGTGTCCATTTTACTAGGCCATTGGGTCTGGTTATTTGGTTAAACTTTCTGGGTGTGTTTGTAAGGGTGTTTGTGGATGAGAATAACACTTGAATTGGTAGACTGAGTAAAGCAGATTGCCTTCCCCATTGTGAACGGTCCTATCCAATCCTTTAAAGCCTAAATAAAATTTTAAAATATCAATACATTTTTCTCTCTGAAAGCCTGTCTCTGACCTAGGACATCAGCCTTCTTCTGCCTTCAGACTCAAGCTGGAACTTCCACCATTAGACCTTCTGGTTCTCAGGCCTTTGGACTCAGAAAAGATTATTTGCTCTCCTGGGTCTCTAGCTTTCTTAATTCAGATGTTGGACTTCTCTGTCTCCATAATTGTGTAAGCTAATTTCTTAAAAAAAAAAAGAAAAAAAGAAAAAGTATGTAAGATTTACCAATAGAAAGCAGGTAATGTTAGAGACATAGCTATAGACATAGATGTAGGTATAGATATCTCCTATATGTTCTGTTTTTCTGGAGAATCTAGATTAATACTCTTTCATATCCTATAATCCTATATAATAAAAAAGCTTAATAATCCAATAAAGATAAAGACAAGACCACCAAGGAGGCGTATCCTGCAGGACTGAAGATTTTGTTCAGATGAGGGGCTCACAGAAGGCTAGGAAACCGTGACATTGGTGGTGGAAAAATACCACTATTATTTTCAATTTAGGCCTTGTTATCAACTAGAGAGAGAGAGAAAAGATAGCAGCTGTATTTCATATGACTGAATTGTGTCCTTTTTCAATTTTTTCCTCTATGTGAAGAACACAAGTTGTATAAAACATTTTAGGTTTTGTGTGAGAGTGTGACTGTGAGCTGTCATTATCTCATGCTTTGGAGACTTTATGTATCCCCTGCATTAGGATCATGTTTTCACCCTTGTGATACAGGACAAAAGTGGGAGCTGAGGAACAAAATATATACATTGTGCCAGATATCTCTCATTTGTCCTTCCAGATCCACTCTCTACCCGTCTCTATTTTCCTTGTCGCCTTGCAAGATTGACCTATATGGATATCGTTGCCTGTGTGGCCTGACTTCTAGTTGTGTTTGGCCAGTGGGGATTCCAGGGAGAAGAGTAGAGGAAGGAGATTGAGGTCAGAATGCTTGTTCTTTCCCTGGGAGGGTGCCTTAAGTTAGCTGTGTTTATTGACATTGATTACTTGTTCTCAAGGTAGATACTATGTATGGCTCTCTCTCCTTTCTGTCTCCAGCAATTTCTCCCTCTACTCATCCTTTTGGGACTAAGGACAGTGACAGTTCTGCTGTTGCTTCTAGCCCTATGTTCCTCTAGTTCTGCTACACTGTCCCTTATGGTTCACCCTCACATTTATAATGAATCTCTTTTAAATAAACCCTCCACAATAATGTTAATATGATTGTGCCCTCTGTTTCCTGTTAAGACCCTGACTGATAGAACTGTTATATCTTAGATGATGTTGAGACAAACCAATGAAAAGACAAACAGGCTGGGAAGTTCTGTTTTTTCCAAGGTAATGTTTCTGGCTTCTAATTAACTTCATCTTTATACTTAATAGTGTACCACTGACAATAAACAGGGTCTTGGCAATATTTGCAGTTCTTTATCTCCTAGGAGATAAATGGACCCCTCCAATTAGAAAGAGATGGAAGTTAAAAAAAGGCCAGGGAATTCCCTGGCGGCCCAGTCACTAGTACTGGCGCTTCCACTGCTGGGGCCATGTTTGATCCCTGGTTGGGGAACTAAGATCCCACAAGCCACATGGTGCAGCCAAAAAAAAAAAAAAAAAAGGCATAGGAGGATAACAAAGACAACAGGAGGTAATGGTGGTGGCTGACTTGCAAAAGTAATACAATGGACAGGGTAATAAAATGGCAGAATAAACTATTAGATATGAGTAGTGCTTGTTGGGGCAAAAAATATGAAAGCTGAAGATTTACTATTGTGTTAGGCTGTCGCTTCCCAAGAAAGAACTGTGAAAATAAAATATAGTCTATGTAATTATGTTCATGCCCTCCCCACTCCTATCTTGGGAGTTTTGGTTGGTTGACATAGCATTGATATATATATATAAAAAATATATATTATTCACCACAATTCTTTAAATAGATGGAGATGTCAACTCTTTTTATAACCATCATAGAGATATTGTCCAACATTAAATAATTCAAAATGCAATAAAGTATGTTTTCTCTTAGCAATGTTGTACTAGCTTTTTTTAGACCATTTTTCCATCTGAAAATAAGTAGGTAGGTAACATGAAATAATGCTAAAATAATTTTGAAGTCACTGGAAACCTTCAAAGGCAGTGAGGCCTTCTGATTCTGTGGAGCAAGAGTGCTGAGAATTGAGCCAGACATTTGGAGTCACTCATCCCTCAAGGCATTTACCAGTTTGAAAGGAGTGGCTGAGAGACTAGAAGCTCTGCAAAGCTCTCAGAAGAATTATAGGGCTGGATGAACAAAAGCCGGATTCAGGGCTGGCAGAGGAAGAATGGCTCTAATAGATACACCAGAATTTTAGTGAGGACCCCAAAGGACTGTTTGCTAAGAGTAGAGTAAATCAGAAATTGGCAAGACCTATAAGGAACTGAGGCCCAGCTTCCAATTCCTGATTGGATTAATATTAATATAATCATAGAACAAAATAGAAAACATAATTACAGACCCACATATGTATGAACAATTGATTTATAAAAAGATGGTACTGGGAGCAGTGGGCACAGTATGGTATTTTTAGTAAATGAGGATGGTTTCATTAAGTACCCATAGGAGAAAGAAAATTAGCAGTGACACAAACTGAACCATACACTAGAATTCGTTCCAGATAGAGTGTAGATCTAAATGTGAAAAATAAAACAAGAAAATTTCTAGCAGATAATTTAGGAAAATATCTTTATAATCTTGAGTTACAAAAGATTTCTTGAACAAGATCAAAAATAAAAGCACTAACTACAAATTAACAGATTGATAAATTAGACTGTATTAAAATAACGAAGTCCTCTTTATTTGTAAACACTATTAAGAGAGTGAAAATGTAAGGTATAGGGTTAAAGGTATTTGCAATATATGAGACAGATTATTTGCATAATCAATCAGAGACTACTATAAACCAGTAAAAAGTTAAAATCAGACAACCCCATAGGAAAAAAGCAAGAAGCATAAGCAGGCATATCTAAATGGCCAATAAACTTATGATAAGCAGTTATATCTTAATAATAACAGATAAATAAAAATTAAAACCACAATGAGATACCATTACTTACCAGAATGACTAAGAAAAAATGAAGAATTACAAGTTTGGGGAAGGATATGAGAATTAGAATCCTCATAGCTGTTGGTAGCAATGTAAACTGGTACAAACACCTGGAAATATCTGCTAAAGCTGGATATATTTATATCCTGTGATCTAGCAACTTTACTCTTAGACATATACTCAATAGAAATTCATTGATGTGTACACTGAATGACATGCATGAGAATGTTCACAGTGGTTTTATACGTTTATAGTAATCCTAGTACAGGTTGATTTGTGTCTCCCAAAAAGAGATGTTGAAGTTTTAAACCATAGTACCTCAGAATATAACCTCACTTGGAAATAGGGTTGTTGAATACATAATTGGCTAAATTAAGATGAGATAATACTGGAGCAGAGTGGGTCCTTAATTCAATATGGCTAATGTCCTTATAAGAAGAGACATATAGGGAGAAAATGACCATGTGATGATGGAGGCAGAGGTGGGACTTATCCATTTACAAGCCAAGGAAAGACAAGGCTTGCTGGGAAACATCAGGAGCTACAGGAAACAAAAAGTCTTGTCTTCCATAGGCTTCAGAGGGAACATGGCTCTGCCAACACCTTGATTTCAGACATCTAGGCTCCAGAACTGTGAGCAATAAATTTCTATTTTTTTAAGCCAGCATTTTGTGGTTCTTTGTTATAGAAGCCCTAGGAATCTATTTTAAAGCTCAAATATTCATCAAGAGTAAAATAGATAAATAGATCATGTCATATGCACAAAATGAAGTAGTATCCAACAACAAAAATAATATTGCTACATGCAGAAAAACAACCATAAAGTTGAGTGAAAGAAGCCCAATACAAGAAAGTATATACTATATGATTCCATTTGTTTAAAGTTCAAAAACAGCTAAAATAAATTTATGGTGTTAAATGTCCAGATAGTGATTATATTAAGAGATGAAAGAGGGTGTAATGATTAAGAAAGGGCAGAAGGGGGCTTCCCTGGTGGCGCAGTGGTTGAGAGTCCACCTACCGATGCAGGAGACACGGGTTCGTGCACTGGTCCGGGAAGATCCCACATGCCGCAGAGCGGCTGGGCCCGTGAGCCGTGGCCGCTGAGCCTGCGCGTCCACAGCCTGTGCTCCGCAACGGGAGAGGTCACACCAGTGAGAGGCCCGCGTACTGCAAAAAACAAACAAACAAACAAAAAAGAAACGGCACAAGGATGACTGATTTCTGATGTTTCACTTCTCCACCTGGATGATGATTATGTACGTGTTCACTTCGTGATAATTCATTATATACATTTTATACGTTTATACATTTATATTATATAATTCAATAATAGGTTAGTAAATAAACTTATAGTACATTTGAAATGTCATTCACTAAAGAAAATAAATAAAAAGCTTGACAAGAAGAAAGACAAATGGTTTTAATTATCTAATGCTCCAGAATTTCTCTCTTGTTGCGATGATAATAAGCAATCATACTACTGAAGTAATAGAGAAGGCAAGTTTGGGGCCAGAACTGAACTCTTTTTTGGCTAGTCCATCCCCAGACTATACTACATACAATTCCTACCCCTCGTCTAAATGAAGTATTCCAGTCCTCCTCTTAAAGGCGCGGCACGGGGGCCTCTCACTGTTGTGGCCTCTCCCGTTGCGGAGCACAGGCTCCGAACGCGCAGGCTCAGCGGCTATGTCTCACGGGCCCAGCCGCTCCGCGGCATGTGGGATCTTCCCGGACCGGGGCACGAACCCGCGTCCCCTAGCATCGGCAGGCGGACGCTCAACCACTGCGCCACCAGGGAAGCCCCGTGATGAGTCTTTTGAAGTGTGGTTTATCAGGCTGAGCTGACATTCTGGCCTCATTACTCATCAAAGAAAAACAAGTTTAAACAGAAGTTTAAACTTGAACTATTGAAGTCTTTCATGAGTTTTGTAAAAATTTTCTCTAAATAAAATAGTTGGTAGATATGACTCACACAACCCTGAAATAATTAAGAGTTCTTATCACAGATTGTGAGGAGGAGCTACTGAGGATGATGAGGCTATCCATTATTGGATTGTGGTTAAGAGTAGAATCTAGAGCCAACTTTCCTTGGGTTCCGATTCCTGTTCCACCACTCAATTATCTATGTGAGTATAGGCAAGCTACTTAATTTTTGATGGTATCTTAATATAAAAAATCTTCCTTTTAAGGCTTAAGTAAGGCTAATTAGTTCACATAGCAAATTGTGTTGACACAGATGAGATTTAATGCCAGAGCAATCTGAATCTGAAATGTGACCTTTCATATTGTCATGCAGGGTACAGCTCAGATATTACCTTCTATCATATGCTTTCCCTTGATCATCCACATCTAATCGCCTTAAGTATTGTGCAAATTTATGTGATAGTATTTCTCATGCTATTTTGTTATTTACGTGTGACTGATACCACAGATAGATATCAGCATCCCTCTGTGAACCCCAATAAACTGGGAGATCCTTCAGGGTAAAGGCCTTTTACATGTACATCCCCAGTCTACAACTGTGTTTCTGCACAAAATGATCAAAAAAGATGGAAAAATTGAATAGACTTGCATGAGTTAGATATTTAGAAATCAAAACATATGCTCTATGAATCTGAAACATATACAACTCTTGTCATTATGCTATGTTTCTAGGAGGTCTATGAATTAGTACCCAATATGTGAAAATAGTTTGTCTCTGGCAAGAATTTGATTATATGATACCTTCTGTTTTAAACTGATTACTCATTGGCAGAAATGATTGGCCAAAATTTTCACAAATTCCCAACAAGTGTCAAGAACCAAATAATCAGTGGAGAACTATATGGTACACACATTTTTTTTAAAAGAAAATCTTCAAAGCATGAGAAAATGAAGTATATATTTTTCAGGGAGTTGTGAAAAGGAGTATGGCTTCTAAACTATTTTGTTTATGAAATAATCAAAAATACCTTTCTGATGTGAGTTGTGTTGGAATTGTAAAGTATTTCAAATATGAGGTAAAGTGTTCATATAAAGAATTAAAGAGGATGGTTCTGAAATGCCATATAGTTCTGCATTTTTAGTGGTTCCTAATCAGTGCATTCACTTTGATTTTACATCTATAATTTCGTTTCTTTCTACCAAACTCCAATTTCCAGAACAATGAGAACAACCTTGGTGGTGCTTTCTACTTTTCAGCTCTCATGATAACAATGCAAAGTATTCCTCTAAATGTTCTATAGTTGAACACTTATCTAGGCTGGTAATTCAGTAGTCATAAAACTATCCTGAAAGTTGAAAAAATTCGCTAATTCTAGTCTAATACCTTTAGAGTTATATAGGATAAATAACTTAAACAGTTTCATTTGGGCCCTACACCAGAACTATAGATTCTACAAAGGAGTAATGACAAGATCACTGATCCAAACAGCTCTAAATCCACTTCCCCTTAAAACAGTTTTAAATCTCTTTAAACTAATCAGCCAGTAACTCAAATGAATTCTAAATATTGTAAAAATGAATAAGCCAACAAATTATTAATGGAATTGTTTACCATTTACTAAATTTGCACTATAAAATAATGTATAATAAAATTTGTACAAAGGAAAGTACTCCGATTTTATCATCTTTAGGTTCTTTGCTCTAAATTAATTGATAGTTGCAAACCTGAAGGTGAAACAAGGGAATCAAAGGTTTTTACCTAATTAGATGATTTGTCCTGAAATTTTCCTATTATTTCTGAATGTATATATTTTTCTGGTGCTAAGAGGTTGGATCCACAAAGATTGGAGCAAGCCAACTGAATATATTTTGAGATATTTTGTAAATATCTAAGTATTTTAACCATTTAATTGACTATGTGTATGTATGTGTTTGGAATCGATTGTAATGGCAGTAATTGTGGGATATAATAAAGATTAAAAATAATGACAATAGGAGATAGTCATCTCTATTTAAGGTTGACTTAATTGAGAAAATTTCTAAGAAGATATTAATCAACCAAAAATCATTTCAAGAAAAATAAAATTAAATAAAAAGATTTTAAGATCACTTTAGTTATTACCATAAAAGTAAGTAAACTTCAGACCTTATCTTTTAGCATAGATGTCAGTCTTAGTTCAAGTTGAATATGCTATTAATATTTAGTATCTAGTAACAATAAAAGACACAGCAAGCAAGAAATTCATAATTTCAGTTTGATTAAGTAAAAGTCGCTAGAATCACTACTTTAATTAAGAAATCCAGATGGCTCCAGATTTCAGGCATTACAACATGCTGACACCTTGAGAGGTGTCATCTTGGGTAGGTTTCCTCTTTTAAAATTATCACAGCTGTTCTCTAATAGAGAAAAACACCCATGGAACACAACTAATGACTTATGGGAAATTCAGTTTCTGATCGGACAGTCTATTTAGTTCCAGAGCATGGTCTTAATATTATTATCTAGTATGTGATTTAATTATTCAGAAACAATGATTTCTGATAACCTGAACCTCATAGCTTATTGACCTATTTTTTCAAGAGCATTTCAACACTACACAGACTTGTCCTCTTGAAACAATAACAATAGTTCTACAAAGACAATGATTAATTTTCTCATTTTGGGGAGAGAAAAGTGGGGAGGCAAGACAGGGATATGGGATTGAGATACATATTACTATGTATAAAATAGATAAGGATAAGCAACAGGGATAGGGATATCCACCTACTGTGGATGCACTGGTAGGTGGGGCTGGACACTGGCCCAGCTGGCTGTGAGCCTGTGGTATGTGCGGTAGCTGTGGGCCCACTGAAGGGCAGAATTGGCTTCGCGTGCAATTAGTTGTGCAGCCCGGGAATTCTGCAGGCCTGCTGGCCACCAGGGGTGGATTCACACGCAGCTGTTTGTGCAGCTCAGGTGGCCATGGCTCAAGTGCCAGCCTGTTGGACGGTGGGGCTGGGTCCCTGCACACCTGTCTGCTCAGCAGTGGGAGGGTATAGGGCTGCTTCTGGCCTCCCAGAGGATAAGCCGGAAGGAGGATTCCAAAGTGCTTGCCAAGGCTCATGTTATTCCAGTAGAATGAGTTCTCCCAAATGGCTACTGCCCTCAACGTTCATAGCAGCACTATTTACAATAGCCTAGACATGGAAGCAACCCTACTGCCCAACCACAGATGAATGGATAAAGAAGATGTGGTATATATATACAATGGAATACTACTCAGCCATAAAAATGAATGGAACCTTATTTGTGACAACATTGATGGACCTAAAGGGTATTATGCTAAGTGAAATAAGTCAGAAAGGGAAAGAAAAATACTGTATGATTTCACTTGTATCTTAAGATTAAAAAAAAAATCTTAAAACCAAATCAATAAACAAACATAACCCCACAGAAACAGAGTCATAGATACAGAGAACACACAGGTGGTTGCCAGAGAGGAGGGAGCCAGGGAGAGGAGAGAAATAGGTGAGGGGGATTAAGAGGTGTACACTACCAGGTGAACAATAAATGAGTCAGTGCTTTGTGACCACCTGGAGGGGTGGGATAGGGAAGGTGGAAGGGAGATGCAAGAGGGAGGGGATATGGGAATGTATGTATAAGTAGAGCTGATTCACTTTGTTATAAAGCAGAAACTAACACCATTGTAAAGCAATTATACTCCAATAAAGATGTTGAAAAATAAATAAATAAATGAGTCATGAGTAAGAAATTTACAGTGTGGGGAATATAGTCAATAACTATGTACTATCTTTGTATGGTGTTATATTATAACTAGGCTTATCGTGGTGAACATTTCCAAACATACTAGAAATATTAACTCACTATGTTGTGTAACAGGAACTAACACAGTGTTTTAGGTCAATTATACGTCAGAAATAAACACGCAAATAAATAAACTCATAGGAAAAGAGATAAGATTTGTGGTTACCAGAAGAGGGGGTAGGGGAAGGGGAATTGGATGAGCGCAGTCAAAAGGTATAAACTTCCAGTTGGAAGATAAATAAGTACAAGGGATGTAATACTCAGGATGTAATGTACAACATGAAAAATATAATTAACAATGTTGTATGTTATTTATGAAAGTTGTTAAGATAATAAATTCTGAGTTCTCATCACAAGGAAAAACATTTTTTTCTATTCTTCAGTTCTCTATATGAGATGATGGACATTCACTAAACTTATTGTGATAACCATTTCATGTTGTACGTAAGTCAAATCATTATGCTGTACACTTCAAACATATACAGTGCTGTGTCAATTCTATCTCAATAAAACTGGAAGAAAAAAGGGAAAAAATTATAAGGTGGTGACAAAGACATCACTGAATACTGAATGAATACCACATATATTTATAAATATCAACGTTTTTTTAAAGTATTAAAACATATTGTTACATCTTGATTTCTCTGTTGTTTTTTTCATATCATCAATTACACAGGTAATGTTTCTTAGTGATATTCAAGAATTTTACTTCATACAATATTATATTATTACATTGTACTCTGTTTTAATTTTTTAATTAAACTTTAGAATTTAGCTCTGTGCACTGAATTTTATAGCACTGTATTGAATCAATGAGTTTCTATACCCTTTTAAAAGCACCTATACATTCTCAGAGTATGTGATGAATAGAACACATAGCATGATTCTGTACTAATCGTTGTTTTCAATAAATAAGCATGTTTTGACTATAAACTTGTGTTTTCATACTCTAAACAAATAAAACAATGCAATATAAATTATATAACATTTTTAAAAATGCAATTTGTGTCAGGATGAAAGAATAATAAATAATAATAAATAAATAATAAATATAACTTGCATAACATATCGAAAGGAAAAAATTCAACAGATTTTATTGGAGTGAAATGATGCAAGTTTTAAATTGGGAATGAAATGTGAATAGGTTAAGATGTTTCATCACCTTACAATGGTAAAAAAAACCAAATACCTTTGGAATGAAATACCAAGGAAGGCTTTCCTTGTGATTTACACCATTCTATTTTTCTTTCCCTTGCTTTCTGGGTATGATCACTGGAATCACAACGTGAATTTCAACAGATGTAAAAACAGTATCAACCTGTCAAATAATGCTTGGAGGAAACCTGCTTTGGCAATCGACCTTATAGAGAAAGTTTTGAGGTTTTCAATGAACTTAAGATCAGTCTGAACAAATAATAACATCATATGATAGCTTTTAAATGGCTAGCAATCCCTTTAGCTGAATTAAGGGAACTAGAGCTCTATGGGATTCACATTAATTGAACTTTTCTGTTCACTGGCAGATGTAATGTGTTAAGAGAAGACCTGGAAAAGAAGACTATATTCACAAATCCAGAGGAAGGTGTTCATGATGATGAGGGTTCTAGTCATCATATCAGGGAACACACAAAGGAAAAAGTAAAACTTAAGAGATTGTGATATCTAGCTTGAAAAGAACCATCTTCTAATATCTGAATGGCTGCCAGTGTTTTTGTGCAGTTTTGCTTCTAAAATAAGAACTTCAAAAGTTGGGTGGAAGTAATAGTTGTCAGCTCACAATATATATGTGTGGTAAATTCCATTTTTGTTCCAATTCTTCATTCCACAATATATCCACACCCTTATCATGTGACTTGACAGTTTCTGTCACCAGAGGCAGAATATATTTCCCTGCCCTATTGATTTTGATCTTGTCTGGACAATGGAATTTGGGTGACTATGCCACTCAGGCAGTTGAGAGCCTAGGAACAGAAAGTTCCCCAGATGGACAAGATTGTTGAGGGATCTCGGAGTGCACGCTGGGGGGCTTACCAAAGTGCTGGCAGAAGTGTCGTGATATCCCAAATTCTACTTTTCTCCTTCCCCAAAATATTTTCTCAGAGCAGGAGGTCTGGACCAGTGTGGGTAGAAGGAGAGGGGTATGTCCTCAGGGCAAAGGTGGCCTTGGCCGCTGCTAGGGCAGCTTCTCTTCCATCTTCCACCCCTACTCTGGAACTCCAACTACCTAGGCAGCAGTGCGAGTATAATCCGGGCACAGCCCTAGGGTGGGGGATCCCAATCCAGCCTCCATAGAAGTCCTCCATCCCTCTACTGTCCCAGAGGAGTCTGGCGTGGAGAAAAACCTCAGAGCACCCGATCAAGCTGAGGGGCCCTACAGGACTGACTGCCCACAAGTCAATCCTGGATGAGCCCCCCAAATTTTGTTGTCGAAACTCGATACCTGATCACCAGTGCAGAATAGAAATGTGGAGACGGAGTTTTAGGTGAAGTAGAAAAGAGTACCTTTTATTCCTTTGCCAGGAAAAGGGGGCCACAGTGGGCTAATGCCCTCAACACTGTGCATCCCACCCTGGAGGGGGTAATGAGGCATCTTATAGTGTTCAAGGAGCAGGGTGTGATCAGCTCGTGGACATTCTTCTGATTGGTTGGCATCAAGGTGAAGTTTCAAGCATCATCAACCTTCTGGTTTCAACCAGTCTAGGATCTATGTGCTTGTGGTCAGCAGTTTTCATCTGATGGGGATCTACTTCCTGTAAAACAACTTGGGAATGTGAGTCAGGCCTTTATCTATACCTTTCAGGGAACCGTGGGTTCGGTGGTTCTGCTACGTGACCAGTTCCCCAGCCCAACAACTATTCTTTGTTCCTCTATCTTCACATTTCCCAATTATTAACTCTTGAGTCAGCTTTTTACTTCAAAAGACAAGGACACACGATTTCAACACCAGAACTTTGCTCTTAACCAACAAGTTCTACTGCTTCCATAGATGAGATTTGAGAATATTGTACACTTTTTTATTCTCTAATAGTCTCAAGGCATATGCCTTGCCAATTAATTACAATAAAACCGAAATCCATTACTAGGTTTAAAGGGTGAGATTGTCAAGAACAGAGTAAAACTCAAGGATAACCTTGAGGATAGGACAAGTGTACTTTTGTGTCCATTAGTTACATTTTTCAAACTGCAAACAATTATCCACTTAAGGTCATGAAATAAGTAATGTCATTTTTTGGTGGGGATTAACAGCAACAACAAAAGCATGCACGTATTTTCAAGATAATATTTTCTTGCCAAGGTTGGGATTTAGTTTGTGTCTATGGTATATGTTGACTTTAACAAGACTATCCTCATATTATTTATTTCAATGAGCTAACGGTGCACTGTCATTTTGAGTGATTTTTTAAAATTAATTTTATTGAAGTATAGTTGATTTACAATGTTGTGTTAATTTCTGCACAGCAAAGTGATTCAATTATACATATATATATATATATATATATATATATTCTTTTCCATTATGGTTTATCACAGGATATTGAATATATAGTTCCCTGTTCTCTACAGTAGAATCTTGTTGTTTACCCATTCTCTATATAATAGCTTGCATCTGCTAATCCCAAACTTTCAGTCCATCCCTCTCCCATCCTCCCTCCCCCTGGGAAACCACAGGTCTGTTTTCTATATCAGTGAATCTGTTTCTGTTTCATAGATAAGTTTATTTGTGCCATATTTTAAGTTCCATATATAAGTGATATCATATGGTATTTGTCTTTCTTTTTCTGACTTACTTCACTTAGTATGATGATCCATGTTGCTGCAAATGGTATTATTTCATTCTTTTTTATGGCTGAGAAGTAGTCTATTGTATATATATACCACATCTTCTTTATCCATTCTCGAGCTATTTTTACAAGATAAATACATTTAATGATAATTTTTATGTAAACCAATACAGTAAATATTGAAAATAAATTATGTCATTTGATCTTCACAAAAATCTTATGAGGAAAACATTAATCCTTACTATAATGAGGGAATAGAACTTAGAGAAATTAGGTAACTTATTCCAGATAAAACAACATATAGGTGTCAGCCAGGTAGTATTCTAGCCAAGTGTATCACCTGTTTCTTAACCAATGCTATCTCTGCCAATAATACAAACTACTGCAGTTTATAACATGAGGAAAGAGCATTTGGTTGAGATCCTGTGCCAATGCTATCCATGTAAGTAGTGCCTAAGAGTGGCCTTCAAAAAATATATAATATGTATTTTGTCTTTTAGCATTGTCTTGTGCAGCAAGGTGGAATTGCAAAAAACTTGAAATTTCCACCAGATATTCTTATGTATCTGAAAGTGACATTCATAAAATTAGTGAATTTTTAGCTCATCAACAAATAAAATTATTTTTATTTAGAATCAGAATAAATAACACTAATAAATATGACCTTACTATTATGTTTTTCAGTATTTGAATGAGAAAAAAACAAGGATTTCTTAGCTGGTGGTTTCTATCCCACAAACATCAAAAAAAGAAATATAGTGTAATGAACGAACAAAGAAAAATCTTGCGGATATTGTTTGGTTAGAATCTTTCACATGTAGTTGCAGACTACTTATATGCCTGTAATTCTTTAACAGAAGAAAGAGAAAAAGAAAGAAAGAAAGAAAGAAAGAAAGAAAGAAAGAAAGAAAGAAAGAAAGAAAGAAAGAAAGAAAGAAAGAAAGAAAGAAAGAAAGAAAGAAAGAAAGAAAGAAAGAAAGAAAGAAAAGAAAGAAAGAAAAAAAGAAAGAAAGAAGAGAGAGAGAGAGAGAAAGGAAGGAAGGAAGAAAAAGAAAGAAAGAAAGAAAGAAAGAAAGAAAGAAAGAAGAGAGAGAGAGAAAGGAAGGAAGGAAGAAAAAGAAAGAAAGAAAGAAAGAAAGAAAGAAAGAAAGAAAGAAAGAAAGAAAGAAAGAAAGAAAGAAAGAAAGAAAGAAAAAGAAAAAGAAAGAAAGAAAGAAAAGGTCACAAAAGGAAAGTGTAGACTTTGATTGAATTGGCTCCCTGGGAAGCTGATCTAAGGTAGGCACATATATCAGCTTCACGTGAAGGCAGTACTCAGATCAACTCTGTGGAGAGCCCCAGGAAAGGCAAGAGAGGGGAGTGAGGCAATTTACTAACCCCGAAACAGAAGGCACAGTGATGGTTTTGTGGATATTTATAGAAAGAAGACAAGAGTCACCACATAGAACCTTGTTCCTTCATCACAAAGACCATATTTTTTTCTCAAAACTGAGATTCCAATTGGGACTTGCCCACCTGAAATCCAGGAGGTAGACAAGCATATTTTCAGTTCTTCCTGAACTCACCTACTCTATCTATCATCACTTTCAGTCTCACCCAGGACATTTATGTCATCTGCTGAAGCATCTGTCCTCAAACCTGTCCTCTTCCTCCCACTTCCCACGAAATCTCCATTTGTGAGTTTTCTTTTTAATTCTCTAGCTTTCCTATAATGGTTTTGGTTTTTAAAAATGCTTACTTATGGGGGAGGTGGGAGGAGAGAGCATACCAAATCCTCAGAGACTGAACTGCCCTTGAAGACAGTGGACATTTGATCTAAATCATCAAAAGTCAAAGTTGTATTTGAAAAGTCCAAAAAGAACTCTATGCTCAAGCTCATCAAAAAGCAGTATTAAAGCTCATTTAAAAGCAGTTTTCAAATTAAACATTTAAGAATTCAAGCTCTGAAATTATATGAAAACAACTACAAGCTTCTCCCACATGGAGAAGGGATGGGCTTGAGTTATGTCTCACAAGGGCAGATCTGAGGGCAGTCTTTTGTTTTGTTTTGGTTTTGGTTTTGGTTTATTATTGAAGTTTATTTGATGTACAGTGATATGTTACAGGTGTACAGTATGGTGATTCACAATTTTAATACTTGATTCATTTACAAGTATTATAAAATATTGGTGCTATTCCCTGTGTAGTACAATATATCCTTGTAGCTTATATTATACATAATAGCTTGTACCTCTTAATTCCCTGCCCCTATGTTGCCCTAATCCCCTTCCCTCTCCCCACTGGTAACCACTAGTTTGTTCTCTGAATTGGTGAGTCTGCTTTTTTTTTTTGCTATATGCACTAGCTTGTTGTATTTTTTAGATTCCAGATATGTGATATCGGACAGTATTTGTCTTTCTCTGCCTGACTTATTTCACTCAGCATAATACTTTGCAAGATCATCCATGTTGTTGCAAATGTCAAAAAAAGAATAAAAGTTTGCCATTTGAGGGCAGTTTTGAGAGCCAAAGGAGATGAGAAAGCTTAGGTCGAGCGAAGGTGACCTGGGAGACTGGAGGTATTCAAACTCAGGCTGGGTGACCACCTGACATTGATCTTGTAAAAAGATGTCAGCTTTCAGAAGCAGGTTGCCTTGGATGACCTTAAGATTTATGTCATCTGTCTGTATGCAAACAATTACATTTAAATATATTCAATTAGAAAAGTATATACGCCTTTGGAAAATTACAAAAAGAAATAAGTGTTTAGGAATGCTTGGATACATGCCTTTTTGGTCTACTAAAATCCAAGTTTTATTTACCAATCAGACCTCCCCTGGCCTTTCATCATAATTTATAGAATCACACAACAAATATTCATTCATGGAGGACATGAAGACAGCCAGCATGAGTGAGGTGCTAGCTCTGCAGGCTGGTGACCAACAAAATATGAGACCCTGACCCGAGACGGCAAATTCAACAGGAAGGATGGAGATTCATGCCCTGAAGTGTGACTGGTAATGAACATATAATCAGCCACTTAGTTACAATAGGGAGAAGTGCACGAGCACCAAAGACCCAGATCCTAAGAATGTGGAGCCTTAGAAATCTTTGAAAATATTATGAAGGCTGTAGTTAACATGGATTTGGAAATCTGAATGCAATATTTTGAAATAAGGCTAAAGCAACTAGGAGTCCAGGCTTGGTGAAAGCATCAGATGCCCATAGTCACCAAAAGTCTGGAACAAAAAGGGATAAATAACAAGTTGTGGCTTTAGATGCTGAATTTTGATGCCGAAGGTTTATATTCCCTGTGTTGTGTTGGGGGTCATTGGTTTTGATGTAGGCAGGAAGAAGCAGAGCCCTGCCCAGATCGACAATGACCTCTGAAAGTTTCTTATTTAAACACACCCTCAAGTGTATACTCCCTCTCTCACACTGTACTTTGGACTACTTTTCCTCTCTCTGTTGCAGCCAAAGTAAATACTATAGTAAAAGTCCATATGATCATTCCCAAACTGATAAGAAGAAAGAAGCCTATTTCCTTTTTACAGTATTTTCTAAGCACTTGTAGTCAATGAGGGGGAAATTTTAAAAACAGCATCACGATTTATTTATGGCATTTTGTTATTGAGTTGTTAAGAGTTCTGCTTGCTTTTCCCTCAACACTCTCCTTGTTTGTCAATTTGTTCTTGGTCTTCTGCAGCTAAACTTTAACTCTTTAGCCATAGAGTACCTGGTGTATTTTTTTCCTCTGCTAGCCTATTATCTGTATACATGATGGCTTTAAATGCAAAGACCTGGACCAGGGAGACAGATGCCCTCTCCATATCTAGCAATTTGAACTTCAAGGAAAGCCTCTGATTGGTACACAGAATCATTCACAAAAGGACCCCTACCTTCCATGATTGCCCAAAATGAAGGAAACTGAACTTGAACATTGCCTTTATAAGGTACATTCATGTAACTATCAAATCATGTGACAATTACTTAACTAGATGCAGGTCAATCTCAAAAAGCTAAAAAAACCCCACTGTGTGTCCAAATCAGTTCACAGGACTTAACCTTCATGCTGCCTGCAAGATAAGTGCTGACCCACATACACCTGACGAAAACCACTGCCTAAAAATGAAGGTAAATTAAACACAAAAGAAAACACACACACGCACACCTTTCTCTAAAAGTAAGCTTTCAACATAATCTTACTTTCTGGTGTATTCCCTCATGGTTTTTCAGAGAACATTTTAGAATGTCTTCCCCAGACTTACTAATGACCTGTTAATGAAGTGACACAGACTGCACTTACATAAATTATGGAGTTGCTGAACCTAGCGTTAAAGTTTGGTACATTTCAAGGATATAAAATCAATCATCCTGATATTAATAACTGTCAGTTATATGCCCTTTACATCTGTGCTACTTCTTGGTCCCTCCATCTTGATGAGTGTCATAGGTGACTTTGGAAGCCTGGACATTCCCATACCCGATTAAACTATTTTCTCTGTGCACTTTTTGAAACTCAGTTTTCTCTAGGGCAGTTATTTTTGGTTAAAAATGCCCAGGTGTGCAGATCACTGTGGTCAGTGAAAACCAAGAAGTAAGGAAAAAGGGGAGCTGCTCCTGAATAGGCTATAGCTTCTGAAAATGAAGATGGTAGCACCACTTGTCTGACAACCTAGAAAGACAGTCAAAGGCATTGCAGAACTTGTTAAAACCTGACTTGGCCATCTTAATCCTTCAGTTCCTCACAGACTCTGACTTTGGATTCTCTCTCTCTTTCTCTCTCTCTCTCTCTCTGTCTCTCCCTCTATCTCTCTGTCTCTGTCTCTCTCTCTTTCTCTCTCTCAGTCTCTCTCACTGCCCTTTCAGAATTGCATATGAATAAATGTACTAATTAATTTTTTGACTGGGCAATCAAAGAAGGGCTGATGAATTGAGATCAGAAAACAAAATTAAAGTGAGGCAGTGAAACCTGCAAAGAAATTGTAAAAAGGAATGCATTTTATAGTTTCTGATTCCTCACCAATTAGCAGTAGAGCCACTTTCAGTACCATCCCTCCACATCCAACCTATTTTCATCCATCTCTCTAACCTCACCCCCATCCCCTTCTTTAAAACCAGGCTTCACTATTGCTCCTAAAGTTTATATTCACTAGTCATCTCTATGCATCCTCTATCTTCTTTATAATGCCTTGAACTAAAAAAACCGTTCAGGAATTTTATATGAAACTTAGCAAATTGAGTAACAGCCCATTTGCCTATGAAAGTAAAGAAAGATGTTGGTGCCAGGAGAATACAAGGCTTCCATCCCAGGAGTGTGCTGGGCAAGATGTGGTGTGACAGACATTACACATACACAAAAGCCAGCGAAAGTGCACGGTCATGGGCTTTCCAGGTCTTGCTATCCTGATTTTCTCCTGGTATACAATCACATTGACAAACAGAAGCAGTAAATGATGAGGGAAGGTCAGATTTTATGTGAAAGAGGACAGTCAAAGTAAGAACCAGCTGGCTGGTGGAAAGCAGACAAAAGCAACGTTGCTTAATTATTAAAGCGCTAATTCTAGTACTATAATACTGTTTCAAATCCTTGTTCTGCCATTTACTAGCTGCATGACCTTGGGCGAATCACTTATAACTTTATGCCTCAGTTTCCTAGTCTGAGAAATAGGATTAATAGGGCCAACTTTATCCTTGTGTTATGAAGATTAAATGATAAAAAGTGTTTAAAAGTTTAACACATAGTTAGGTCTATATCAGTGTTTATTATTTTAACATATGAAACTAACAAACATGTAAATATATTTGAAAGTTCTTAGTGTATCATTTTATTTCAGCTCAGTAGAACAGCTATGCTCTTAATAAAGTCCCTGAGTATTAAGAGCACATTAAACAATGGTTAGTATCCTTTGTTTAATATAGTGGGATGGATATAATTATTTTAGAACCATTTTAGAAGTAGTTTCTCAAAAGAGAAGCGTAAACAAGGAATACTATTTTTCATTCAGAAGATATACTGATTTCCTTTGGGGGGAAAATAACTTATAAAGCATAGCTTATTTCCTAATGTTGCAAGAATAAGGAGTGCTACATATGAAGATATAAATGAGAGAGAGGTGGAAATATCATTACTGCCGAACTGATAATGCACTGAAAAATGTGCTTATATTTTGTAGGATATATTGGAGTAGCAATACGGAATAATGATCCTTTACAGGGTGAGAGTACATTGTGAACTTTATTTTTGCAGACTTCAAGTACTTATTTGCAATCAATTAAAAATGTATTTGACATCAGCTGTGAACTAGATGCTATGTGGAGTGCTAGGGATACAAAGATAAATAATATATATTGATACAGTCTGTATTTAAGGAACTGTCAAGCTGGTAGGGAGGAAAGACCAAGAAATTGTGATACAATGTAATAATTATGAAAATAGGTTTATACTAAGCACTGCTGTAACACAAGGGAAAGAGTAAGCAATTCTTCCGTAGAAGCTGGCAAATTTTGATAAAAGATATACTGTATCGAATAGTGTCCCCCCTCAATTCATTACTACCTGGAACCTGTTGAATGTCATCTTATTTGAAAACAGTGTCTCTACAGATGCAATTAAGATGCAAGTTAAAGTCATATTGGATTAGAGTGAGCTCTAAACCTAATCACTGGTGTCCTTATAATGAGACACATGGAGACACAGAAGCACAGATGCACACAGAGGGGAGACGTCATGTGAAGACAGAGGCAGAGATTGGAGTTATGTTGCTACAAGCCAAGGAATGTGAGAAGTGCCCAGAAACTGGAAGAAACAAGGAAGAACTCTCCCCTAGAACCCGTGGAGGGAGAGTGACCCTGCTGATACCTTGATTTTAGACTTCCAGCCTCTGGAACTGTGAGACAAATAAATTTCTGTTTTTTTTAAGTCACCCAGTTTGTGGTAATTTGTTATGGCATCTGTAGGAAACTAATGCAGATAGGCTTGACAGAGTAGAAAGGATTTGAGCTGTTTGGGGTACTTTATATAGAATTTTTTTCATATGAATGAAGGGAGAAAGGTCATTGCAAGAAAGGAAATAGGATGTGCAAAGCTTGCAGGTGAAAGTAATGTGGACTATTTAAGGAACCATAGTGTCTTGAGAGAGGTAAGACCCAGAGTTCCTAGATGTGGGGTTCATAGAGGTATTTGCTTCACACTTGTCTCTTTACAGGGAGGCTGACTGCACTGAGACTTGCCTCAAGGTGCACATGAAAGGCCCATCAAGGGTAAGAGCTACCTCCTTTATCTTCTAATTGTCCACACAACTTTTGATTCACCCATATTAACCATATCGATTCCCTAACAGTTTTGTTTTTCTTTTTTGCATGAATTTCCCCTAAGTCTATAATACCTTGGATCCTCACTTAGCTCTTGAATGATTTTAGGACCTCCTTTCAAGATATCCTTATCCAGATACTGCCTTCCCCACTAGATTCTGAGCTAGTACACACATATTCACATGTGTAATTAAGAAGTATGTCCCATATCCTAGTTATACAGAAATCATACCAGCAAGATGAGTTCATCCTAGAGGTATATTAGGCAGGTAAAAAAGAGAGTTGTACGACATATGATGAGCGCCTTCTATTTCAAGACATCAAGAGTTAATCATTTTCATCCAGGAAGCGGTTTAAACCAAGCTAAATAACATTAAATTCTGTGATCTAGAAAGCCATCCTTCAGAAGGAATAGAATTACTCTAGGGGCTGAAGGAAAGGAAGTGAATGTCAATTTCATCTTCCACCTTTGGTCCCTGTAGGTTCCACAGGTTTGTTGTTTGTTTTTTACTATTATTTACATACTTATCAGTACAGTTTCTCTCTTTGACTATTTGAAGAAATGAGTCAAAGAAGAAATGGATTGTGAAAAACTTTATTTGATGACCAATTACATCTTGTCATTTAATCACCTAGGCTGCCAACAGTAATTTTAATTAATAATTACTTTTCAGATTTTGCTCATATCAATTCATTTACTATCATTATAGGTGAATGGAACATAAGTTCATTTTTTTTTCAAGAATATTCTTACTCTCTGGGCCAGTGCTCTATATTTCCTGATGTATTTGGCAATAAGGAAACTCTAGGTGTCAATAAAGGGTTAATGTGGGATAAAAAGACAGAAGAACCATATCCAAGATTCAAGGTGACCAAGTTAAAAAAAAACAACTAATTTCTTATATTTTGTTGCTTGTTTATATTGCTAAGGACAGAGGACCAGGGAGAGAGACCTTAACAATTCATCTTGCATAGACAGTGCTCTGACCTCTCCCTCTGTCTTCTCCAAACCTTCCTTGAAAAGGCCACCCACAGCAGACCTCTATTAGAGGCACACTGGGGAACGATGCACAGGTTAGAGATCACACATGGGAGAATGCAGAGAAGGAAAAACTAACAACTGCAGGAAAGAACACAGTAATGGGAATACAGAGGAACTTGAATGAACCGTGAACACAAGCACATCTAGAAATGTTTAGGCATCTTGGGAAGGACACCAGATTGAAAGTAGGATGGTGAACCTGAGTCTTTTTAATTAAAAATTAAAGTTTGGGATACTTCCAAAAAGACAAAGAACTCACAGGTGCTGGAGCTATATATGGATAATTTTATAATGCAGAAGTATGTAAAAAAATATTAGGAATTTCAGAAAACTATTATCATTCAGAGAGAAACACATTAAAACTTTTCATCTTCTAAATTTTTATATTTCCACAATTTTATGCAATAAGTCATAATTTTATAATGAAAAAATGTAAAAGAGGTCTGTTACAACTTCAGGATTCCCCTTGAATTGGACTGGGATACTATTAAATTATAATTATCCCTATGCTTTGTAATGCAACAAAACATCTTCATTTATATAGATTCATTAAGAGAAAAAAACAAAAAATTAATGCACTTATGTCTTAGCATTTAAGTGATCACCAGACATTCCTGGCTTTAGCAAGCCAATCTGAAAAGTTCCATAGCCTCCCTCACTCTCTGGATATCTAGTTCCTCAGTTTGAAGAGGAAATGAAATAAACATGAAAACCCTGTGAGTATCCCTGCCAAGGCCAGCTCCCTGGAGAAGATAAGCTAACAATAACTACCTGAATTATTCTATTTTTCTGTTGTTTCTCGGGTATCTTGACATTTAAAATACCTAAATATCTGTGATCAAGAGTTGTGATATTCACATCATCTGAGAAGAGGAAGGACAAGAGAGAATGGGTAAAGGACAAGTGTGGAGATAGAAACTGAAAACCAGAAAATAATACAAATGATAAAAGAAGGCATATGAGAAATCTATTCCTAAACTAAGCCCATTAAAAGCGGTTAGTGGGGCTTCCCTGGTGGCGCAGTGGTTGAGAGTCCGCCTGCCGATGCAGGGGACACGGGTTCGTGCCCCGGTCCGGAAGATCCCACGTGCTGCGGAGCGGCTGGGCCCGTGAGCCATGGCCACTGGGCCTGCACGTCCAGAGCCTGTGCTCTGCAGCGGGAGAGGCCACAACAGTGAGAGGCCCACGTACTGAAAAAAAAAAAAAAGAGGTTAGTGGGGGACAGAGATAAGTGTGTTTGAGGGTAGTGTTATTATGTGTAGTTTTTACTGAGCTAAATGTTATTTTACAATCCAACCTTGTTCTTATTTTCTAAGAACCTGCAGGGAGGTCTATTTGCCCCTAATCGTCAGAAAAGTCAGTTGAAACTTTAGGCTTGGTCTCGCCATCTAGCTGCAAAAATAATCCCGAGCATCTCTGTAGCCATCCCTGAGGGATATCCAGGAGCACTTAGAGCCTCCTGGCTCTGCCCAGGAGTTAGAATGAATCCTCATGACTTCCTGGACACAGTGCTATGCTTGTTCTTTCTCACAACTCCAGAAACTGCCCTCCCACATCTTTATAACCTGCCTGACTCTGTCTGAGGAGATTTCCCACACCTAACCTCATTCCTGCTGGATCTTTTGTACTCAACATTCCATCCAGATCTGTCCAAACTCTGAAATTTTGTTCTAAACCACAGTCTCCATGTTCATTCCTGTCCTGCTGCTGAATAAGTCTTAGTAAGATCTGGAGGAAGAAACAAATATTTGCATTCCTTTGGAAAGTCGACATAGTCTATATGGGGAAACCAAGGGAGGATACAGAAATTAGAAAAATAAAATAAAATAAAATAATATAAAGAGATATAAAGGAAAATTTCCAATTGTGTTTTGGCAGGAAGAATTTTGGCGATCTCTTTTTCTTAAAAGAATCCCTTAGTTTCTTTTTTAAAGTATTATATTTTAAATCTAAAATGCATTCCAAAAAACTGAGTCCTCCTTGTACTAAAATTTTGCAACAAGTCCTCAAGAAACAAATGTAACCTAATCCTAGGTTAAGGACAGATTTATTCATTGCTTTTTATTTGCTTTAAGATTGACTGTATGAAGCCCAAAATGTTAAGGGAAAAAAATCAAATATTCAGGAATTTTAATCCACATTATCAAGAAAATTATTTAATTATTTATTTTAAGTAAGATTAGTCAAATCCACTAACAAATAGGAACTCCATATCCAAGATCATCATGGTAAGAACTATCTAAGATTTTAAAGAATTGAAATTCTTCATTTTTCTGTATTCCATTTCTATTTCCCCATTGGTGGTGAAACTCAGAAAATGCAAAGAACCTGTGTGCATGTGTTTTGGGAACAGCAGCCAAAGCATCGTGGGATGAGGGGATTGTATATCATTCAGCAGTTCTCTTAGGTTACCAAGTATCCCAAATGACAATGTAGTGGTTAGGAGGCTAAGAGTTGAGACCCATAAGCTAAGTCTCTTACTTGTTCTAGCTACGAGGGGTTACCATAGATTAACCTAAGTTTACATATCTCTGGGTCTAATATAATGCTAGAAGAGACCCAAACCATTTCCCTCAACACACACGCCATGGAAGAATCCTTATTATTAGCAACTCTGGACAATATTCTATCTAGACCCTTAAGGAATATTTTAGAGTCATGTAAGATGCCCCAACTTAAATCTGTCTTTGTTCTCATCTCTTTCTCAAGAGCTCCCTCTCCATTTCTTCCCTAACTTCAACTCTGTCAAAACTAACTTCATCAGTAAAGAGATAGGAAAGACTGAACTGCAATTTTTATGTTTGCATATTAGATTCTAGTTATCTTTATTTCACAAACGATGTGTGTATGTGTGTGTGTGTGTGTGTAGATATGACTATTGTGTCATTCACTGAGGATTAATTGGCACTAAAAATTGACATTTTATTTATGTTCCCCCACTTAAAATATACTGGGAAACAAAGAAGTTCTTTTTAAAAATGTATCTCTCCTGCCAAGGAACCAGATTTCAGATTTTATTCTCTCTTTTTTTTTTTTTTTTTACTATTCCGGTATTACCACGTAGTTATCATTTTTCCAACATTTTTTTTAAATGGGTGTGATCTAAGAATAATACAAACTGTCTGAAGCTTAAAAATCACATTATCCTGAACACTGCAGAATGATTGCTAGCAAATATTTTCCGGTGTGTTGTTACATAATTTGACATACAAGTTAGATGTTGTGTAATGCATATATCAGGACAGAACCCTATGTTCACAGATTTTGAAAATATAATTTTTAACTTCAATAGAATAGAAACTAGATACCTATTTTCAGAGTGTAAATTCATTCTGGAACACTGACAGAGTGATTGATATTAAAATGAGCCCTGTATTCCAAAGTGACAGCCTAGGCTAATATGCAACTTTCAAAGTCAGGACAAATCACTAGAGATACAGCCAATGTTTTTCTTATTTTCTTTTCATTATTTCTTCCAGTATGTTCTGCATGGTATTTTCTAAGCCAAATCTAAACTAATTCTAAACCAAATCAACCTGACACCACAGCACATGATTTTTATGCTATTATTTTCATACTGATCTTAGTAAATGTAATAACTCAACAATTAATATATACATATAAGCTTTCTTATTAGGCCCTGAATTATACAGACAAAATAGAAAACCCTGCCATCAGAGAGCTTAACAAACTGTTTTCATCAATTCAGCATACTTACTGTATGTTTTTAAAATTTTAAATGTGTTTATTTTTAAATTTCCAAACATAAATCACCCTTATTTACCATTATTCTGAAACTGGTAATTCACATATTAACCCCCATAGAAATTAACATTGATCCAACAATTCCAACACATTTTGAATTTGGATACATTTATTAACATAAAAAATACGTGGAGCCCCACATCACAAATGAGAGCAATTTCCCATTTATTCAGCATGTATCTTCAAAAAATATTCAGAGCTCTTTTCCCAGGATTATTATTGCTAGGCAAATGTCTTCCATCACTATGCTCAGGGCTGTGCTAATAATTATTTGTGAGCTCTCTGTAACAAACTGATATCATTTATTATAAATTTTTTAAAATGTAATTTTCAGGTGAGATGACCACATGTTTATGGATATTTGGATGTTTCACTCCATTTACCCTAGCACATTTAATAAATTAATATATATTAATGTATATCTTAATATATATAGATATTTTAAAATTTAAATGCACATCTATAAATAAATATCATTATGTGTATTAATATATACACCTAAAATATACACATATTTAAAAACTTGAATTGTCATCAAAATCTACACATAGAAACTTACCAGGGCTTCCCTGGTGGCACAGTGGTTGAGAGTCCTCCTGCCGATGCAGGGTACACGGGTTCGTGCCCCGGTCCGTGAGGATGCCACATGCCGCGAAGCGGCTGGGCCCGTGAGCCATGGCCAATGAACCTGCGCGTCCGGAGCCTGTGCTCCGCAACGGGAGAGACCACAACAGTGAGAGGCCCACGTACTGCAAAAACAAACAAACAAACAAACAAAAAACCTACCAAATAGCAAAATCTGGAAGCATCTGTGCTAATAGCCATCATAATAGCATTGGATTAATACAAAAACAATCATAAACTCTGGGCACCTTCCAATTTTCCTTAACCCTCTCTAGAGCAAAATCCGCAAATATTCAGAACCTAGATCTGTGACCCACTGTGAAGTACCTTGGAAAGAATGAAAACTAATATTTTATTAAATCCAAGTCCACTTCCAAAGCATGATAAATCAACTCTAAACAGATATTTCCTTCAGTGAGAATGATTAGACTATGGAAAATTTCTTAACACAGGGAAAGACCACAGAATCCATGAATTATTCTAATTATATCCTTAAAAGGGTATTTGCATGAGGATTGAGAAGAAAACATTAGACAATATCTCTGATTTTTGCCCTCAGAGAGAACCAAGAGGACATAGCTTACATAAAAGTATTTCCAGTAGACATGAGAAAGGTAAAATCATAGGAAAGAACAAAATTTAGAGACACAGAGCCACAAAAATGAATTTTTTAGACATTGGAAAAGCTAAATTCTATAGATTATCCAAATGATTAAGTAAAGAACAAATTTGAAAATGTTATGCAATTCATGAAATGACAAAGATTTCAAAATATCAAGGAAGAATATAATTTACATGGAGGCCAAATTTTAGGGTTCAGTGCAGTAGATACTAAGTGTTCCTTGTAAGAAGTTTCAAAATAATAAATGCTCACTGAATCTTAACAAAACTAATAAAAGTGATGCCTGTCCAGTCATTTTAAGCTAGAAGTGTAAGATGCTTATACATAAAGGATTACTCACTAGCCTGTTGAAGAAGAGAAATGAAGTTAAATCTTAACTTTGTCCATGGTAAAATTACAAAGGAATTACAAAGGATTACAAGCTGCAGAGATTTGAAGGAAAAAATGTGATATATTTTAAGAGTTAAAACTCAGTCAAACTTCAGTTATGATAGAAAGGTAAACAAACAAGCAAAACCTTATAAATGCAAGTGCTCAAAAATAAACCAAATAATGCAATTCTTGAATAACATTCTTGTGTTAAATAAGAGAGTAACAACCAAAAGGATATTAAAAGAAATAATTATAAATGTTTTAAATAGCCAAAAATCAAAGACATATAAAATTACTTTAAATAATTGGCTCAGAATTTTTTTTTTTTTTTTTTGCTGTACACGGGCCTCTCACTGTTGTGGCCTCTCCCATTGCGGAGCACAGGCTCCGGACGCTCAGGCTCAGCGGCCATGGCTCACGGGCCCAGCAGCTCCACGGCATGTGGGATCTTAACGGACTGGGTCACGTACCCGTGTCCCCTGCATCGGCAGGCGGACTCTCAAACACTGTGCCACCAGGGAATCCCTGGTTCAGACTTCTAAATTCCTTTATTAAAAGGGCCAATTCAATTAGACAACTTTTTAAAAGAGAGAGAGAGAGGAAATGGTCAGTGGCAATCTACTTCTAAAAAATATATATTTAAATATTTGCAATGGTAGTGAGCAGGTGGAAAAAGGAGTAAACTACTTTTGCAGGCTAAGAATAATAAGAAAGCTTCCAGTTCAGACACAACAATTATTTCTCTCTTCTCCCTAGTAAAATTCCACTAAGATTATATTAAATGATTGAATTTAATTTTTTTACCAAAAAGATCTAAAAAAGATGAGCCATGAGTTGCACGATATTTCAATAAATTTATAGCAGAACAAAAGATAATAAAATCTTTCTAAAATGAAATGGAAATGAAGCAGTAGTCTGACAAGAACCAATATTCCTTACAGAATATCTGGAGGTTTGGGCAGGCCAAAGGGTGGATGGAAGTGAGAAGCTGGGGTATGCTTTAATTCAAAGCAGTATGTTTAATCACTGTGCTAGTTGTTTCCCCACACTAACCTACAACTTCTCTGCTTACCTCTTCCTGGATTTCTAAGTACATTTTATTCTAGGTAAAACCAGATGATTATTTTTCAAAAAAGCAAAAGCATCTACACTGAAGAGAATTTGATAGTTTAGATGTATGAAAAATATCACCAAGAGGTAGATATTCAATCAAATTTCACTCATATAAAAAGTATTATAAATATAAAGAAACATACTTCTCAGTTACTAATAATAAATAATATTCTTCAAAGAAGTTTTCAAGTCAACACAAGGTTAAAACATAATTAAAAATTCCATATCAAAGGAACCAGAGTTCCTTTGGATGTTTGGATGGTGGTGGTTAGGATGGTTGGTAACCACTGAAACCTCTGAATGTTATACCTAATAATAAGTAATGTTGTCATACATCAGGGCAGGCAGGGTAAGGCTGGGACCCCCAAATCTTAGTGGCTTAATACATATACATTTGTTTCTGGCTCACAAACAGATGAATGCAGGTGATTGGTGAGTGACCTTCTGTCTGGTGACTTCATGTAGTAGGAGCTCAGAACTTTCTGTTGGATCTTCTGTAATCTGTTAGATGATAGGAAAAGATCAAGACTGGTGAATCACATGAAGCTTTTTTTGACCATACCTGAAATGCTTCTATCATATCCATATCCATTCTATTTGTCATATCTCTCATTATTACACATAACTTGGAAATGAAACCTACTTCTGTGCGCAACAAGTAAGCAAAAAAGGGTTTGTTAAAAAAGAGTCCAGTTTCTGCCACAGTTACAAAAAAACAAAATTGTAAATATCTGTAGTAATTATTGATTTTTAAGATTAGTATAATACAAAGTAAAAAGCTGGGCATAAAACTGCAATGTAAACCAGCATATATTACTGATTAAAATTAATTATTATCATTTCCTTACATTATTTAAGGAGAGATCTTAACATTAATACATTTCTATTTTCAAAATTAATCATAGAAAGAAATAAATTTAAATAACCAAAAGCAGAATTTTAAAAGCAAGTATACTTTTCAAGACATGATAAAAATAATCTATGCAAAACAGTACAAATGAGAGACAAGAACAATAAAATATAAACTAACATTAAAAAAACAACACCTCAGAATGCTAAAACCTGAGAATTCAGGAAGTAGTTCAAGATGGTGGCATAAAGAGAGCCTGAAGTAACCTGCTTCCACAGACACAACAAATGCACAACTACATTTGGATCAATTCCCTCTCAAAGGAACCTGAGAACTAGCCAAACACCTTTTCCACAATGAAGGATGAAAAGGACAACATTGACAGAGGTAGGAGGAGCTGAGAAACATTCTCACCAAAATCCCATGCCCCAGCATAGTGGGCACATGATAGGGAGGGATCTTATCAGATGGGCACTTCTCCCAGAGGAGCAAAGGGATTGTTGTCCCACATCAGGCATCCCGATCCCTGGGATCTACACCAAAGAGATGAGCCCTAAACCTTCTGGCTTAGAAAACCAATGAGGCTGATGTTCAAGAGTCCCAAAGTATTGTAGGAAATTAAGACTCCCCTCCAAAGGACGGGCATGTGGTTTTACTTGCTCTGAGACCCAGCAAAATAACAGTACTTTGAAAAGTTTCAAGACTATATGTAAAGGAGAGACATTTGCAAATTTAAATCATCTGCTGGAGGGGCAGGGGTTACTGGAGATGCTCCCCCAAGATGCAGGCACTGGCAGACACCCTAGCTACATTCCCCACCTAAACCATTAGCACAGGCAGGTGAGCTCTGATGGCACCAAGGGATCATGGCACTGGCCTGCTGCACTGCTAAAGCCAGAGAGCTCTGGTGGTTGTAGCACTTCCTGCTTCCTTGCTGGGACAGGCACAAAAGGCTGCAGGATTCTCCTGTTCCCTAGCTAAAGTCTATGAGTGTGGGCAGCTGCAACACTCCCCCTCCCCTTGGCAAGCCAGGCAGCAGACTGAAACACATCCCCAAATCTTCCTGTGAAAAAGGATTATTTGCTTAGACTGGAGCTTCACCCTGAGGTGTAAACTTCAGGTTTCCTACACATCTACAGGATAAGGAAGCCCTCCCGGAGGATGTAAGATGGGAGACACCATCCTTGTGTCTAAGACAAGGGCTAAGAAACAGAGGCCAGAGCCCTGATCAAATCATGCTACGTTACTTTTCCTTTGTACCTTTATATCATTTTTGTCATATAAATTAATAATCATCCTTACTGGAACACTTTTCTCTCCTAATCTGAGTGTAATAGCAATGGGATACAAAGAGTCCACGGTCAGGTAGACTTAGTTCCTTATCCATGATGTCCTCATGCATTTATATCCTACTGTTATGGACTGAATATTTGTGTCCCCTCAAAATTCATATATTGAAACCAAACAAGCCCCCACTCTATCTCACACTACCCCACCATATGATGGTGTTAGGAAGTAGAGCCTTTGAAAGGTAATTAGGATTAGATGAGGTTATGAGGGTGGAGCCCTCATGAATGGGATTAGTGTCCTTATAAGAGTCACTGGAGAGGTCGCTTTTTTCTTTTTTTTGGTCTCTGCCACGCAGCAGGTTCTGACTGGAATATGAAGAACCTCAAAGACTGTTACACAAATGAATATGTCTCCAAATTAAGGCATAGAGAAATAGCCCTTAAGACCATGATTCTTATTTTGAAACAGCCTTTTCTTTGGCTCTATAATTCTTAGCATTCATTCAGATTACAAAGACTGACTCAATAATTTTAGTCAGTTTCTTTGTTCCACATAATAATAGCTGACTGGAAGGTCCTCTTCTTTGAAAAAAAGAATCTCCTCTGGGCAGCTAAGAAAAAATACTTGAAGGATAATGTTTGATCATGAAACAATAGGGTTGAAGTTAAAGCCAATAATTCCATGACACCAATATTTAAATGTAGAATGTAAATTGTCAGACCTGTTTCATTTCATCCTTTTCAATAGGAGTGAGCAGGCAGGTGTTAGAGTATTGAAGCAGAGCTGCAGGGTTTTAAAGGGCACAAAATAATCAGTTGAAATAACAAAAGAACGTCAATTGACTGGGTGCTGTGACTATAAACAGATGATGATGGT
Organism: Lagenorhynchus albirostris; assembly: GCF_949774975.1. NCBI lineage: Eukaryota > Metazoa > Chordata > Mammalia > Artiodactyla > Delphinidae > Lagenorhynchus > Lagenorhynchus albirostris. The sequence continues at coordinate 106,637,122 of NC_083100.1, forward strand.
TATTTTTGTTTAATGATTTTGATTCACGTGGTTACAAAATATAGAATCTCAGAATTATCTCTAGGCACTAACATAGCTCTCTCTTAGCTGATATCCTGTCTCTTCTATAAGTGGTCAATGAGTTTACATTCAAACACCTCCACTGATGAGGTCACATTATCTCTTGAAACACTGCATTCTCTTTTTGGCCAATTCTAATTACAATAAAATTCTTTAAAATTTGTAACTAAATTTTATGATCCCATAAGATTCAAACATTCATCTGATCTTTATCCCTTTGAATGACAAAAAGCAAAGCTAATGACTCTCTTGGACAATAGCTCCCAAATATAATTCCCAAAACAATTCTCCAAGGTAATCATTATTCTTATTTTGTACTTAAGTACACTAAGCCTCACAGAAATTAAAAAATTTACCAAGTCTATACATCTAAGGATTGTCATGCAGATGCTGGGGTCTAGAACTGTCAGAATTGTTAGCTGAATGCATTCTAACTGATTCAAAAGGTAAGAAAAGTGAACTGCTTTGACTTTTCCTTACTCATTCTGTCTTGGTTATAGTAAGAATGTATATTATTTGCCAGGCACTGTGGCAGTGCTGGGAACTCCCATAGAGACTCTAATACAGAGATAGAGAAGGATAAATACAATTGCACAGTTAAACATATAAACTGTTGGGAGAGAAATTTTAAAAAATAAGGGGCTCGGGAGGGCCTGTAACATGATTAGGTGATCAATCTGGGGACTCAGACTCTAATCGGGGGGTAATCTTTTTTAAGGAACCGTGAGTTCTAGTGTTTGGAAATAAGAGGTAAAGGCAGAGTGGTTCAAACTGGATGAAAACACAAGACTCACAAGCATTGTTAAAAAAACATTGGTATTTACAACAAGAATCCACTGAATTATTTGAATGGGGTTGGTCTTTAGAACAACAAGCGTCTATTGAATTATTTGAGTGGGGTGAGGTGACACGATCATGCTTACATATCCAATGTATCACTGTTGTTGGCAGATGATTTTAATGTGTTTTTTTGTTTTATTTTGCTTTGTTTGGCTTGTGCTGTGGGGGTGGTGCTGAATTATGTGCATATTAACAAGCTCTACAGGTAATTCTGATTCCTGCCAACACTTGAGACCCACTGAAGGAGACTTTTATTTAGCGCATTTGGTTCTCAGTCCTGGCTGCACATTAGAATCATGAGGGAGCTTGCTGAACTCACTTTCAAAAATTATCACTAAACCTATTTAATTGGTCTGGAGTGGAACCTGAGCATCAGTACATTTAAAAACTGATTTTAAAAAGTGTAGACAACTTTGAAAACCACTGGATTAGCCCATTAAGGAATTGACTCTAATTGACCCAGGGAGAAGGATTTCCTAGCCTGGGAAGACAAAGAGGTGATAGATTATGGGAAGTGCATCCAGTTCCCACTCAAATTCTTGGCATATGGCTGGATATCAGAAGAATGGATTGATGCCTGGACACTCACTGAGAGTACTACAACCTTGGTAGTAGATGAGAATATTCCTGATGGCCAATGCTGTAGGAGAACTGGGTCTTTCGAGATTTTCTGCATTGATGTACTGAGAGCTCTGCAGCACCTGGAGATTAGAGACGGGGTGATATCCAACAGTTGCAGAAACAGCAAATGTGGGTCTACCACAGGTATGGACTAAGGACCAGGCCCTTTGCCCATTCTGACATTGTACACCTTGGGATGCTCATGCAGTCTCATTAGGGCAAGGGAAGTGCCAATTCACTGGAATTAGAGAGCCCATAAGCCAAGAGCCTAGTTCTGTAGTTTCTAAAATCAGGGTCCAGAAAATCAATTCTATGGCTTAATAGGCACAGTGTGCAAACTTACAGAGAATGAGAACGAGTCTAAATGGTTGATTAAGAAGCTACAGAGAACAGACTTGTGTTTGCCAAGGGGGAGGAGGGATGGAGGAGGGAAAGACTAGGAGTATGGGATTACCAGATGCAAACTATTATATATAGGATGGATAAACAAGGCCCTACCATCTAGCACAGGGAACTATATTCAATATAATGTGATAAAACAAAATGGAAAAGAATATGAAAAAAAAATATATATATGTATAATTGAGTCAATTTGCTGTACAGCAGAAATTAAACACAACATTGTAAACCAACTATACTTCAATAAAAATTAAAAACAAAGAAGTTATCTTGAATATGCTGCAATATAACTAGTTGCTAAATTGCAGTATTTTAAAGTTAATATTTAAGCATTTTTGGTTTATTTATGAAAATCTTGTATAAATTTATTTGACCAGCACTTCAGAAACAAACAATCAAAAACATTTTTATCTTTTTATGGCTGAGTAATATTCCATTGTATATATGTGCCACATCTTCTTTATCCATTCATCTGTTGATGGACATTTAGGTTGCTTCCACGTCCTGGCTATTGTAAATAGACTTGCAATGAACATTTTGGTACATGACTCTTTTTTTTTTTTTTGCAGTATGCGGGCCTCTCACTGTTGTGGCCTCTCCCGTTGCGGAGCACAGGCTCCGGACGCGCAGGCTCAGTGGCCATGGCTCACGGGCCCAGCCGCTCCACGGCATGTGGGATCTTCCCAGACCGGGGTACGAACCCGTGTCCCCTACATCGGCAGGCGGACTCTCAACCACTGCGCCACCAGGGAAGCCCTATTTGTAGTTTTCTAAGGAACCTCCATACTGTTCTCCATAGTGGCTGTATCAATTTAAATTCCCACCAACAGTGCAAGAGGGTTCCCTTTTCTCCACACCCTCTCCAGCATTTATTGTTTCTAGATTTTTTGACGATGGCCATTGAGTTATCTGTAGTGAGGTGGATGGACCTAGAGTCTGTCATACAGAGTGAAGTAAGTCAGAAAAACAAATACCATATGCTAACACATATATATGGAATCTAAGAAAAAAAAATGCTCATGAAGTACCTAGGGGTATAAAGACACAGACTTACTAGAGCATGGACTTGAGGATATTGGGAGGGAGAAAGGTAAGCTGTGATAAAGTGAGAGAGTGGCATGGACATATATACACTACCAAACGTAAGGTAGATAGCTAGTGGGAAGCAGCTGTATAGCACAGGGAGATCAGCTAGGTGGTTTGTGACCACCTAGAGGGGTGGGATAGGGCGGGTGGGAGGGAGGGAGATGCAAGAGGGAAGAGATATGGGAACATAAGTATATGTATAACTGATTCACTTTGTTAAAAAGCAGAAACTTACACACCATTGTAAAGCAATTATACTCCAATAAAGATATTAAAAAAAAAACAACAAAAAACCCCATTTTTATCATCATAGCCTACAGAAAAATAAGAACAAGACAACCGTGATATTTATATTTTATTTAGTGCTTATTTTCCTTCAGGCAATGTTCTAAATGCTTTGAAACTATTATCTCATAGCAATCCTGCTATTATGATCTTATTTTAAAAATGAATATTCCTAAGGAAATGACAAGATAAATAACTTGCCTAAGATGCCTGAATTAATAAGCCATAGAGACAGGATTTTAATCCAGGCAGTAAAACAACTAACCTATCACTACGGGTTCATATAATATTCTAGATAGATAGATAGAGATATGTGTGTGAGATGCATATTAATTTGATTATGAAAGAAAGTAGAAATAAAAAATCATGATTCAAAATACATATATTTATTATGAAAATAATACTCATTTTAACTTAAGTAAAATTATGTTAACAGACCTAATTCAAAAGTTGATATTTAGTGAATAAATAATATATTTTAAAGGAGTATATGCAAAGGCTTTAGCACTGGCAAAATGAGTATATCTGAAACTAACCCAGCTAAAATGTATAACATAACTAAATATTAATTAAAAGACAAGGATATATTAAGAGATTCCAATATTTATTTTATAGGATTTTGTAAAGAAGATATGGTGGGAATGGAGGAGAAAAAATATCTGAGCAGCTAATTATTGAGAAATTTCCAGAATTGAAAAAAATTGAAATCTGAGAAATAAGCAGCATATATATTAAAAATACTCATCTTAGTAAAACTACTGAAGTTGATGAATAAAGACAAAGTTAATTCTTTCAGAGAAAGAAACAAGATTCTTTCAAGTAGCAGTAAGGTCAACATATACACACTACTATACATAAAATAGAAAATCAACAAGGACCTACTGTATAGCACAGGGAACTCTGCTCAGTACTCTGTAATAACCTGTATGGGAAAAGAATCTGAAAAAGAATGGATATATGTATATGTATAGTTGAATCACTTTGCTGCACACCTGAAGCTAACCCAAACTTGTAAACCAACTATACTCCAAAATAAAATAAAAATTAAATGAAAAACATACAATAAGGTCAATGATACATTTTCACTAGCAGCAATAGAAGCTTGGAGGTATTAGAGCGATACCTTAAAAAGCTAAGGGAACCATATACTCAACCACATTATCATGCAAGAATAAATACAAAATATAATCATTTTTACATGCAAAAGACAAATACTTTATCACTGATTTAAAAGTATCATGAGCTGTTGCACTTCAACAAGAAGGAAAGTGACTCCAGATGAAAGAGATGGGTTGCTAGAAACATGAACACAGAAATTAGCAACACATGATTGAATTTTGGGGCCTCTCACTGTTGTGGCCTCTCCCGTTGTGGAGCACAGGCTCTGGACGTGCAGGCTCAGCGGCCATGGCTCACGGTCCCAGCCGCTCGGCGGCATGTGGGATCTTCCCGGCCCGGGGCACAAACCCGTGTCCCCTGCATCGGCAGGCGGACTCTCAACCACTGCGCCACCAGGGAAGCCCACACATGATTGATTTTTAAAAGCCATAATATTTTTGTATATTTTTTAAAAGGGATAAGGCAAAAAGTCTACAGAACAATAGTAAGGTACAAAGCAGGAAATGAAGTCTTTTTATAAACTGAAGATCTTCATCATTGTCAAAGAATAGATATAACAATGGATTTATTTGAACAAACTTATTACAAATGCATCTTAAAATAAATGTAATCACAGAAACCAAAGAAATGTAACTAATAGCCTAGAAATCAGGAGAAGGAGAAAAAAAGTCTCAAAAACAGAAGGCAGAGAAAACATTAAAAAGCAAAGAAAACAGATGGTAAAAAGAGAATACAAAGTAAATGAGTAGAAAATTTACTTCTGTACTAGTAAGCACATTAAATGTACGCGGATTATTGAGTTAGATAAAAATAATATAATGTAAACTAATTTTGCAACATTATGTGGCTTACTATATACTCATCTGAAAGAGAACTGCACAGAAATGTATATAAATAAGAAGAGGAAAATGATGGAATAAAGATATATTAACTAAATACTAATTCCAAAATCAAGAAATTGGGATGGTAATATAAATATTGGAAAGAACATAAATTAAGGCAAAAAGCAATAATTAAAATCAAGATAATCCCTATAAAACAATTAAGAGAACAATTTATCAAAATGACATGAAAATCTTATACTGATATGACATATATAGTCCTGACCTCTATACAATAATAGTATTTCAAGGAAAAATTTTAAATTCCATAATTATAATAGACTATTTTTAATACATTTTTGCAATAAACATATAGATGAAGTAACAAAATTTAGGATAAAAGGTGTTGAACAATAATGAATTAGCATGATTTAAAAGATGGATAAGTCTTCATATAAGATGTAGAGAATGTATTATTTTGCTCCATGTTTTGTACAAGATTTCACTGAACTAAGTATTTGCTAAATGGAAAGGAACTCCCTCAAATATATTGGAAACTTCTCGTTTTGTACCATTATTCTTTATTTGTTTTGCATGAATGTATTCTTTGGAATTAATTCTTTATTCTTCAATTTGTTTTACCTTTTAGCTACTAGTATTCACTGAAATATAACAAAAGCGTTATAACATAAGCAATCTGTTCTTGATGAAAATACTAACCAACAGCCTACTTGCCATCATTTGACGCATTAGAAATTAACCCCCAAACCCCAACAATTTCTAAAATAACACTGAAACACAGAAAACATTTGTGCTTGTATGTGTGTAATCTCATTTAAAAAAAAAAAACATGCTTTACTTCCATGTTTATAAGTTTACTTTTGTCTTCATAATTGGAGATTCATTTTAACACTGAGCATTTAGCAAAGGCTAAATTTGAGACATCCAAACACAATCTCCCTTTAATGGCATTGAATTCAAGATCCTTACAGGTGATTCTGTTGTCCTTTCTCCTCGTATTTGGAATGTTACTCAAACCTTTTCCAAGCTCTTCATTCTCTTAAAATGTTTTATTGAGAATATGGGGCACAAATATACTTCTTTCCTGTATAAAGTGTGTAAAGTTTGGATATTAACAACCAGAAAGTATTCTATAGGCAAACATTAGAAATTCTAAGTGATATGCCTCTAGTAGTGTTTACAAATACAATACAACTTGTATCATATTGTATATAATTTACTCAAAAATGTTTCAATATTAACTGCTACTAATTGTTTTCAGTTTATGATTGCATCTTTATTAAGGGGTCAGGAGACTATTGTAGCATATTCATATTTTCTACATTTAATGCACATGCAGAACTTATATCTTATGTGATTCTTATTTAGAGAAATGATTTTCACATCAACCAATATATTTCCCATTAAACCATTTAAAAATCGCTATTGGGTGACTGGTGAAAACAATATGAATTTTTAAAAAATTCCTTATAAAATTGACTTATATGCTTGCAAAATATTCTTTCAGTTCAAATATGCATTTTAAATATGTATGTATCTGAAGCATTGAATTTTGTATTTAAACATCACAGATTAAACACGCACATGTTTCTCTGCTCCCTCCATTAATTCCCATTGAAAAGACAGCAGAAGAATCAGCTGGACAAATCAGCAAGGACATAAGAATTTAGGAGAGGATGGATGGCAGATAAAAAAATGTCAAAAAAAGTTTTAGAAGATGAAAATTGGATGGATAAGTAACAGCAAACTTTTGTTTGAGATGTTCCACAGAGTTAAGTTCCTGTGGCAGGATTAACAACTAATCTGTAGACTTTCCTCTAGCTTTAGGGATGCCTGAGGGTTTGACTCTTAGATAAATCCTCTTTGAAAGACCAAGTAAGGAAAGTATAGGAGTCCTCTGTCCCCAAGATAAATGATGAGGCTACTGAGTTTGCTCTGTACCAGACTAAGCCCTTGTACCTGGTTGTCGAGATTATTTATTAAGTGACCTGTTATTGATGAGTAACCTGAAATTGATAAATAAGCTGTAATTGAGGAGTAATGTGCAATTGATGAGGTGCAGTTTCACCAGGGAATGAGAGCTAGTCAAGGACCCCAGAGAGAGCTGCATGACTAATGAGGTCTAAATAAAGGCATCACTGAGAATGGCTTTCCTCAACCTCATCTCACATGACGACTTGGATTCTATGGGGAATGACAGGGATGTTTGAAATCTCCTCCAAGAATCCTGAGAGATCTACTAGCTGTTGCTATGTTTGTTCTTCTCTCTGTCTTATATTCTTTTTTAAACTAAGTAAACTTACTACTAGGTTTACTGTGTCTCCAGAATTTGATTGTTAACCTCAACCTAAAACCATTGTGACTTGCCAAGCAGAGTCAATGTTAAAGGCTAAAAGAAGGAAGGGGGAGCAGAGAGGCTAATTTGCATCATAGACCACCAGAAAGTCCAACAACTTGGAAATCTGCCTTTGGGAGTAACAATAAAAAGGCTTTCCTGAAAAACTTTTAACGAGTACATGTATCCCCATACTTTACAGCAACTATCCTTTTCTTAACCCTAGAGAAGGCCTACAGGTTTGCTTTGTAGAGACAATGCATTTGGTTTATATAGCACAGTGTCTCTCCCCTGGACTCCAGAAAGAAAGCTGAGACAGAGGTGGTTCAAGAGAACTTGTTGGACTTTGGGGCACCAAGGATGACCAAGGGGAAGAATGAGGCACCGTATTTAAAGCAGGGAATTTGTGTAAAAACCTACACCCAACTGTGTACTCTAATTTTCCTTCTTCGCTCTTGAAATGTAAGTTTTGAGATGACACTAAAAATTGTAGGCTAGATAAGGCATCTATGCTTCTGGATATTTGGAGTTTCTTCTAACAAAACAACCACATCTTATGAGAACATCTCATTCTGTGGACCAATAGTTGAGGAGCCCTGCCCATGCATAGAGAGTTTTAGTCACCCTCACATTAGAACTGATAAAATTTGTCAGATATGGGAAAAAGACTTTACTAAGAATAAAGACTCCCACCCAAAAAAGAAGATGCTGATCAATGGAATTGGGGAGTTAACTGAAGAAGAGGAAGTCATGAGGTCAGTGGAATAGGACTGGGGGTCAACCAAGGAGAGAGGAGAAGGAAATTCCCAAGTTGAGGGGGAAAGATGTTCTGGGATAAATGCTCTGCTTTGGGCAGAAAACAAGTCAGCACCCACTGGAGGAGAAGAGAAGAGAGAACCTAAGGAGAGTTCTTAGGAGAGAAATCTCCTAAGGAGAGAAGATTTCGAGGAAAAAAAGAAAATTAGTGCAGATAATTGACCTGATGTACTTAGTGATATTAGGATGAACATTTTAGTTGAGAGTCTGGAGATAAATTAGTGACCACTAAAAAGGAAAGGAAGCCAACAGTATAATTACTTAAGTATTGAGTTGAGAAAAAAAACACAAAGTTAATAAAAGTAAATTTCAAGCTATGATATTAATATAGTTGTGTGATAAAGACAGTAATATCGACTTAATGGAAACTGTAATATAGCTACAGTGGAAGGCCAAGAGATGAGCATTTATTATTTGTGGGAGAGCACATGAAGCTCAGTCCAAATACTCTATAGTAGAAAGTCCATAGATAATGTTATGATCTCATTATTTGAGAATATGGAAGTAAATGTAACATAAATAGCTAAATAACTTAAAAATGATTGCTTCTGGGGGGGCACAGAGGTGGAAACAGTGAGGAGTCAGGAAAAAGATTACCTTTTTACATTAGATAGTATTGTCTTGTTTTTTAAAAAAATATTTTTACTTGATAAACATAAAAAAATAACAAGTTCACTTTAAAAAAAATTGACAGATTTCTAAAAATTGAATGCTTCCTCTAATCCTTCCTATAGAGATAACCCTTTTTAACTCTTTGCTGTAAATTCTTTCCCTGTCTAGATCTAAGTCCAGTTTATCATTTAGTGTCCTTAGGCTAGTTTTTAATCAGTTTCCCTATGTGCCCATTACTTGATAAACACACTGTTTCGAGGAGGTCATCAGGAGGATGTCATGGATGGTTTACCCACCAGTGGGGCCCAGGCAACCGGAGGCTCCCCATCTCCTCCCCTGTCCTTGGAATGTACAATCCACCTACTATTCTTATACTAGAAGCCATTTCAAGGACACAGCCTTGAGAGAGCAATGTGATGTTGAGACCATTTGGACTGAAACCCATCAAGGCCTCTATATAAACTTTCAAGATTCTGGTGGGCGAGTGGGTGGGGACATCTACTCATCTTGCTGCACCCAAGACAAGACTCATATGTAAATTCCCTTGCTTATTAAACCTACCACGTGCCAATCTGGAATGGTCTGCCTCTTTGTTCTCTCCTTGCCATCCATGTACAGGGGCCGGTTCGTGAGCCAACACACACCTCTTAGCATTGTTACGAGGATCTAATAAAATCATACACAGTGCTGCATAGTGCCTAGAATGTTTCCATTTTATCTTCACAAAGATTATAGGTTTGTAACTTCTTATATGGAATCTTATAAAAGATACTGGTTTGCTTTTTGCTTTTATTTAACTAAATATATAAAGTGAAAATAAATATATTTTCAGGCATATTTTCTCTGTCAGTAAAGATATAAATCAAGTTTTTTCAATCTTGGTGCTACTAGCATTTTGGGTGGGATAATTCTTTGTTGTCCTGTGCAATGTAAGATGTCTAACAGCATCCTACAATCTAGTGGCTCTATCCACTAGATACCAGCAGCAGGACCTCCATTTCTCAACTGTGACAACCAACAATGTCTCCAGACATTACCAAACATCCTCCAAGGGGCAAAAATTGTCACAATTTGAGAAACACTGATACACATCTACCTCAATTTCCCCAATGTCTATATGTATCTCGGATCGGTGGATGTTTATTTATTTATTTAATTTGATAAAACATGCTGAATGAAGATCCTGGTTTAAAATTTATAATCAAAATACTGTGAACATTATTGTACACAAACATCTGGTTATGTCTCATATAATGTCCTGTAAATAAAACAGTAAGGCATATATAATTAAGATTTTAAAATTTAAATTTTAAAAGTTATAGTGATTTTAAAAATGCATAGATATATAAATACATGTATATAAATAAATATATGTATATATATATACATATTTCATTGTCCCTAAAACCATCAGATTCTTTACAATAAATCTTATCCAAATAAAAATAAAACCATTTACCATTATTCCAAATGTCTCATAAACTTGGGAGCAAGAAATTTACTTGGAAAAATACTGTCACCTGATTTTCAGGTATCATAACTGAACTATGAAAATGCTCTTGAGAATATTTTTCTCTAGAAAAAGAAATTTAGGGCACATACTTTTGTACCAGTAGAAAGCTGCATATTTTTCCCTTTTCATAGAGGTCTTAGGAGACCATTAAAACATACTTATTATTTATGGGCGGTTCATATATCAGTTTGGAAAATACATCCTTCAGGATTGACATTTACTTGGTTTCTTGAGGCAAATAGATGTGCTGCTTACTTTATAAAATTAAATTTTGGAGGTGTTTTATGTATGGGAACAGTTATACCATATGTTACTATCAATTTGCTTATTCCAGATACATGATTAAAAAGCTTTTTAAAAACAAATAAATATAAATAAGGGAATATAATAATACAAGAGATGGACAGAAACAGCCCAAAGAGGAAAAGATAACAAAAGCATTTATTTTTCATTGCTTTGGTGATCAGAAAGTTCAGATATTTTCTTTCCATGAACAGAAAGCTGTCCAGATGCAGAGAAACATAAAAACCAACATAAAGTGTTAATGAGATTGAGTAGGTATAGGTAAGAAGTCTCCATTCTGAATATTTCATGATCTGTCACCATTCAGAGGGTGTCAGGATTTACCTTTCTTGCAGCTCAGTCTTCAAAGACACAATAAAAACAAGCAAACAAACTTCTGGTGCTTGACGACATCTTCAGCAAAAATGTCCCAGGGACCTGTAATGCTTTAAGAATCTATAAAGAGAATTATAGTTGGAGCCAGCTGTATATGTACTTTGGTTTTGGTTGTGGTTTTGTTTCTTGCTATTTGTGAACTGTGATTTCACACATGTCCAAATGCTTCCTTTCTATCCTCTCTAAATAATCTTCATACAGCTTTCCACAGCATCTACTTAGCCCGGCACTCGTCACCACTTTGTATAATTAAAGCAGTCTCTGAATAGGCTAATGCATTATACAGGAATGATAATATTTTGTGTTCAATAAAATATTTTTATTACAATAATATGTTTTGCTTTGCATAAACTTTGAGAACGCAGACCACTAAAATTTTTTAAAACACTATACTTCCATACCAAGAGACCATCACTTTTCTCACTTTTTATTATATCCTCCCAGACAATTTTTATGCTTATAAATGCATACTTTTTTTACTAAAATAAAATTATATTCTACACGCTGTTTTATAACATGTTTCTTCAGTTAATGACCTTCACTTTTCCATGGCAGTATATTTTTATCTTATATTACACTCAGTTCTACAAGCAGATTTCCTCAAATGTCCCCAAAATGTCCTTTACAATTGGTTTGTTTTTAAGAGAGTTTATTTCAGAAGCGCATATTTCGTTTGATATTCATGTTTTCTCAGCTGCTTTTACCTTAACAAATCACTTTTAATGACACTCATTTGTTGACAAGACCTAGCCTGATGTCCTACAGAAGGTCAATCCTCGTGTGGTGCTTCCTCCTGGTATCATTTGTTTGTCTCTTGAGGATCCTGTAATTTGAAAGTTAGATCTAAAATCTAGAGGATTTAAGTTAATCAAGTTTGCTAAAATATATCCGAAGTGATATTATGTACTTTATATTCCATCTCATCAAGAAATTTATAATATCTGGTTCTTCCACCATTAATACTGATAAGACTCACTGTTTATTAGAGTGATGGCAAGCTGAGCCCTCATTGTACACAAACATTTTCCTCCTTTCAACTAGAAGCTAAAACTGTGGTATAACTTTGGTATTCCCATATAAATTTCCAGTTTTCTCATCAACCATGTGTCTGATAGTTTTGACATCCATCCATAATCCTTTTCTGAATTAATATTTCATTAGAGGGGTTTGTGGAACGATGATTTGTTGTTGTTGATCTGGTTACTTCTCTAAAGTAAAGCTATCCCTCACCAACAGGGCTTATTTTGTTATAGTTACTAATTCAAAATTATGATCCATGCTTTATCTTTTCCCTTTAGTTATCAATTTTGAAAGGAGTGGATTGGGTTCATTGCCACCTCAAACGGCAATTTCTAACTTTCTCTCTTTGTAACATTTTGGACTCTTGAATTTTCAGTGGTTTATTGTTTCAATTGGCTAATTTTTTTATTCTCAAATGTTTACAATTTGTACAGTGTGATACAAAGTTGATAGATCTCTTCATGTTTATTGTTGTGTCATTTAACTTAACTCAGTTGTTATGTTACTATTTCTTAATTTCAAATTGTGAATATTTTAAACATGTAGAAAATAGAAATTGTAGAATAAAGAATCCCACATTACCCTCCACCAAACCTCAAGAATTATGAACACATGTTCAAACTTGTTACTTCTATGTTTCCAACCACTCTCCTCTCTATATTCTTTGGAAGTGAATTCCAGACATACACTTTATTTCATCCACAAGTAATTTAGTGTACTTCTAAAAGACAAAGACTCTTAGGAGAGCTACCGACCATTATATACGTAAAAATCTATTAACAATGATTTCTTAAATATCATTAAATATCTTGTTAGTGTTTACATTTCTCATTGTTTTTAAATGTTGTGTGTGTGAGAGAGTGTATGTTTAAGCTTTGCTTGTTTGTTTGAATCAAGATCAAAATAAAGTCCATGCATAATAATGGATTGATATGTCTCCTAAATCTTTTTAAATCTACAAATTCACTCCTCACAATATTTTCCCCCCTGAAATTTTTTGTTGCTGTCTAAGAAATTAGGTCCCTTATCCTGTAGAATTGCCTATAGTTGGTATTTTGTTGATTTCACCTCCACAGTGTCAATTGATCAATTAAGGTTCAATATAAGTGTTTTTTTTTTTTTAGGATGCCTATTAAATGAAGATTGTAAAAACCATTACCAGTTGAGCAACTATTTTCAAATTAGCCTGCCATGTTTTCCAGTGAGCACATGCCTGTGATTTTAGGTCTGTCAGACACATCTTTGCTTCTTCCTACTTCTCCCATCAAAGCTTCAACAAAATGAGTCTTAGGCACCCATAAAGACTTATGCTCCATTTGCTCGAATCTTAGGTTAATGAGGAAACATTGTTATACAGTCTTGTTGGAGATGCCCATTGGTCTTAGTTTTGCTATTGCTGATTGCTCTATTTTTATTGGTGGATATTTTTTAAAATTTTTTATTTTATATTGGAGTATAGTTGATTTACAATGTTGTGTAGGTTTCAGGTGTACAGCAAAGTGATTCAGTTACACATATACATGTATCTATTCTTTTTAAAACTCTTTTCCCATTTAGGTTGTTATAGAATATTGAGCAGAGTTCCCTGTGCTGTACAGTAGGTCCTTGTTGGTTATCCATTTTAAATATAGCAGTGTGTACATATCGATCCCCAAATCCAAACCTACCCCTTCCCCTCACTCTTCCCCCCGGGTAACCATAAGTTTGTTCTCTAAGTCTGTGAGTCTGTTTCTGTTTTGTAAATAAGTTCATTTGTATCATTTTCTTTTAGATTCCACATTTAAGCAATATCATATGATATTTGTCTTTTTCTGTCTGACTTACTTCACTTAGTAATGATAATCTCCAGATCCATCCTTGTTGCTGCAAATGACATTATTTCATTCTTTTCAATGGCTGAGTAATATCCCATTGTATATATGTACCACATCTTCTTTATTTCTTCATCTGTCAATGGGCATTTAGGTTGCTTCCATGTCTTGGCTATCGTAAATAGTGCTGCAATGAACATTGGGGTGTATGCAAGATAATTAAACACTTACATTGCCACTACTACCATCTTCCCCGAGTTTCTCCATTAGCTTTTAAAATTCCCTTGCTTTCTGGTACAGTTGGATACCTCAGTCTCACTTTGCAACTTTCCAAAACTGGCACTGGCCATTTTTCAAGAAGCCTTATTTTTGTTCTAATGAGGACTCATATTAAAGACCAAATCTGGGCACTAGTGGTGCCCATTGCTAGAACTATTAACTTTTTTAAAAAATGATCAATTCATAATAATATTTTCAATTCAATTTTAACATTCCAGTGATTTCACTTAGTTTTTGACTTTATATGTGCATTTCTTTTCCCTTATATTGAAAAAATCTTGAGTCTTCATTAATAAAATAACTTCTTTGACTTATCAGGCAAAATAAAATAGTTTAAAAATAACATACTACTAAGAATAAAACTTTGAAAGGAAGGTTAAAATACCTTTTTTCTTTTAATGCATAGAACATTTTCCACTAAGGTGGTAGAATCAAAATTTTATGTTATAAAGCCATTGAGAACAATACTTTCTGGGTATAATTATGCTAGCAGTTTTGGACCAGCTCTTAGGAGAAGGCCATATATAGAGAGAGGATGGCTTAGGATAGCTTCCTGGTTTCTCCCTCCAAGGGCTACCTCTACTTTTGCTACAATGGAATGGAAATTTCTCTGAGCTGTGACATTATCAACACTGTTTTGCCTAACCTTTTCTCCTCTTTTTTCCATCTTTTCTAGCCTCCATGCACTATTCTTTCTATAGATATGCCCACAGGATTGCCCACAGTATAGATCCTCTCCTTCTGACAAATGTGTGTGTGTGTGTGTGTGTGTGCGCGCGCGTGTGCGTGTGTGTGCTGTGTTCTCTAAATTCTGCTTTCTCCACGTCCCCCACCATCACTTCTGGATCATCCCCATTGGATCTGTCACTCCACCACTAGCCCACTGTATTGTTGTTTCTTGTTCCAAGTCCATTGGTTTTGGGGAAATTTCTCCCAATTTATACCTTGTTTGGTATTTGTGACTTCTGTGGTTTCTCTCTCCTCTTGTATCAGTGAAGGTTTAAGTTATAGAGCTCTCATTTATGCTTCTAGTTATTTCAAGGTTTTAGAAGGAGAAACAAAGAGATCTGTGCTTGAGCTTGCTGCCATGTTCCTATTAGAACTCACGACCCTTAGGTTGCTGCTGCAGCTGAATCCAAATTCATTTGTTGGATTATAAAACGCCCCGAGCTTATACCCAAAGGTGATGATTGAATATATAAAGGAGGGAGAAAAGGCCTCTGTGTGGTTTGCAACTGTGTACCTCAGGCCCCAGGGTCTCTGGGGAGTTAGTAAGAACAATCTAAATTTCCATACGCCTATGAAACATCTTCCCTTGGCTGAAAAATGAATACATTTCAGTACAATTATGGGGTATTGACTATTGAACCCTATTTTTTTTTTTTTTTTTTGCGGTACGCGGGCCTCTCACTGTTGTGGCCTCTCCCGTTGCAGAGCACAAGCTCCGGATGCGCAGGCTCAGCGACCACGGCTCACGGGCCCAGCCGCTCCGTGGCATGTGGGATCTTCCTGGACTGGGGCACGAACCCGTGTCCCCTGAATCGGCAGGCGGACTCTCAACCACTGCGCCACCAGGGAAACGCTGAGCCCTATTTTTTAAAAATTAAGGATGGTAATAGGCAGGACATAGAAGACAATTTGTGTTAACAAACATTTGATTTGGGTACGAGGTTAAGTCTCTGCCAATGAGGGAAAAGATAGTCAGGTATTATACCCATGATGATGGTAAACAGAAGATCCATTTTATTTTATCCTCATTACATTTTTTCCTATAAAATCTGAGTAATTGTCCTTTGAGCAAATTTCTTCCAGGAACATTACAATCTTTGTTAGCACCATTAATTTTTTTGCTTTTAAGATGTTTTTGATGTGGACCACTTTTAAAGTCTTTATTGAATTTATTACAATATTGATTCTGTTTTATGTTTTGGTTTTTTGGCCACGAGGCATGTGGGATCTTAGCTCCCTGACCAGGGAGCAAACCCACACCCCCTGCATTGGAAGGAGAAGTCTTAACCACTGTACCACCAGGGAAGTCCCAGTACCGTTACTTAATCTCATATTATATTCCAGACAAAGACATATTCTTCTTGCTGAGCAATTCATGTACTTCAACTTCTAATGATTTTATATTTATATATTTGCAAAATAATATATATAAAATGTTTCTAAATGTAATTTGAAAAACTCTTATAAAGTATATTCCATACATATATTATTTAATCTAATTATTTCTCCAGATTTGAATAAAATAAAAATTTCCCTGATCATTACTACTATCACCCCACGTTACTTTTTATTTTAAAAAATTCATGTAGGCATTTTAATACAATCTTCCCACATAATAACTTTGCCATATATTTTTACCATTTTCAAATATATTTAGATTTTGCAATTGATAAAGTGCAATTTCACTTTAAAGTATGTTTTTTTAATACATAGTTTTTTCAACAAATTACATTTCCTCTATTACAATTAAAGTACAGCTACATCATGCCACCTTAAATATAATTATTTTACAATAGAAAAGCAAATCAAACAAGAAAAGGTTGATATTTTTTAGTTAGCAAGGCTACAGCAAGGGTCATTTTTCAAGGAGGGCAGAACTGATCCTGTCACTAGAGGACACTGTGTTTCTAGGGAACAGAAAAATAGTTTGTCAAGAAAGTGAGAGGGATGACATTTAAAGAAATAGATAAATATCACATACGCCTCTACAAAAACTGGCCACTTTATATCTAACCTTTGCGAATTCCCATTGAACTATACCTGCTATAAACACTGATTGTTTTTTCATTACAAATATATTTATCATATACTTTTTCAAAACAAAAATAATACAATCATTGTATAATACTTAAAAAACAAATAAGCTAAGATAAGCAAATAAAAATTGCTACAATCTCACAAATCATAGGTACTGTGAACATTTTATATGAGGTTTTTAGTGTGTGTTTAAATATCTAAAGATAGAGATTTAAGAGTTTTTTCCCCCACAATATTATATATAGTTTGACTGTCAGCTTTATTTGCTGAAATATTGTAAACCTTAGTTTAGTATATGAATAATATGGGTACACCTTGATTAAGTTATCTAGTCCACTATTATTAAGCAATTACTTTGCTTCTAGTTTTTCCCTTTTGTAACTACTGTTTTGATAAACATATTAGTAAAGGTTTTTAAAACATATATCTTGGGAGTTTTTTAAGATTAATTCTGAAAAGTCATATGGAGATACTGATGGGTTGGGTATGTATAAACTTTTGAGATGATGACAGAGACTGCTAATTGTCTGCCCAATATGATGATCTGTTATAAAATATCTTTACAAATATGTGGCTGTTTGCAGACTGCCAGGTGATACAGCTCTGGCAGTAAGACTTAATTGAAGTCAGAACTCTGGAAAAATTCTTTAAAAGGAAGGCTGACCCTGTTATCATGGTTCCCTTTTGCCTCTAGCATTGGAGTATGACTAGGAGAACATCATCTCAGGGTTGGAGTTTTAGCAACCACATGACAAAAACAAACAGCAACCTAGGAATGTCTGGATGCACACAAAGGAAGTATGGGAGAGTAAGACAGACAGACACAATTAGAATGAGATTATGTCTTTATGGAACTGCCATGCTATCCCTGGATTTTCCACCTCCAGTTTTCTCATTATGTGAGAAAATAAAACACCATTTGGTTAAGTCACTACCACTTCAGCTTTTGCTATGGACAATTTAATTCCTAATTGATAAAATAGCTAAATGCCTTCCAGAAATGTACAGTCCCACCAGAGACATAGTAAATAGCCTGTTTCACTGTGCTCTTACTATCACTGGATATCTTGTGTTTCAACTATTTTTTCTAACTGAATAGGGTACAATTTTTTTTAATTTAAAATTGTGTTTCTTTGAGTACTACAGGTATTACATTTTTTTAAACAT
This sequence comes from Lagenorhynchus albirostris, assembly GCF_949774975.1. Taxonomy (NCBI): domain Eukaryota; kingdom Metazoa; phylum Chordata; class Mammalia; order Artiodactyla; family Delphinidae; genus Lagenorhynchus; species Lagenorhynchus albirostris. The sequence goes on from NC_083100.1 coordinate 106,655,371, forward strand.
TATTGACAATTTGTATTTTTTATTTTGAAAATTATATGTCTTTTGTCTATTTTTCTACTGGGATATTTGCTTTACTTAATTTATAAAGTTTCTTTGTAAATTGAGATTATTAACTTTTGATTTTCCATATAAGCTATGCATATGATTTTTCTTTTTTATTGAATTATAGTTGACTTACAATGTTGTGTTAGTTTCTGGTGTACAGCAAAGTGATTCACATACATATATATATATTCATTTCATATTCTTTTCCATTATAGTTTATTACAAGGTATTGAATATAGTTCCCTGTGCTATACAGTAGGACCTTGCTGTTTTTTTATCTGCTAATAAAAAAAGTAGTTTTTATCTGCTAATCCCAAACTCCTAATTTATCCCTCCTCCCCCCTTTCCCATTTGGTAACCATAAGTTTGTTTTCTAAGTCTGTGAGTCTGTTTCTGTTATGTAGATAAGTTGATTTGTATCATGTTTTTAGATTCTACATATAAGTGATATCATATGGTATTTGTCTTTTTCTGTCTGACTTACTTCACTTAGTATGATAATCCCCAGGTGCATCCATGTTGCTGAAAATGGCATTATTTTGTTCTTTTTTATGGTTGAGTAATATTCCATTGTATATATGTACCACATCTTTATCTATTCATCTGTCAATAGACACTTTGGTTGCTTCCATGTCTTGGCTATTGTAAATATTGCTGTTATGAACACTGGGGTGCATGTATCTTTTTGAATTAGAGTTTTCTCCACATATATGCCCAGGAATGGAATTGCTGGATCATATAGTATCTCTATGTTTAGTTTTTTAAGGAATCTCCATACTGCTCTCCATAGTGGCTGCACAAATTCACATTCCCACAAAAGTGTAGGAGGGTTCCTTTTTCTCCACACCCTCTCCAGCATTTATTATTTGTAGGCTTTTTAATGATGGCCATTCTGACCAGTGTGAGGTGATACCTAAATGTAATTTTTATTTGCATTTTATCTAATAATTAAAGATTCTGAGCATCTTTTTCATGTGCCTATTGACCATCCATGTGTCTTCTTTGGAGAAATGCCCATTTACATCTTGTGCCTATTTTTTGATTGGGCTGTTTGAATTGTATATGCTGTTTGTATATTGAATTGTATGTGCTGTTTTTATATTTTGGAGATTAAGCCCTTGTTGCTTGCAACATTTGCAAATATTTTCTCCCAGTCTATAGGGTGTCTTTTCATTTTGTTTATAGTCTCTTTTGCTGTGCAAACTTGTAAGTTTGATTAGGTCCCATCTGTTTATTTTTCCTTTCATTTCTATTGTCTTGGGAGACTGATCTAAGAAACCATTGCTACTAATTATGTCAGAGAATGTTTTGCCTATGTTCTCTTCCAAGAGTTTTATGGTATCATGTCTTATGTTTAAGTCTTTAAGCCATTTTGAGTTTATTTTTTTGTATGGTGTGAGGGTGTGCTCTAATTTCATTGATTTACATGTGGCTGTACAGCTTTCCCAACACCATTTGCTGAAGAGACTGTCTTTTCTCCATTGTATATTCTTGTCTTCTTTGTCTAAGATTAATTGACCAAAGGTGGGTGGGTTTATTTTCTGGGCTTTTCATTTTGTTCCCTTAAGCCATTTGTCTGTTTTTGTGTCAATACCATGTTGTTTTGACTACTGTAGCTTTGTAGTATTTTCTGAAGTCTAAGAGGGCTTTGTTCCTCCAGCTTTGTTCTTTTTCCTCAGGATTTCTTTGGCAATTCTGGGTCTTTTGTGGTACATATAAATTTTAGGATTATTTGTCTAGTTCTGTGAAAAATGTCATGAGTAATTTGATAGTGATTGCATCAAACCTGATTTTTCTATTTTGTTATTCATACTTGTAGATTACCACAATTTTTATCTTGAAATTTTTATTTTTGTGTGTTTTTTTCTTTTCACTGTGACTTCTGTTAGTATTTCAGTACATAGGAAATCCTTGAAGTCTTTCTGTACCTCAAAATCAAATATTGACCTTTCTATCTGGTTGTATTTTAATACCATACTATTTCATTTAAATCTTCAGTATAGCTAAAATCTATTTTCATATGAGGAAAATATCCAACTTAAATTTTTTTCTCTGGTGAACTATTTATCTCCATATCATTTATCAAATAGCAATTTATTTTATCATTTATCTTTAATTATTTTACATACTATTTTCTGTTTCTTGATCAGGAATGTAACAATATTGTGGATATCTACTGTGTACCAGAATTACTATACACAGAGTGATGAATCAAACGTTCTGTCCCAAGAGAATTAGCTAAGTATTTTGGAAATAAGTAAATAGTTTATTTCAGTAAGATATGATCAGGACTGGCAAGACAGATCATCTCAAGGTACTCTGTATCTTTTTCCTTCTATTTCTATACGGAATCACATGTTAAAATAATATTTCACACACTTCATTTCTAGATTATTCTAGAAAAGTGTATATATTAGCCAAGCAGGTAGGGGGGCACACTATGCTTGGTGTGTGTGTGACATTACTGGTTGAATGATGAGGGCAGTGCCTTCTACTATGACTTACCTTCATGGGGATGTAATGCTTTGCTTTTAAATGTCACCCAGCTCTGCTCGTGGTTCTAGAATGCAGACATTCTCACACTGTCCTCTGGAATCCTCAGAAGAATTCATCCATATGCCACTAGTTTAGCTTGGTCACCCCACAGAAACTCCTACCGTATAGAAACACCTATATTAAGTCACCAGCAGGAGCTGCCTTGAAAGGAATGACATTCCCCAGAGGAGGAAAATAACCATGCCATCAAAGGTTCTCTACAGGCTCAGATTTTCAAGCAAGATACAGTATCTGACAAACTGTCAGAAACCCAGCATGAAATGAGCCAATATGAAGCCAAATCACAGTGCCACTGTCAGAGGGGAACTCAACTGTCCTATTCTTTTCCTTGAAAATAAACAAAAATAAAATGTTTTGATACTGTTGCTTTATTTCTTGACTCCAGGGGTGACAGTGTTTCCTCTGATGATCAAATGAAGTTAAAATTTTATTCTATTTATTTTTTATTTTATTTTATTTTTGTGGTACACGGGCCTCTAACTGTTGTGGCCTCTCCCGTTGTGGAGCACAGGCTCCGGATGCGCAGGCTCAGCAGCCATGGCTCACGGTAGCCACTCCGCGGCATGTGGGATCTTCCCAGACAGGGGCATGAACACGTGTCCCCTGCATCAGCAGGCGGACTCTCAACCACTGCGCCACCAGGGCATCCCAAAATTTTATTTTTAAAGTGAATTCTGTGTTTGTTTGATTTTATATTGACCTCTGGAATCATGTGGGCCATCACTTTGTAAGCTAAAACTTGAAGACAGAGTAATGTCATGATAGTTATTCTTTGTAGAAAGTAGTCTCAAGCAATGATCGCAGCATCAGGGTAATCTGGGAAAGATTTCCATGTTGAATCTCAGGAAAAAGTTAAAAATTAAGACTACAAAATATTGACAGGTAGCTGTGATTCTGAAGATGTTTCAGGTCTCCAATGCAAACGATGATTTCAACAGACCCCTGAATTCTCAGATTCTCTGACAGCTTTCAGAGGAATACGTATTTATCATAGAACACTACCATGAAGTTTATTTACCTGGTGTTTGCCCTGAAAGTCTGGAACTTTACTATCCTGTTGCACTAGGCTGTACCACACACAGGTCAAGAATATGCTCTTCTACTTTTCTACATTCAAGGCTGACTGTGTGTGTATGTGTGGATCTGCTTCCCTGGACATAAGCCATATGCTGATCACGGCTCTCAGGGACTCAAAATCCTGAAAGCTAAAGGGAAAACAGAAATAAAAAATCAAAAAGAGTGGGGCTGTTTGCCAATAATTCTGCTGCATTTATATATTCTTCCCACTAAAAAGGGAATCTCCTAACGCTGTGGCCCAGGTGTCTGCTAGAAGTACGACTTAATGGCTCCAACAAAGATGCAGTCTCACACTGTAACACCTGAGAGGCAATGCTTGAGGAAGCCAGAGTTTCCCACTGTATGTTGGTGGGGGTTAGGCCCATCAGAACTCAGAAAATGAAAACGAGATAAAGAAATTCTTCAAGGACTTGAGACTTAATTGAATTGGATCTATAGGTCATGCACCCCAATTTTGTAACATATAAATGATAAGAGGAAACAAAGTTTTAAGGAAAAAATTAAGTGATTTCTTTTTATTTTTTATTTGAGATTTTACTTCAGTGTGCATGAGAGCCAACTTCCTTTTGATGGATATGTTGAATGGTTAATATTTAGGTGTAAAGTAGACACTTCTAAAAAGTTTCTGAGGTAGACAGGATTTGACATTTTCTAAATGTGTCTGTGACTATCAACACCTTTTGGAAAGTAATAAATATTGCACAATGAATTTATATCACAGATGTTACATCTGTTCCTCGATGTTGGCATTATAAAGAGATTATAGTTGTTCTTATGTGATGGGAAAGTCACTTATGTCCTTTCTTCACCTTTCTTCCTTTAATATAGTAATTAAAATCATCTGAGGTATTAGCTATTAAGAGAGTCTTTGTATGAATGGAAATTTTAGGACTTCACATTTATATGATGTCATATGTTTATTAGGTAGTTAAAATCTAATTCAATATAACTATTCTATTGGGTTACAAACTCTGGAGCTTCCCAGGTGTAATCTGAAATTAATCTTATACATGGAAGGGCAGGGAGAGACCAAAGAAGGAGGCAGATTGCTCCAGATGGGCAGGTGAAAGTTTTAGTGAGCAAGGAAACCTACTTATGAGACTTGTCTTGGGTGGCCTTAAGCTTGTGGTGACAGCATTATGTGGCAGCTTGAAGCAAGATCTTAGTTCTCTGCCTAGGAATCAAACCTGGGCCACCGAGGTAAAAACCAGGAATCCTACTACTAGACCACCAGGGACTAGTGGCTAGAAGCAGAGCCCTGGCTCTTGTCTTCTTTGAAAAAAAAAGAATTTTACAAAGAGACCAAGGTTGTAAAGACCACAGTGTTAATTGGAAGCACAGTACATGTGGGAAAGCACACAAAGAAGCAGTTTATTAAGGACAGAAGCAAAGCAGAGCTACACACTCAGAGGAAAAGAGTGTGTGTGTCCTTGCTAGAGAGGAGTGCTAAAGGGGTAGTTTAAATTGCTTGTATAGAGGTCATCTATCCAGGTCTTTGGTTTCCTCTGGCCAATCATCTTGCTTTGTTCTTAATATCTGATCTGACTCAGGGTCCTCTCTGAGGTGCACACACACCTTTTAGCCAAGATGAATTCTAGTGTGAGGGTATCTGAGAGGCTGGCAGAACATATTATGGGCTAGTGCCCCTCCCTTTTTGACCCCAGAGGAACCTTCTGTGCATGTGCAGTTGAGGAGGTCTCCTTGATGTCAAGAATGAAAGATGTGGTCATCTTATCTTTTTACTCAAGCAGAGCTTAGTTCCTCTCCCCTCCTACCATTATCTTTTTCATTGAAGTGTCAGAGGGGGACAAGCTCCAACTGTTCAGCCTGACAAACTCCAGATGCCCGGCCTGGGGCCCATCTACCTCCTGCCTCAGCCTCAAGATGAGTAGTTTTCCACACTTGCCCACCAAATCTTAAAACTTTGTATCAAGGCTCTAAATGAGTTCAGTCATGTACATTGTCTGGAGAGTCTCAATACCATATTTCTATATCAAGGATGTGTCCTTGGTACAGATTCTGGGAGTGGGGAAGGCAAACAGAATATACATTACAAGGACAGGGGAGGGGGTGGGGAGAATCCTATTGCCTGGGTCCAAATCATAGGTCAATCTGCAGTTACATTTTCTTGATGACTTCCCTCAACACCCTCTAATGAGAAAAAAAAATAGTTAAAAAAACTACTTCTACCAGAATTCAGATAAGCACTGTGGCTGTGGTCCAGTCCTGGGCTTGTAACTGAGCAGGACCCTATAGGGCCTTCCCAGGACAGATCTCTCCCCTATATCCTCTGCTGTAGCTCCTCTCTGAAGTACCTAGATAATAGTATCTGTTGCACATTTCTTGACTTGTTTTATAGATGCTAAAACCACCACCAAAAGAAATAAATTAACTACTTGATAAGCATGACCTATTGATGCCTGAGGATTGATGTTAACCCCTGTGACACTGCTCTGTTACCTCACCATCAACCAATCAGAGAATTGAACTGATCACATACCCTGCGAGCACCCTCCCTCACCTGGCCTTTGAAAAGGCTTTGCTGAAACCCAGAGGGGAGTTTGGAGTTTGAGTGTTTTGAGCACTAGCTGCCCTGGACTCCTTGCAATAAATGTCCTACAAAAAACGCTGCACTTTCTTTCACCACAACTTGGTTCCAGTAGATTGGCTTTACTGCACGTGGGTGAGAGGACCCAAGTTTGGTTCAGTAGCAGGCTCTTGCCATTAGTCAAGAGTGATCTAAGAGCACTAATCCACTTTTCTTACTTGGTTCAGTCATTCATTCAACAAACCTACTGTAAGCTGGAATGACCAGCCCTCCTACCCCTCCCAAACCATGTCTAGCTCATGCGCCCTTCTCTGTTGTTCAAATGTGCTTTCTCCTAAGCACTGTGGAGGGGACAGACACCTTAACAGATTTATAGGGTTCAAGGGGATATTGTTAGTGACTACACCAAAAACAGACACCAGGATGAGATGGGAGCAAGAGGTAAGCTTGAGTGAATCTCACAGGTGGTGCTGAATTAATATTTTCTTCCTCCTGCCCCAATTTGGGTCCTGCTCTGGTCTTTGACTCGCATTGGTTTTACTAATTCCTTCTCTCACATTTTTCTAACACTGGAGGTGCAAATATTACCTCTCCATTTTAGGTCTCAGACCTTATTTCTGGCCTTGGTCACAAAGGATCTGAGAGGACATACTTCCATAGCATTCTGCCTCTGCAACATGCAAGTCTTGCTGTTAATTGTGCCATTTGTTGGTCTACCTTTGTTCCTGGTGTGTCCAAGAATGGCTTGACCTCATTCTTGCTCCTAATTCCATGGATCCTGACCCCCTGGGAGAGTCTGTGTTTGGAATTTGTCATCAATCCTTTCCTTCCTTGACTGTCAGAGATTCAATCTACCCCAACACCCACTATGTCATTTTGATTAGATTTTTCACATCACTGTGCTATTATTCTTTTTCTCACTTGTGTACTTGGATGTATTTAACTACATTTTGTCTCCAGTTTTGCTCTTATCCTTTACAAATGTTCAGTTTCTGTTGTTTCCATCTCCCTCTTGGTTCTATTCTGGATTTCTGTCCCAAATTGAACTTGAGGTATGACATATGATCCTCCACCTGGGACAAGTCATTTATTGCACGTTCTCCTGTAGCCCCGCAGTTGTCCTTTGACCTTTCTTGGATTTATTCCCTGGATCTCTGATTTGACCTCGGGTTTTTTGGTAATTCTCACCCTTGAATACATATCCCAGAAATAACCTATTTTTTCCCTTCATTATCACTACCATTCCTAATCACCAGCTAACATTTACTGAGTACTTACCAACAAGCAGGCATGATGTTAAGCACCTAATATTTATTATCTCACTTAGTCTTTCTAAAATCAGTGAAAACTTAGTCTTTCTAAAATCAGTGAAAAGTAGCTCAATTAATATCATCAAATGCCCCCACAGAAGTGTTGATTCATAATAGGCTTCTATATAGTTATAGAATGAATGATGAATGACTCTTCATTTTACAACCAAAGAACCAGGGGCTTAGGAACTTATTTATATATATATTTACTTACTTACTTATTTACTTATTATTTTATTATTAATCTGGGGGAAGGTGAAACTGTCAGTCACAAATAAAAATAAACAAGGCTTGGGAATATATTCAGGGAAGCCAGAACTAAAAAATGGTATAGCAGATATAAAAAGAAAAAGACTATATCTATACAATAACCAAAAGAAAAACTCAATGGCTGAGCTAAATGGCAAATCAGGCAACTAGTAATTATAAGAGTTAACTTTTATTAAATGTTTTTATTAAATGTGAGAGAGTGGCATGGCCTTATATGTACTACCAAATGTAAAATAGATAGCTAGTGGGAAGCAGCCGCATAGCACAGCATATAGCTATTGAGTTCCCGGTGATATTCCAAATGCTTTTGCCAACGTATTAGTCATTTTGTGCATGTTGTTTTTCTTTTCTCATCATCCCATGAAAGAAAAATTAAAATAGTTCTGTGTTCTTAGAAGAATGTGATTAGGACTATAAGGAAGGAAAAATGTTTCCTCTACCTCCCTAGGTTCTATAGCTGGGTCTATGAAATGAACGGGCTGCAAACAGATAAACAGGAGAAAAGGTGTACTGATTTATTGATTTTAATATCATATGAACAGAAGAGTCACAGGGGAAAGAAAGTGAATATTCTCTCCCGCCTAAAAAGAGCAGTAAGATTTAGGAGTTTATATATCATCTTAATAGAGGAAGGGGAGAGAGAACGTAGGCAATTTAGGGGAGATGAAGTGATTTTTAGGAATGATGAACGAGCCCTTAGAAGAATAGGTGGGAGATGTGATAGTTTGTGACCAAGTTTGGGTGTGGTGCTAACTTCTAGTTTCTTCTCCAGTGATAAAACTCCGTCTTCTCTGGTTGATGAAACTTCTGAGGAGGGAATTGATGATAAATAAAGATCTGTTTTTAGGCAGGTAAGGGGAGTTCAGAGAAACACTCTCCCTGCCTTTGTTATTTTTCAAATGCCTTCAGCTCAAAATAATCAATATATCAAAGTGGCATATTTTGGGGTGGCATGTCTTTAAATCCTCTGGGGCAAATGGGCAGAAATTTCAGAGAGGTATATATTCAAGGAAAGCAAAACTTTGTATGAACTTCTTTTCCTGATGATTTTCTCCATCAGAAATATATTCAGGCAAAAGTTATGCAACCCCTCCCTAGGGTGCTGTGGAATGAATTCCAGCATATGTTGGGAGTTGAAAAAGTGATATCTGTGTTATCTTTAGCTTTAAAGCATCTATAGCAAGACACCTGGGGCAAAATAAACTTAAACAAAAAAAAAAGAAATGATTGGGCATTTGGCATTAAGGAAGAAAACAAGGTACAGAAAACCTTGAGGGGAGAAATTTTACATAAGTAGAAATTCAGGCATAGTGTGGAGGCACAGTGATTATTTTCACCAACTACTCTTTACTGAGACAAAAGTTTCCACTACTCTAATTGCAGATATATTCACAGAAAGTATTTTTCCACTCAATTTCCTCAAGCATCTTGACTTAGTGCAACTGGAGACCCTGTTTTCTGTGTTGGTGATTTCCTAAGCTACACAATTTGATTATGTTCATGGCACTTGAATCCTTGAACAAATATCTTGTATTTATTAAAAATTTACTGTATGATATTTGGATCTTACAGTAATTTCTTGGATCAGAAAATATGAGTTTTGTGAACTAGAGTGGATTTGATGCACCTGAATTATAACGTGGAGCCAACTGAATATTATTTCAAAGTTTTTACATACATTAAAATAACAGGTACTAATATATACAATGGAATATTACTCAGCCATAAAAAGAAATGAAATTGAACTACTTGTAGTGAGGTGGATGGACCTAGAGTCTGTCATACAGAGTGAAGTAAGTCAGAAAGAGAAAAACAAATACTGTATGCTAGCACATATATATGGAATCTAAGAAAAAACAATGGTTATGAAGAACCTTGGGGCAGGGCAGGAATAAAGACGCAGACATAGGGAATGGACTTGAGGACACGGGGAGGGGGAAGGGTAAGCTGGAACGAAGTGAGAGAGTGGCATGGCCTTATATATACTACCAAATGTAAAATAGATAGCTAGTGGGAAGCAGCCACATAGCACAGGGTGATCAGCTCAGTGCTTTGTGACCAGCTAGAGGGGTGGGATAGGAAGGGTGGGAGGAAGACGCAAGAGGGAGAAGATATGGGGATATATGTATATGTATAGCTGATTCACTTTGTCATACAGCAGAAACTAACACACCATTGTAAAGCAATTATACTCCAATAAAGATGTTAAAAAAAAATCACATGTACTAATTTTCACATTTTCTTTTGGTTGATCATCACAAAGGATGATTAGATGTAAATATTTAACTTAATCCTTTCCTCCAAAAGGATCAGAAGATAAGTCTTCTGACCCAGGTTATGTCTGCAAAGGGTACTCCATCCTGTTTTCAGCATAGCTGTTCCCTTGGATATCTCTAAGGCTTTGCTTGAAAACCAATAGGAAAGGATAAAGTCAACAAAGAAATGAAGCATATTAAATACTGTGAATAGTCAATATGAAACAAGATATTGAGTAGTGTCTATAAATTGTACTTTATACTGAACTTTTGGAATGGAAAAATAAGGCTGATTTTATATGGACTTTTGTTATGAAGTCTAATATTTTACAGATTAGGTCAATTTTCTCCAGAGATAAGCTGCAAAGTGTGATGGGAATAAAACTGGCTTTTGAAGTTGGAGAACTTAGTATGTTCAAGTATTCACCTGCCATTAGGTGACCTGAAAAACTCTTGTTATCTCAATCAGATCACTTTACTCATCTGAAGAACTAGGAGAATGTAATAATACCCAGTCTGTAGGGTTATTATACAAATAAGTATTCAGAATATTTTGAATGTTTTCTTATATTTATTCAAGAAACATTTATTGAGACTGTTATACACCAATTACCAAGGATATACAGGAGAATAAAATGAAGCAGTAGTTTGTAAAATTTAAAGGAATATACACATTATGTAGTTTTACTCAAAAGTCTTCATTAATACATCACTGACTAATGTATAGTTTAGTCCTGATATTTAACTTTAGTGTTGTAAAATAAACTTACTATATGATACATTGAACAGATTGAATGTGACCAAATTTGGAAAGGAAAATCAGGTATATAATTCTTAACAGTCTCCACCCAACCCTTGCACACATGCCCCCAACACATCTTTTTCCCTCTATTAACTTTCAGTGTACAAATTTCCTTCTTGATCTTGCTGTCCTTATGCTAAAACACAACTGTTTTGCTTCCTCAAATTATAGGGAATTGGGGATGTTTCATTGTTGGTTTATTCTGGAATTACACTGCACAATGACAGAAAGACAACAAATTATCATTGTTTTGGATGTTAGAGAATAATTAGATGTTTGCGTATCAGAAGAGGAAATATACCCAGTGCCTATGATAAATGGTGAAATCAAGCAATTTAGGAGTCTCAACTAACAAAATCATAACGCATTTGTTGTGAGATTGTCTCTGTGTTTCTAGCTAATGCTGCTCTACTGATGTTTCTAAGTGCTAAGAAATGATTTCTCAAAATATGTGATATAAAATACATGACATGATGAGCCCCAGATAAGAACTATTAGTTGTCTTTCTTCATTAATCATTTTCTTCTGGTAATTGGAGATGTCAAACTTACCCTGTGTTTCTCTTACCAAATTTAGGGAGCTCTGTATGTTGCATCTTTAGCATTGTAATACCCAGCTATTATCTTAAAGTGAAGTACTTTGCTAAGGATATGGCCTTTAGTATCATAGGGGTCCCTGTGCAGGGCCCAGGATTTGTTGGGCAGGAAAATGCTCAGATTTTCTAGAGGTAGTCATGTAGTTTGGTGATAGTTTAAATACACAAATTTTTATTCAAGCACAGATAGGTTTGCATCTAGGCTCTGCCATTGATTTACTCTGTAAATTTCACCAATTTATTTAACTTTCTAAGATTAATTTCCTCAGTTATATAATGAAATAATGGCAGTCTATACTTTAAGTGGTTATAAGGAGTATTTAAAAACGTAATGAATGTAATAAAATTATTACCATGTCTGATATTTAGTAATCTGTCAATAAATATAAATTGTTGTTCATCACAGTCAAGATTAGAAGTATCCTAGTAGGTTTTGTAACCTAAGGACAATAAAGCTTTTCAATTTGAGAACACAGAGGATTCAGATGAAATCCAGAAGAACAAAACAAAACAAAAGCCATTCAGTTATCAAAGGGAGAACAAAAGGTAGATGAAATAAACATTTCCATTAATGCCGCTGCATGAATGGAAGTTCTACACACACACATTGTCTCATTGAATTAAATCCTAACATACCTTTTAAAAAAGGAATTTTTAGATAACTTTTTTTTTTTTTTTTTTTTTTGCGGTACGCGGGCCTCTCACCGTTGTGGCCTCTCCCATTGCAGAGCACAGGCTCTGGACGCGCAGGCTCAGCGGCCATGGCTCATGGGCCCAGCTGCTCCGCGGCATGTGGGATTTTCCCGGACCGGGGCACGAACCCGTGTCCCCTGCATTGGCAGGTGGACTCTCAACCACTGCACCACCAGGGAAGCCCCCAGGTAACTTATTTTAACAGCAAAAGAGACTGAGAAATATTGATAGCTAGAGTAATATACCTGAGATTACATAGCTATTGAGTTGCAGAGCCAGCTTTGGATCCTGTGTCTTTTTTTAATTTTTTTTTTCCCACAAGCCAAGATTAAATATCAGGCACGCTCAGATTAGGAAATCTGCATGTAATACATATTCAAGGCAAATTACAAAGGTTTGGAATCATGGCAGTGACCAGATTGTATTTGAGAGCAGTGATGTAACTCTGATTCACCAGTAAAGACCATTTCCCGCAGGAGATCCTTGGGAACTTCCCATCAGGGCAGGACATGAATGGCTGGGTCTCAGTTCATAGCTTTGTGTTTACAAGTGACCATGGGTAACTGGGTGGGAGATCAAGAAGTGGCGTTGACAGAACATGCCCAAGAAGCAGAGTGCCAGTGACTCTTAGACCGTCTCAATTCCCATGAAAGTAATATAAAATAGATAGGAACTATAATAATAATATTTATTATACCGCTATGCCTCTATATCAGGCACTGTTAATAGGTACCTTCATCATACTAATGCTATTTTTTTAAGGAGCCATGCAACACTAATGTTAGTGTTTCCATTTTATAGGTAAATGTAAGGCTCTAAAAGATACAATAATTTCCCCAAGGTCATGTGATTAAATTATGGTAAAGAAGCTAAATTGTATTAGAAATTAAGAAGGGTACAGGGCCCGTGAATTCTGTTACTAACCGAGAATCAGCAAAACCTCCAGTAGATTATTTTGTATTTCAGTATATAGCAGCACTATGTGAAGAAAGAGTACTTGACATTGACAGAGGATTCTTTGTTTTTAATTTTGCTTTATGGTATAAAGTGTAGACTTCAACATATCATTCAATTAAACTATTTCACCCTCAGTATTCATTGTTGTAAAATATGAGAATAATGTTTCCCCTGTTTATTTCACTGTAAGGAAATCATGAATTGGTACTATATAAATTCAAAGATAATATGCAAATATAACATTATTTTTGCCTATCTTCCTGGAACTACTTTTGAATAAAATGGGTTTAACACACATGAAAATGCTAGACAATTATAATGAAAAATCAAGAATCATTAAGGATAAGTGTAACCATTCCTGGGAGTATATAGGTGTTTGAATATTTGTACATAGAAAGGTCATTACTGTGCTTTCCATTCTCATTATTAATACAATCCAAGATTTTTTTTTTTTTTGCGGTACGCGGGCCTCTCACTGTTGTGGTCTCTCCTGTCGCAGAGCACAGGCTCCGGACACGCAGGCCCAGCGGCCACGGCTCACGGGCTGAGCCGCTCCGCGGCATGTGGGATCTTCCCGAACCGGGGCACGAACCCGTGTCCTCTGCATCGGCAGGTGGACTCTCAACCACTGCGCCACCAGGGAAGCCCAATCCAAGATTTTTTAAATCATATTTGTTATGAATCCTATATTTTTTGATATCAAGAAAACAAATCTCAGTGGGGACAGCTAACATGTCCAAGACCATATTATTAGTCAGCAGTGATATTGGGATTAGAATTCAGATTTTGTACTTCACGAATTTATTTTCCCTACCCACCACTCTCTTCTGTACAAAAGGATGGATTTTTATACCCAATGGAATGATGGTATAAGAATTAATTTAGTTCCTTCTTCAGAGCATTTGTATTTTTTTTTTTTTTAATGTTTGTGAACCAGTAGTTTATTTATTTATTTGGATGGAGCATGCAGGATCTTTGTTCTCTGAACCCATACCCACTGCAGTGGAAGTACAGAGTCTTAACCACTGGACTGCCAGGGAAGTCCTGAGTATTTGTATGTTAAAAGCCACCTTTGAGCTCAAAACTTTAAAAAGGGGCACTGTAAAGCCGGTTCCCGGTTCTCTGGTGGCTTATATGGAAAGTTCTCTCTGCTGCTTTTATAGAACTTATTTCTGCTTCTGGATATTCCCTTATGAGCCCCAAGATGGATCCCATTTTCAAACTCCCTCCTTCCTTTATCTCCCCAACATTCTCCAGATTCCACGGGCCCCTTTCCTGGTCCTCTGGCTAGTAAGCCACTTCTTTATTCTCGCCACTCTGCAATGTGATTCCTGAAGCTAAATTTGGTTGTGTCCATGTGGCAGGAGGATAGAGAAGTGAAAAACAAGAGAGTTGCCCCCCAAAACTTTTTGGACCACAGTTCCTCTGATGAGAGAGAAGGATTTCTGTATCTCAGTGTTTCAGGTACCTGCATGGTCACTTCTGCCACTGAAATGCAGCGTCAGGAGTTGGAATTGCCTGGGAGCAGGGCTGGGAAAGAAACAAAAAGGTGGGGAGAAGGCGGAGATTTCTCACTGCCTCTGCCCCATAGAGACGTCCCTTCCCATTCACTGGACTCAAAATGAGAGCCTCTCTTGGAAATCTTCCTATCCATATCCGGTGCACATTGCCATGATTTATTTTGCCTTAAAAACCAGTAATGGGGGGAGAAAAATAATAAACGGAAAATCATCATATAATTCATATTTGTGGAGATTTCCTCATATGAATATATTTTACACAGGTCTCTACTTAGCTCTGCTAGTGTAGGAGTATCCCTGAATTAAACAAACTCTGACACAATTATCAGAAAGCCCAAGAATAAGAAGACTTGAAACTATATTTATTCGCTAAACCATGTTTCCCTGTTGAGACCTAATCTAAACGGTCAGCATCCTTCCATAGCCATTCTTTTGCTCAGATTCAACACTTCTTTTAATCTTTAAATGTAAATTTAAATCTTTAAATGTAAATTTAATCTTTAAATGTAAATTTTAATTTTTTTAGCTTTATTGAGATATAATTGACATATAACATTGGGCAAGTTTAAGGGACACAATGTGTTGATCTGATACACATATCAATACATTGCAAAATGATTACCATCATACCGTTAGCTGACACCCCCAACAAATCACATAACTACCATTCCTTTTTTGTGATGAGAGGATTTAAGATGTATGGTCTTAGTAACTTTCAACTATATAATACAGTATTATTAGCTATAATTACCTTGCTGTACATTAGATCTCAGAATTTATTCATCTTATAACTGGAAATTTGCACCCTTTGACCAATATCTTCCCGTTTTACTCTCTCCAGCCCTTGGTAACAACCATTCTATCTTTTGTTCCTACAAGTTTGGCTTGTTTAGATTCCACATATAAGTGATATCATACAGTATTTGTCTTTCTCTGACTTACTTCATTTAGCATAATGCCTTCAACTTTCAGCCAAGTTGTTGCAACTGATAGTATTTCCTTTTTTCCCAAGGCTGAATTAAAGTTCCACTGTGTATATATATATATATATATATATATATATATATATATATATATATATATATATCTCACATCTTCTTTATCCACTCATCCATATACAGACACTAAGGTTGTTTCCATATCTTGGCTATTGTGAATAAAACTACAATGAAAACGGGAAAGTAGATATCTCTTCAACATCTTGTCTTCATTTCTTTTGTATATATACCCCACAAGTGGGATCGCTGGATCATACGGCAGTTCTAGTTCTAATCTTTGAGAAAACTCCATACTGTTTTCTATACTGGCTGCAATTTGCATTCCCACCAACAGTGCACAAGGGTTATTTTTTTCATATCCTTGCCAAGACTTCTTTTTTTGATGATAGCCATTCTAATAGGTGTGAGGTGATCTCTCCTTGTGGTTTTGACTTGCATTTTGCTGATGACTAGTGCTGTCCATCACCTTTGCATGTACCTCTTGGCTATTTGCATGCCTTGTTTAGAAAAATATCTATTCAGTGCACCTGCCCATTTTCTAATCAGGTTGTTTGATTTTTTTTTGTTATTGCTATTTTGTTGTATAAATTCCTTACTTATTTTATGTATTTCAGTGCTTTTCCTATGTCTGCAATGTCTCAAAATAATCTTTATACCAAAGAGGTATATTCTCAGGTGGCATATTCTGCTACTTTTCACTTTCTTCCCATCTCTCAAAAACATTGAAGGTCATCCCTAAACTGGATTTTATTTTTTTTACTTTATTTTTATTTATTTATTTATCTTGCGGTATGCGGGCCTCTCACTGTTGTGGCCTCTCCCATTGCAGAGCACAGGCTCTGGACGTGCAGGCTCAGCGGCCATGGCTCATGGGCCCAGCTGCTCCGCGGCATGTGGGATCTTTCCGGACTGGGGCACGAACCCGTGTCCCCTGCATCATCAGGCGGACTCTCAACCACTGCGCCACCAGGGAAACCCTAAACTGGATTTTAAATAATCTTCCTGCTTAACATTTAAAATTCTCAATTTTTCTGTACATTCATTTTAATATCTGCTTCAAATCAGCTTTCTAACTTTTCACTTACCATTTACTTTCTCAAGTCAAAAAGTTAAAAGAGCTCCCCCAGGCTCCTCATATTAAGATTAACTTACAATGTTCTACAAGACAGCCCTTGAAAAGGTATCTTATTTAGTTTCTCACCTTTTCCTACTAATGACTCACCACTTCACTCAGCTAAGGTCTCTAGCTGGTTTTCTAATTTTCAAGCAAGACTACCCAGTGTGTTCTTGGTTTTGCTTATCTTTTACAAATCTTCATTATCCTCAGTTTTGATCAAGGAAACCTAGTCTTTGAATTTGTTTTAAACCTGGTGGTATTTGAGTTACACCGTCTTATGTTATATCACCTAGCTTTTGATTGTTTATATTTCTCTATAGTGCTAATATCAATTTAATTTAACTCACTTTAAAAAGTGATTAATAATGTGGGTTGTACTTTGGAAACATCATGTTTATTTGTGGGGATTTTTTTGAATTTAAATTAAAATTTTTTTATCAATTGCATATTGTGTAGAAGACAGCATAAAGTCCCACCCAAATCCTTTATGGCTTTATGAAACTTTTTGGACACACTGGTCTTTTCCTTATCTTAATTCCCATAGACTGTATTCACATAAAATTATATTCTCTAAGATAATTTCTATGTTTAATAGTTCAAAATTTTACCTACAACTAAGCTGGCATTGGTAAAATTAGAATCCTATGCTTTTATCAGAAACATAAAATGTACATTTTGGTTACTTAGTACTGTAATGGGTTGTCAAATATGAAATATGCACATTTCCAAGAAGTATAATATAATTTCTGATGTATTTAAAAATGAAATTAAAAACAACAAAGAGCCAAGCCATAAAATGTATTTAATTGTTAAAATAAGAAACCTGTTTCCCAGATACTTCCAGAGCTTGTAACTACATTTATCTAAACTATCACACTCTATATCTCCAGTACACTGCACAAATGGACTAATGGCAAGCAAACTATCGACCTTAGTTCATCCCAAAGATTTGGCCCTCATCTTAAAAGCAGCAATAAATCCTCACATTTCCCCACACAGCTCATCATCAGTTTGCTGAATAAGCATTCTGGACCACGTGGACTGTATTTCCAGAAAGATGCATTCCCAAAGCAATATCCTCAGATATGCTGAATCAGCATGCTGACAAGGAACAAAAAGAGACGCCTTTAAATGTTTTGTCTGAGCCAGAGTCTATTAGTAGAGATGAGTATTCAACATAAAGACAAAAACATACAGGTGGTAAGAATCTTTTAACCTAATACATGCATGTAAGTACGTGCAGTTCTTTACTTGATTATAGCTTTTATTTGATTCAAGAACTTGTTAGTTTCTGCCTATGAAGGACAGGCTATAAAACCATGAAGTTGTTTTCATAAATCTCCAAATCTGATGCATTACTGTGATTACAAGATTTGACAAGATGATTTAGGATGTTTTGCCTTATTTAAATCAATTTAACTCTGTGATGCTACCATGTTGTTAAAACATGTATTTTGATTTGTCAGCCTACTTCAGAAATACAATGGCTATCGATTTTTAAGGCAACCATTTATTGGACTTCTAGGAGCTGGTGATCCAATCTGTATTTAGCTAGACTTTTGGTTATAAAGAAAATAATCTCTAGGTGGTTATGGCTAACAGTTTTGAGGTTGTCTGTGAGCTATACCTATTCCAGATTGCTATCACTATAAAAAAGCTGAAAGTTGAAAAGGCATTATCATCAGATGTCCATCTTATACCAGGTTAATTCCCCACCCCTTAAAAATATACACAAAAACACACTTAATAATCCATAATAGCTCAAATCTTTGGCATTAGTATTTTTTCCATTACTGGATCTCTTCAGAATTTCCAATGACTATGTTTGAAGACCATCAAGATTCGGTAAATCAAGCACTATAGCATACAATTTTCTGATTCTCCTGGCCAAAAAAAAAAAAATAGTTTCCTATAAGATTAAATAAGATCATATATAAGTGGGAAATAAAAATCTTACTTAGAATTGGTGCTGGTTGATGATAGGCTGATTCATTCAAGAGCTAAATAATGTGTTCTCATATATTCATTTTAAATAATTTACTCTACAGCTCAACAAAATAATTTATCCATCTAATGGCATTTTATAATCTTTCACAAAGAAATGGAGGCAGAATATAAATCCCATGCATGTGAAAGGTCTATTGATGTCAAATAAAGACCTTTCTTCACTAACACCAATCCACTGCTTTTCAACTGATTGCTCAAGCTCCCTGATTGCTCTTGGCTCAACACCTCAGATCTTTCTATTCATATCAAGTCCCTTTGATTCTGCTGCTCCTTCTAGTTCCATTCCCTGGATAAATAGAAAGCATTCTCCCAGAGATAATTTTAAGAGTTATGTTCCTTCTATATTATTTATAATTCATTAAAGCACCCTCATTTTATTCCAACCTCACATTATTTAATTGAGTTGGGTCCCTCTCATATGGATTTCTTGCTAGAGGAGGGGGTGGACCAATAGAAACACTGCCATGTTGAAGCTAAGCATGTTTAAATCTGTATTTAAAGACCTCCAAGATATTGAAATAAATCTGATTTTCAGTCTTCTTTTAGCGGTTTGCCAAACCAGCACTTATGAAGAAGATCAACAATATAAACTAGATAAAAATGAAAGAATGAGGACTGATGGGGTAGGAAAAGGCCTATATGCTTGATAATCGGACATTGAGGCACTTGTACCAAGCCCTAGGATGAATCAGAGAATTAATTGTCAGACATTAAAATAGGTAATTCCTGGAGTTGCTTCCAGTTCAAGTGCTTTAAGGGTAATTATTATAAATGTATTTGTCATTTCTGTGTTTACTCTGAACTGTGTGTTGTATTTTTGTGGTTGTTGCTTAAAGTCATGACCTAAAATATATTAGGCAAAATACATCAAGTCAGCAAATCTTAGGTGTATAACTCAATGAATTTTCATAGAGGTATGTATTCACCTAACCACCTTCAAGATCCACATATAAAACATTACCCCAGGGCTTCCCTGGTGGCGCAGTGATTGAGGGTCCGCCTGCCGATGCAGGGGACGCGAGTTCGTGCCCTGGTCCGGGAGGATCCCACATGCCGCGGAGCGGCTGGGCCGTGAGCTGTGGCCACTGGGACTGTGCATCCAGAGCCTGTGCTCTGCAACGGGAGAGGCCACAACAGTGAGAGGCCCGCATACAGCAAAAAAAAAAAATAATAATAATACCCCAGATGCTTCCCTAATGCACCTTACCAGTCCATGAACTACTCCAAAGGTAACCATCCTTCTTACTTCTATCACCATCAATTAGTTTTGTCTACTCTTAAACTTTGTATAATGGAATAGTACAGCATATGTTTTTTGCATGAGGCATTTGCCTAACATGATGACTGTGAAATTAATCCATGTGAATGCATGTATAAGTAATATATTCTTTTTATTGCTTTGTAATATTCTATTACAAAAATAAACCATAATTAATGTATCCATGTTCACTTGCTGAATACTTGTGTTTACATTTAAGTTATTATTAATAAAGCTGTTATTAATATACATGTGCATGTTTTTTGATTATATATGCACTCATTTCTCCTAGATATATACCTTAAGATAGAATTGTTAGGTCATAGGTAAGGCATATGTTCAACTTTGATAAATATTGTCAAACAGTTTTTGTAAATGGTTAGATCAATTTTCCTCCTCACTAACTTTTAGAAGGGTTCCAGTTCCTCCACAAATTTGCTGACACTTGATATTATCAGTCTTATTAATTACAACTAATTTGGATGGGTATGTAGTGATACAATCATCCCTCTGTATCAGAGGAGAATTGGTTCCAGGACTCCTGTGGATACCAAAATCTGCAGATGCTCAAGTCCCTTATATAAAATGGTGTATTGTTTGTATATAACTATACACATCTTCCTGTATACTTAAATCATCACTAGATTACTTATAATACCTAATGCAATGTAAATGCCATGTAAATAGTTGTAAATATAATGTGAAAGCTATGTAAATAATTGCCAGCACATGGTAAATTCAAAATTTGCTTTTTGGAATTTTCTGGAATTTTAAAAAAATATTTTATGTCTATGGTTGGTTGAATCTATGGATACAGAACCCATGGATACAAAGGGCTGACTGTACCTCATTGTAGCTGTAATTTGTATTTACCAGATAAGTAATGATATTGACCTTTTTATCAGATACTTACTGTCCCAATGGATATCCTCTTTTACAAAGTGGTTCAAGACATTTGCCTATTGTGTTGTTTTCCTTTTTTTAAACTGAGTTATAGCAATTCTTTATATATTCTGGAAAAGACTGCATAGTTAGACATAAGTATTGTAAAGATGTTCTCAGTGTGTGATTTGTGTTCACAATCTTTTAATGACTTGCAATGATTCTTGATTTTAATGAAATCAAGTTAATCAAAATAATTTGTACTTTTTAATGTTTATGCTATTTGTCATGTTAAAGAAATCTTTGTCTCCTTTGTAGTCTTAAAGATACTTTTCTATGTTTTTTTTCTATAACTTTTTTTAACCTTTCATATTTAAGTTTATATTTCATCCCAATTAACATTTTTTCATATATTTATTTTTATTGAACAAAATAAAAGTGATAAAACCATTCCCTGGGCTCCAGTGTGTTGAGTGAAGGTACTGTAACAGAAACTATACCAGAGGCTATGTGCATTCTTTCTAGATATTCCCACTGCCCTTATCTACTGAGTTTCCCCTTAGCATGATTAGACCTTACTCTTTTTTTTTTTTACCTGTGATTTCTTAGAGTGAAGGAGAAAAAGAAGCTCTGAAGCAACATACTTTTATTTTGTATGTTTAACTGATTCAAACTTGACTTGGTCTACTATTTCTTAATTAATGAAAAATGAAAACTCCTACATAATGCTCTAAGGCAGGAACTGCAAACATTTTTCATAAGGAACAAGAAGGATGCCTTTGCAGGCCACCCAGTCTCTGTGGCAAATACTCAACTCTGCCATTGGAGCACAAAAGCAACCATAGATACTGTATGCATGAATAGGCAATATTTTGTTCTGATATAAATTTATTAAAAAGAAAAAAACTGACAGGGAGGTGGATTCAGACTGTGGACTGTAGTTTGCCAATTCCTGCCCTTAAGGAAAGGAAAAGCAACTACCATTTTTGTCTGTCTAGTACACTATAGGTGTCATTCCAGAATATAAAATAATCATGCAGGTTAAAATTTTATTTTTAAAATTTTCATTTCCAAGAGTCGGTCCATTGGCTAACTACCACGTTGGTTAGCCTGGTAGCTAACGTGATTGAAAATGTGACTAGTTTGAATAATAATAAACGTGATTCCAAATTAACATTTTTATTTGATATGATGTAAGGGTCAAGGCTGATTTTATTAGCTGAGCCTGCCTTCTGGCTCTGCTCCCAGTAGCTGATCCTCCTCTGAAGGAGGGTCAGAGCAACATAGCCCAGTATCCAAAACAGGAGAAACTCAGAGAAAAATTTCCTGAGTGGAGTCGGCAAACAGGAACTTCAAGCAGTGAAATATAGGACAAATTCAGTCTAGAAAGTGAAACATTTTGAGCTCCTAAATTATACTTAGAAGTTGAAACATGAGGTCAACACCTCTCTCTCTACTTATAATAATAGAATTTCAACTAGCTATAGGTGTTGCCTTAATTACCCATATATACACTCATTAATAGTTTTTAAAAGCCTAAACAGTGGATGCTATAAACGCCATATTTATGGAAGGAACATTTGTAATTAAATCCAGCAAATGTGCTTTCTAAATTCAGTTTTTGCAAAGCTCCCTATTAGGATTCTCTTAGCCTTTTTTGTTCTTTGTGTTCTCACTCTGCGTAATGAAAGCCATGCCATCCTGCAACGCTATCAGTAAAAATGCATCTAATGACGTGCAAAATACTTTCAGTCCTTCAGAAAAAAAAGTTGTATGTATCAAAATTTCTGAAATAGTAGCAGATCACAAATAGTCCAAAGCAATATCTGCATCAATTTTGGTAATAGTCCAGCTTATACCCAATCTCATTTTAAGGAAACTAGATATTTGCAAAAACATTGCAAAACTACAGCCTGGATATTAAACTAGCTTGATATTGGAGATGAACAAACAAATGAACATGTGATCAGTGAAAGAACACCAAACGCTTGAGAAATACATGTAGGCTGGACCAGAATTATTGTTCCTCTTTTGCATGTATTTATGGTGAATAAAGAATGGGAAAGGCCAAGGGTCCACTCCGTGTGCAGAACAGTCTTTCCATGCCCTGCAGTCCCACTCTCCACCCCACTCCAACCTGTTCTGTGTCCCACATGACTGATCTCTACAGAATGTATCAACGAGCCTTTTTTGCCCCATAGATTTTGGTTGAGTTCATCCAGAGGGAGGCACCAGCAGGGGAAAGGAAGACAGAAAAAGAAACATGGTAGTATTTATTCCTTCAGCTACTTCTTAGCTGGCTCCTGTTTCTCGCACAGGGTCACAGCAGCCTTCTCATGTGCCACAGCGACAGTTCTCTCCGGGTTCTTCGGGTAAAGCACCTTCCAGTTGGATCTTTGGACCTCGAGGTTGTATGTTTCTTATTGTTGTTGGCCCTGGCGTGCATTGCTGCCTCTGTTGGTTTCATTTCACTATGCTGGTCCCTTCCTCAAACTCTGTTCAGTTGAACCTACCTTTTTTAAGCTTTTATTTTGAAAGAATTTCAAAATTATAGAAAATTTAAAAAATTGATACAGAGAAATCTTATGTTCCTATATCCAAACTGACAAATTTCATTGTCTTGTAATATTTGTTTTACATATCTTTTCTTCATACTTATATATGAATATATATTTGTAAAATTAATTTTTATAAACAATTTCCCCATAATACTTTAGTGTGTCTTCTTTGTAACAAACATATTCTTTTACATAGCCACAGTGTAGTTATTAAATTCAGGAAATTTAGCATTGAAATATTGATCTATAGCCCATATTAATTGTATTTTTCAATTATTTCAATAATAACTTTACAGCCATTCTTTTATTCTAATATAGGCTCCAGTCCAGAATCATGTATTGAATTTAGTTGTCTTGTCTCAAACCTCACTTTTGAGTATATTATCTATTTCCTGATGAGACTGTGAATAATACACTCCATATGAAAAGTGATGAATAAATGCCCCCAGTAGTCCTGATTGGAATTATGAGTATAAAAGTTATATTTCCTTGTTTAGTCTGCACACTTATTGCTCCAGAAAACAGTGTCCCCATTCATTCAGTGTTCATTAAGTTCCTGCTCCATGCAGAGCCACGTATGGGCTAAGTGCTAGGAATTAGAATGTGCAAGAGGAAGACATCAAAGAAATAGAAAAATAATTCTTATGTCCTATGAGTTCTAACCTTAAGAGACATGAAGGTTTTTCTTTTTTCCCTCTGAAAAACAAAAGGAAGGTTATAGCAAGAACTTTAAAATTCAAAGTATACTATTGGACAGGACTGACAAATACCTGGAAAAATTCTGCTGTTTTATAAGCCTTGGGACTTCCCTGGTGGCTCAGTAGTTAAGAATCTGCCTGCCAATGCAGGGGACACAGATTCGATTCCTGGGACAGGAAGATCCCACATGTCGCAGGCAACTAAGCCCATGAGCCACAACTACTGAAACCCGCATTCCCTAGAGCCTGCTCGCAGCAACTACTGAGCCCATGTGCCACAACTACTGAAGCCCTCATGCTCTAGGGCCCATGTGCTGCAACTACTGAGCCAGCATGCTGCAACTACTGAAGCCCACACACCTAGAGCCTGAGCTCCGCAGCAAGAGAAGCCAGTGCACTGCAATTAAAGTAGCCCCCCCTCACCACAACTAGAGAAAGCCCGTGTGCAACAATGAAGAGCCAACGCAGCCAAAAATAAAATTTTAAAAAATAAATAAATAAAAGCATTGCTGGTGTAGATGTCAAAAACTAATCATGGACCATTTCTACAAAGCCCAGTTGTGGTCTCAGAAATTTTCACACCACAGCGAACTAAGAAGTCATTATCAATTGATCAAAGCACACATCTGCAATGAAACCATTTTCCCCATCTCTGATCTAGGAATAAGCATACATTGTAAAAATAATGTGAAGGACCCAGAACTGAATGAGGTAAAGGACACTAGCCAGATAGCCTGTAGACAATGCAAAAATGAGTGACCCAAAGCAAAACACCAGCAAATTCAGAAAATATGAGCAAAACCTTTTTACTCAAATAACAGACAGCTTTTGTCTCTCAGTTATAGGGACACTGTTTATTGGAAGTAAAACCAGACAACAATCTATCAGAAGATTGTTTTTATACTTGGGCACTGAAGTGGGATTTGAACATGCAGAGGTGCATTCACTGGCCTTTAAAGAATCTGATAATGACCCAGCCTTACTCCCCAGACTTACTACAAAGTGGGTAGAAGAGAGTCCACAGAGAATTTGCAAAAGACCAAGTCAAATTAGAGATGTAAATAAAACAAACATTAACATCCTAAGAAAATGAAACAGAACTCTAAGCCATTCAGCTGAAACCAGCAGAACAACTAAGAGGAAGCAGAGCCCCTAAGGGTCATATTTGAGCCATGGTGAAGACTCTAAACTACCTATAAGCTTAATTTGAAAGCAAGTAAAGTGTTTTTTTCTTTTTTTAACCATTCCCCTAGGTAGGCAGCTGTCACCAGATCAAAGGCTGTTTAACATTCCAGAGCTGGCTAATCAACAAAATCAAAAGGATCTTGGATTTCCCCAAGAGGTGACATCCATTTCATTAAGGCTTATATGAGTGAACAGAAGGAGAACATTATTATAGGTTTTGCCTCAGGACACTCAAATGAAAATCACATTTCACTATCTTGATTGCATTTGCAACACACAAAACAAAGGGGAAAAAATGTGACATGTTGCACATGGAGCAATTTTTCCACATATAATGTTCTTGTCCTCAAGGTAAATCCAACTAGTCATGCAAAGTTCTCATTTCCCACTTGGAAACACACACACACACACACACACATATAATATATATATTTAAGTTCTTGAGTTAAAAATAAAACAGCAGAAACAAAAGTTGCTGTTTTCTCAAACGACAGCATAGGCACTTTCCTCGTGAAAGATGGTTTAACGTGGGTCATAGAGATAGTAGCAAGGCTAGGAATCTGGACATTTACTCGTCTCTGAAAGGGAACATACAGCAAGATCCAAGCTTTACACAAGACTGGCCATGGGTGCTGGCCATGTACGGGACCACCCAGACTTTTGGTACATGAATTTTAAAAGGACACTTCATGTCAGGATTTAGTGGGTCAGTTTAGAATAAAGAATTAAGTCAATTAGCTCTACAGTCAGACTGCCCAGAGCACAGGTTGGCACACGTTTTCTGTAAAGGACCAGATTGTAAATAAATTAGACTTTTCAGGTCTTAAGGATAGCTGTTGTAACTACTCAACTCTGATGTTGATTCACAGACTTATGTAAACAAAAAGGTGTGACTGTGTTCCAATAAATTTTTATTTATGAACACTTAAATTTCACATAACTTTCACACATCACAAAATACTATTATTTTTTTGATTTTTTCCTCATTCATTAAAAATGTAAAAACAAGTCTTAACTCATAACACATACATAAACAAATGGCCAGCCAGATTCGGCCAACAGGCTGTAGTTTATCGTCCTGTATGCAAGAGTTAAATACTAGCCCATCACCTGCCACATCTGTGACCTTAGTCATGGTACTTAACCTTTTAATTTACTTCATCTGTAAAAAGGTGGTCATTTGTTTTCTGGATCCTAGCTGGGTCTCGAGTTGTTTTGTGGATTAAAGATGGTAATAAATCCAAAATACTAAATATCACCTTACGTATAGCAAGCTTTCAATAAATGCTACCTGCTATTATTACTAAAGTTATAGACTAATTTACATCCACGTACTTGTAATCAACGTGCCCCATTAATAATTTACAAGAAAAATCATATTATACCTTACTTCAAGTTAAATTACATGATCTTGTCTGGACTTAAAAAGCAGTATATGAATTATATTTTCATTATTTTGCCTAACTTAGGACAGCTGGTATGAAAAAGAGAGAGAAAGCTGAGAGAGAAAGGAGATTTAACCTTAATTTATATCTGTTTCATGATTGGTGCCAAGGACATTTTGTGCGTGTGTGTGCGTGCATGTATATATATATATATTTTAATTTAATATTTAATAAGTCTTTGTCATATAGTATCCTCCTTTTGTCCTCTGTAGAAATAAATTTGAAAGAGTAAATAACTTGACAAATATCACATGACTAAGTGAGTAATTGGCAAATCAAGACACAAAGGTGTTTAACTTCAGAGGCATAGCTCTTTCAATTACTACTATGTGCTTGCCTGGAGAAGCTGTTAACTCAAGTCTCCGATTTTATTTATTTACATGTTTTTAATGACAAATTTTGTACACAACAAAAGCGCAGAGAAGAGTATCATGAACCCTCTTCTCTACACCGCCTCTTGAAGAAGAGTCAACTAGTGACCAGCCTTGTTATATCCCTACTCTCCACCTCCCACCTCAGATTGGCACATTAATTTTTAAAATATGTAATTCTAATTCATGTAATGATGCATTAAAACTGGATGTTCAAGAAAAAAGTAAAAATACCAAAAATAATGTCATTGCAAGAATCCCAACACAATTCTTTTTGCTATTCTCTATCAGACTTTATGTAGGTGATATAATTTTTATTAGCATTTTGTCATAAATTTTTTTATTTATATAAATTTCATAACTTTTGTATTTAATCAATATAATACAAATATCATAATTAACTGTCCTCAATTATTAAACATTCCATTTTAGATTGAAGCTTGTATTTGTCACAAATTTAAAAATCAGCTTTAGAAAACAATTTAATTTACTGCACGTTGCTGAGCTTTTCACAAAATTCAAAGCAGGCTTGAACTCCCAAGCATTGGGAAGGGTAGTACTAGAGCAGCTACGGGGACCACAGTGGCAAAGATCTACTCTCTGAAGTGCTGCTTCTCAAGTTTTAATGTGCAAATAAATGTTCCGAGGTTATTACTAAAAGGCAGATTTCTACGCGATAGACAGAATGGGCCCTGAGAGTTTGCATTTCTAACAAGCTCCCAGGTAACGCTAATATAGCTAGTCTTTGGCCCAATCTTGAATGCAGAGTTCTGAAACCCTCTATTTAACATGATGTAGCAACAAATAATTTATCCAGATTTTGGTTCACATGTTTGTATTCTTAGTTGTATTTATACACACACACACACACACACACACACACACACACACACACACACATACACATAGTGTATCATATGCATATATAGACATGATTTTGATGCACAAAAGTTTTATTTCTGTGTTTAATACCAAAACTGTCCATCTTTAATCTTTTTCATCTTTCCCCCCGTTATTTCTATGCTTTGAGACAATCCCATTTCCAAAGTCATGCAACTCATTGAATCACATGTGAAAGAATTCCAGAAATTGGTTTCTGATGCTAAAATAATCAAATACAATATAGAAATGTGAAAAAGAAATTAAGAACCATTGACCCTTGAACAATGTGGGTTTGAATTATGTAGGTTCATTTATCCATGGATATTTTTTTCAATAGCAAAGTCTACAGTACTACGGGGTCTGTGGTTGATTGAATCTGCGGAAGGGGAGGAAACATGGATATGGAGTTTTTGAAGGGTCAATTGTAAGTCACCAATAAAGATATATTAGTCTCATACTAACTTCAAGGCATCATATTAGATGCATTGAAAATATAAGTAAAAGAAAAACCTTTCCTTATTATCTCATGGAATTTATAAATTCCTATTTCTCTTTCAATTTGGTCACTTCTGGATTTTATATATTGGCTGGGCATGAAAACCTATATGAATTTCGGTAAATAGAAAATTCCATTTAAATCAAATCAATTCTTTAAGAGTTTCAGTGGCGATGGTTGGAGTTTTATTGATTAGAGTTTGCAAGCCTGTCGTATGTCACTCCTTCTTATGCATATATATTAGTAATGCCATTAATGCTACCAAATGTGTCTTGTCTTTGAATGCCAGGCTGTGTTTGCTTAGTCAGGAAATTGAGTGAACAAGAGTATAGCACTATTCACTTAACAATAAAAGGACTTTTTCTATCAAATGCAAGTCTTTATTCAAATAGCAAGCATAATTACCTAACTATTAATAGTTATTCTCTAAAAATGTCACCAATGGTCATTTTTATTAACTTGCTAATTTCTCTAGAAGAGATAACTTTCCTGACTTTCTTTCTTCCATCTTCCAAAAAACAAAGAAAAAAAAGATGAAGATAATGAGACCATATTTTCTACAATTCACTTTTACTACATCCCAAGCTACATCCCAAGATGCTTCATATCCTTTCTGTATTGACTTACTGTTAATCCTATATATGGATAAAAAAATCTGCATCAGTTACTTAAACTTATCAGTTAATATAACTGATAATATAAGTTTATAACAAACTTAGCATTTAATATAACTGCTTTAGAAAGCCATCAGGAGATTTAAAATAATAGTTTCTTGATTTCTTTCCATGGCATGATTTTAAGGATTAAGGTCTTTTTGCTTCTTTGAACATTCTGATCTGTATAAAAAAGAAACTGAACCAGGCTTCCCTGGTGGCACAGTGGTTGAGAGTCCGCCTGCGGATGCAGGGGACACGGGTTCGTGCCCCGGTCCGCAAAGATCCCACATGCCGCGGAACAGCTGGGCCTGTGAGGCATGGCCGCTGAGCCTGCGCATCTGGAGCCTGTGCTCCGCAGCGGGAAAGGCCACAACAGTGGCCACAAAAAATAAAAAAATAAAATAAAAAATAAAAAAATAAACTGAACCAAACTTAAACAGTGATATCAAACAACTTGATCACAGATTTTAAAGATCAGCTGGGAAAATGGCACAGAAGACTCAAGCAATTTGCTTTTTAGAATTTTATTGTTCTGGCTAGTCTACTAAATTGTGCCCAGCTCTTAATCTATTCCCTGGAAACTAATTTGAAGTACATGGGTTACTAGTAAATGATCTGGTTTATCACGCCTGTATTTGGGATGATATTTGGTGGTAGTGGTTATAAGAATTCCCTTACTTTCAGGCATGTTATATAATGTTCACCAATTGGTGGTCCCATTCCAGAGTTCACTGTAAATGTCCATTGTCCCAAGATATAGGTAACTTTAAGTGATTTTTCTGTGCATGAAATGGCCAGTAATTTAATTTACTAAAGTGCTTGGAGGCATGTGTTTATAGATCAATAAAGAGAAGTAAACATTTGTCCCATTACCAAACATATCTCAAAACACAGAAGTACTGTTTAACTCTAATGTGCTTTTTTGAGTAGAGAATCCATTTTCAGAATTCCCTTCCTGCTGCAGAAATATCACTTTTGGGGGTGGGGACATGGTTAGAAAATTGTGACTAATGGCCCAAATCAAGGTACATCCTAATAGACTCTAGCAAAGATACAAAAAGTCAGTCTCACCAGACATTTTTTGGAGCAAAGCACTCTCAGTCTGTATGTGAATTTAAAGGTTATATCATTAATGTTATGAGTTTCAATCAATACAGTTATAATGACATTTAACCTTCTCCCAGTTCCCTAGTCTCCTTACCCTAAAAATGAGATAATTTTTTTCAGAGGTAGAACTTCTGAATTTCAGCCACAAAAGGCTATGAAGCAAAATGGAAAATAATTTTGAAATTAGATCTTGGTTCTTGCTGAAGTGCAATTTTCTCACTCATAAAATGGGAATGATAATGCCTCATTCATAATCGAGGATTGAACACATGTAAAGTGACCTCTCTAGTACCTGATATGGAGAAGAGGCTAGCATTGATAGCTGATATTTTTATCATTATTATAATCATTATCACCTACTGGTGTGAATATACCAAAATGACTTATTTGGTAATTTTCTGAAAGCCACAAATATTTGACTGTTTTTAATAGAAAGTATGTATAGGACGTTGAATTTTTAACTACTATTAAGAATTGATGGGTTCTAGGAAATGGTGGACTAGTAAACTGGTTCTCCAAAAAGAAAAAAGCCCTTATTTGAAGAGTTTGCAGATTTCTGTGGTCCAAACGCTCCCACCATGGCCAATTTTATATACTGAATCTGAAGTTTAGAAGACATGCACAGGAGGGTCTCATGGTCTGGGGCACACTGGCTCCAGCACAGTGCTGGCCTAGGTCAATTAAATGATAGCCAGTTATGGGAAAGACAAACTCAATAAATAACAAAATCAGAAAATGACCAACTCATTAAATGACAAATAAGTCAAATAACCCATTTACAAAATGACAAATTTGTCAAAAGCCAATTTTCCAAAAGCTAACTTGCAGAAAAGTAATGTACCATATGATCAATTCCCAAGGCACCTTAATTACAAAACATATCAAATACCTTAAAGAGGAATTGAGAAATTTTTTCAACTGTTGTGCTTCCAGAGGCAGGCAAACACAGGGGAAGAAAACAAAAAGCTTAAAAATACAAAGAAGATAGACACTTACATGGGTGCAAAAACCCATTTAAATATAAACTGGAATATGTAACATGCATGATCCTGACATTAAACCAAACTAGACTAAGAACTATGCAGCTAACGTGCTGAAAGCCAATGAATAATTAAACTTTGAAAAATGAAATCCTAATCCATATGGCAATCTATTAATTTGCTATCTGCTATTTTCATCAACAGGCAAATTGAGTTTTCAGGGAATCGGCTTTACTTGAATTTATTCTCATTATCTTTGTGTGCTTTGTACCCAAAGATCCTGAAACACAGAGAGTATTACTAACAGCAAATTTAGTCACTGAGGTCTTGATATGAACTTCCAGTGATTTTTAAAGGCTTATTGTCAAATCATACGGATGTCTAATTATTTTAAATATAATTCTTCACATTAGGGGTAGGAGAGCTACCGAAATACAAAATGTAAATTCTCTGGCTTTGAAGTTGCCCTTAGAACTATCTAGGCATGATTTAACTTGTATAACTCACTATAAACAAAATGATTAAATACTCAGTTTGCCTTTATCTCATCTCTTTCACCAACTCCCCTTTTAGTGGCCATCTGTATCTTTTCTGAGTACACCCCTAACACTGCAGATATATCCTTTCATCTACTTGCAGGCTTACACACACCCTCTGCTAATGCCAATAGTCTCTTCCTATGCTTTCCTCAGCCTAATTAGTCTCAGAAAATGGCACTTTAGAAAGTATCTTAGACATAGAGGTACTGAGATCTGAAAGGGACCTTGCATGTCATTTAACTTTATATTGGATTTTGTGAATTGGGAGATTGGGATTGACATATATACACTAATATGTATAAAATAGATAACTAATAAGAACCCACTGTATAAAAAAATAAATCAATAAATAAACTTTTAAAAATTTATATTGGATTTTATTGGGGGTGAAACTAAATTCCGAAGAAGTCAAGTGATTTACTGAAAGTCACCATAAAATAAGTTTATTCATTAACTTTTTAGTTGGAATAGAATATTTATGGTCATAATTTCTTTGTAGCGCTTCTCATCAAATGATGAACTCTGTTTCTTTATCGTCTTGAATCTGGGTGGTCCTGGGACTTGCTTTGACCAATAGAATCTGGTACAAATCCAGAGACTAGGCCTTACAGGCCTTTCAACTTCTGCCTTTTCCCTCATGGAATGTTGCCCTGAGCCCACCAGGTAAAAAAAGGCAGTTTAGCCTAGAGGATGAGAGGTCACATGAAGAAGAGCTAAGGCCAGCACTACCCACCCACCATGTGAGTGGAGCCACCTTGGACATTGCAGACCAGCCTACCCTCAAGCTAATGAAGCAGGATGGAATGAGCCCTGATGAAAGAGCAAAGTAACCCTCCGAATAACTTACACAATTGTCAGAATTAATAGATCACTGCTGTTTTAAGTCACTAAATTTTGGGATGGTGCGTTACCCAGAAGTTAATTGATTTGTTTTTAAATGGCATTTCAGGTAGCCTACAAAAATATAAACACTGCAGATTTGCAAAAGCAAAGGAAATAATTCAGTATACTTCAATTAAAAATATATATAAACTTCTGGGGAGGGAGGATTGGGAGTTTGGGATTAGCAGATGTAAACTATTGTATATGATAGGTAAACAACAAGGTCCTACTGTAGAGCACAGGGAACTATATTCAGTATCCTGTGATAAACCATAATGGAGAAGAATATGAAAAATAATATATATATGTATAACTGAGTCACTTTGTACAGCAGAAATTAAACACAACATTGTAAATCAACTATACTTCAATAAAATTTAAAAATAAATATGTATATACTTCAATAACAAATAATATTCAACTATATTTTAATAAAAAGGGAAAGAAAATAATTCAGAATATCAAGATGAAGGGCAAAGAAAATTATTCAGAATATCACGATGAAGGGGAAAGTAAAGGTAGTAAAAAAAAATAGATGGGCATAGATAGAGACAAAAATAGATTCATGTATGGGCATATGGTCTACAGTGTCCTAAAGGAGAATCCTATGAGATACTTAAGAACAAGTCAGCAAGACCTGAGAGAAGCCATTCCATGAAGCAGGGACATGGGCAAATCATGAGTGTTGAAAGGCAGTTCTTCATGTATCTTTAACATTTCTGCATGTTTTGTAGGAAAGAACACCAACTGCCTTTGTTCTGGACTATCTTTTCAATAATGTTGGAAGAAAAAGACACTATCCTCATAGGAGCAAAGGAAGGCTTGCTTATTTTGAGTATCAAATATTGTTTCCCTAAACTTAGGTCTCTACTCCTGTAAGACAAGCCCCTGTGTGTGCAGGGATCTCTGCTCCACTTTACAGCACCTTAAAGGAACTGAGATTAGGGGAACTGGTGCCAAACATGCTGATGTTCATGCTGCTTGCTCTCCTGTGAGTAATCAAGTCATTTGTCCCTGTCTCAGAAGCCTTGTGTCATCTGCCAGCATCCCTGAAATTTCAGCAGGCTTGTTAGCCCTCAAGAAGGAAAAAACCATCTCAGACCTTTCAGTGTTAACAATAAAGTCTTTCACGACATATGTACAAATAAACACCTGGGTAAAGTTGTTTGCTTGTCTTAGGAAGTGTGTTTATGTGTCACCCATTATTAAGATGAGAGAGAAAAAAGAGCCCAAATCACGGAACCCCAAAGTCAGTATTCTCTTTTATTATGCATAGTAGGAAATTTTATGATAAATTCTCAACAAAGTATTAATAAATGATAATAGTTTAATTTATTACCCTTTTCATGCTTGCTAAAGTTTAATAAGGGAAAATACTTTAATCCAAATAATGAACAACCAGTGGGTAACTGCAGGATTAATCAAATAAATGATAAAAATATTTTCCGGCAGAAATTTCTAACTTTCCCCAATTTCTATGATTCAGCTTGCTGCTCATTTTAGCCACAATATTGTACAAAGGTAAGAGCAAGACTTTGAGGTTAGGAATACCTGGGTCCAACTGTGATTGTATAGTTTCTATATTGTGCAACTTTGGGCAAGCGATACAGTTTTATTAGTTTCAATTTCCTCACCTGTAAATTGGTGTTTAATTGATAAAATGTAACGACACCAATCTGATGGCATTATTTTGAGGATTACAAACATCCGTGGTTTATTCCTATGCATTCAAATAACTCAATAAATGATAGCCTCCGTTATCATTTCACAAATAGGTATTGCTATTTGGTTCTTTACCTAGAAATAAAACCATGGCTTCTAGTTCATCTCAGCTGTTATCAGAAGGGAGCTCACAGGACATGAATGCGGAGTCACAAAGTGACTTCACAAATAGAACATAAGCTCCATGAGGAAATGGTCTGTGTTCTATACCAGGCCCTAGAACAATGCTGAGGACACAGAGAATGCTCACTAAAGGTTTACTCAATAAATTAGTAGATAAAATGACCTGGATACCTTTGAGATTAAGTCCATAAAAAGAGAGCAAAAACAGGAGAGGGAATTCAAATACCCCTGCGATGGATATCACTGAATCTGTGCCCCTTATGACTGTCATGATAGCCCAGGGATGTCTCAGGATCCAAGAAAGCACCAGTTACCTCTAAGGCGTAAGTACCTGCAAGTGAATGGAACAGAATGGACTGCAGTAGCCAATGCTGCAGCACAATCAGTGAAAGGATCTTAATTCATAATAGCCAAAGACCTGTGTTTCTAATTTGTAGTAACATGAGGGAGGCAACAGATGAAGTCAACCCCAGAGGTCTCATAACTATACCTGAAAATAATATAAGGGAGAGGTAATTCAGAAATTGACACCTTTAAAAAAAAAAACAGAAGTAAATAGCATTTTTGATTATTTTTAAAACAACCTAAACTTATTTGTTTAAAAAAAAGAAAAGAAAAGAAAAAGAAATAAATGAAGGAAAATAAAAAGGCCCTAAAAGTAAGAAAAAAAAATTAAGAAGAAAATAAGAGTCATAAACTCAACCACCTTGAGATAAGGATATTTGAAGATTATTGAATTTTAAAGCTAGGTCTGCTTATCTACTAGAAATCCTCTTTTTAACAGATAAGGAAACAGAGGCGCAGAGGGGCTGTTACTTTTACGAAGTTGCATTCCAGTTCTCTGGTTCATATATTGATGACTGAAAGAACTAAAAGGAGAGAGTTTATCTACTAGAAATGCATCACCAGCTACCACCTGCCTGCCTGCTAATTAGTTAACATTGATCCAAAACGGTTTAGGCCAAAAATTTTTTCCAGAGCTGAGAGTTCCAATGATTTTGCCTTTTAAATATCAAAGTTAAAAATAACCTTTACAGAAACATCACACGAGGGCAACAGAACACTACACATTTGGCACCTTTCAGGGAAACAAGCTCCTCTTTGCAGTATTCCAGCTCTTTGCTGTAGCACAGGCATGACTTGCCAGATCAAATCCATCATAATGAAGAGCAAAAAAGCTGGAAACACTTTTTGTTCCCTGTAAAATGAAGAAAAATTAGAATCAGGAAGTCCTAACATGTACTTAATTTGGATCAAGTCATCGGACTTGGAAAGTATACTCTTTGAAATCACATTGCCTCAGCTCTCAGATGATTCATAGGGGTTTGTTGACTAGGTATCTGGCAAATACTCCACACCATTGCAACTGGCATGCATGTCTAACAGATGTTAAAAATGAAAGGCTGACAGTTTTTATAGTATAATTAAATCTCTCCTTATTTCTCAAGTGCTATTTAATTTAATTTTAATCAAAAGTAACAACCATCTATACTTGCTGTAATAGAGGCCCTCATGTTCTATGTGAGGCATTACCTATCGTACTTTAGGAAGAAGCCTTGCAATGGGAATGTCTCTTGCTAGAAGTAGTTTCAAATCTTTCAAAACATTTAGAAGCAATGAATATACTCGAGGAAGATGAACCTTCAGGTTGGGCCATAAAATGTTAAAAAGGCCACGTGGTCAATACCTCAGTAGGGTGTTCTTTGCCAGTTTCCTGCCTTTGCTTTGTAACTGAAATCAGAGGAGATTTTTCTTAGAAGGGCTGTTATGAAGACATGTACTAGAAAGGGGTGATTTTTATTCTGCAAGACTGGTGAAAGTAACTGCACAGATGATCCTAGACATTGGTCTCTGTCCATTAGGGTTGCTACAACAAAATAGCATAGACTGGATTATATGCTTATAAACTTTTATTTTATTTGTTTATTTGCTTGTAAACAGCCAAAATTTATTTTCCATGAGTTCTGGAGGTTGGAAGTCCAAAATCAGGTTGCCTATATGGTCAGGTTCTGTGTCTGGTGAGGGCCTGCTTCCTGGTTCATTTATGGCCGTCTTCTTGCAGTAACCTCACATGGCAGGAGGGGAAAGGAACTCTCTCAGGCCTTTTTAATAAGGGTGCTAATCCCATTCATGAGGGTGGAGCCCTCATGACCTATTCATCTCCCAAAGGTCCCGCCTCCTAATCCATCATCCAGGACATTAGGTTTTCAACATATGAATTTTGAGGGGACACAAACAGTAAATGTATAGCAGTCACTGAGAAGTCACTGAGTTTAACTTGCAAATATTTATTCCATCAATTTCATTACAAGCATAGCTTAGAGTATCCATAAGGCTTAGGAAAAAGTGGAGCTAGAAGGGACATAGGGGATGAGCTGGTCTGACATTGAAATTTTGAGGAAGGTGGAATCCAAGTAGCAGACATGATTTATCTAAGTTTGCATGTCTCCTGAGTTGATATACCAGAACCAGGACCCTGGTGTAACGACTCCAAATCCAGTTGCTTTTACATCTGACCACACTGTCTTCTCATTAATGATGTTTTGGTAAAAAAAAAAAAAAAAAGAAAAAAAAATCAGTCTTACGGAAATTCTATTACAATAGTTCAGAACTGCTACACTTTTCTGTGTAAAATTTACCTGATTACTATTTCATTTCCAGTAGAGACATTCTCCATCTCCCTCTAAAGATGTTGTCTCTCTGGCTCACAATTTTATGGAGTGAGCACTCAGAATAGCATACTGTCCATTGTTTGAACTTAATTAATATATTTTAAATTACATTAGGCCTACCTCTGTGGTTTATTTTAACATACTGACAGGAAAGTTGTACACGAAACAGATGTAATAAATTGTGGTAATCTTGGTAGCTTTTTCTTGGTTGACTCTAATGGAAACCCCATTTGGGACAAATGTTGACCGTATTAGGAAATAACTAGGGCACATAAACCTCTCATGTAGTGGAACACAAAATGGTGACTGGGTAAGCGTTTTGAATCCAGTGTTTAGAGATGTGAAATTTAGGACCCCTTGGTGGAAACGAAAGTCCTATCACATGCCTGTGGGTACTAGAGTTGTGAGCCTGAACACACAATGGCTGGCATTGGGAGAGAGTCATAATACAGATGTCTGAAAACTGCAGAATGCAGCCCTCTTGGTCAAAGGTGATACATAGATCAAGTCCATTTCAAATGAGTATGCCTCCTATCTGAGCTTCTCTCTGAGAATAGATTAGAGTGATGAGTGGTGGAAGGAACACTGGGCAGTAGGTCTGGGGGAAAATTTGGTATAGCATTATTGCTTGAGTAGGCAAAAATGAGATTGAGAGATAGGTAAAAACTGGGCAACTTTTGAATACTTAGGCAAGAGGAAGGTTAGAGCTACTTTTGGAGGCCAAAGTATATTGCTTTTGAATGTAGTATTTTGGCTTGAATGGGAGAATGTCAACCCATAGAAGAAAGGATTGGGACATTTAGTAATTTTTTTGTGATTTGGTATGGGGAATTATAAAATAATAAAGAAGTAATATTTGTGTTAATATATAGTATTATTATAGTAGACATAATATGAGAAAAAAAATTAGAAAGATGGGAAAAAGTCATTAAGTAGCACAATTTTAAAAAGAGATAAAATTTTAGAAAGATAGGAAATGTTGAATATTTATCAAAAAGTGTGACAGGGCGAGAGAGAGTCATGGGCATATACACACTAACAAATGCAGTAAGGTAGATAGCTAGTGGGAAGCAGCCGCATGGCACAGGGATATTGGCTCGGTGCTTTGTGACAGCCTGGAGGGGTGGGATGGGGAGGGTGGGAGGGAGGGAGACGCAACAGGGAAGACATATGGGAACATATGTTTATGTATGACTGATTCACTTTGTTATAAAGCAGAAACTAACACACCATTGTAAAGCAATTATACCCCAATAAAGATGTTAAAAAAAAAAAGTTATCAGAAGGAGTATCTATTATTTAGGAGAATTAAAGATAGATTTAGTTAGTAGAAATAAATGAAGTTGTTTTAATAAATTTAGGAAAAATCATACCGGTCAGTCAAAACTAAAAACTAAATTAAAAATTTAAAAATATATATTTAAATCACACACACACACACATGCACACACACACAAACACAAGAATGTCTATTTCCTTGTGACTCCAAATTGAGATGAGCAAAAGAAGGCGTTGAACCAGAGTTCATATCTCATCTAAAACTGCACTATCCACAAATTATGGTAATCACATTAAATAGATACAATTCTATATCAATAGAATAAACTAAAAGAAGAGGCAGACATGCAAATGATGTAGTTAGCTTTTTCTCGGGGGAAGATCTGGGAAGGAATTTAAGAAGGATGGGACAATGAATAATGCAGCCACAAAAGGGGAATTTCATGTAGGACATAAAAAAAGGGTTAAGTTAATTCTGTATGCCTAAGGAAATGCCTGGTACCAGAGATTTTTTTTTTCTTTTTTTTTTTACCTGCTAACCAATTTTTCAAATTTGTGTGATTAACGGTTCATGTACTTGCATAACCACATTGACTCCCCCATTCTCCTCTATGTAGAGCCATGCGGAAAGAAACCCCGGACCTCAGAGTAGAGGCAGCTCTTTCTCTGGGTGGGCTGCACAAACTGACATGAGATTAGAGCTATTGAAGCAGCCCGTGACTTTGACTGCTTTTCCTGTCCTTCTTTTTACCAAGGAGCATTTACACCCACTTCGAGGAGGTATGAGAGAAGAAAAGGACCTTTAATATACAGTCATCCTTGGCTTTTCGGAAGTTTTCTTTACACCACTTGCCTCATGTGAAAGACCTATAGTAGTACCTGTTCCACTAACAAAAAGAAATCCAAAGAGGATTTTTGCTTTTATGAAAAAAGGTGAAAAGTGAAAATAGCATTCTTGTTTGTTTTGCAGTGAGCCCCCAAGCTGCAAGAGTGATACCACCGGGCTCCTTCCCTGGGAACTACACCAGCATCTCAGCATCAAATTGCCATAGCTTTAAAATTGTGTCTGTAAGCATCCGTGCTTTATCTCAATTTATTCAGTGCATCCATTAGCAAAATGCATCCTAAGGTATTTGCTTCTATGATTTACACATTTGCGCTTATGAAAGGTTTCATAGGAACCTACTTTCAGATAGCGGAAGAGACCATAATGATGATATTGAGAAAAAGTTAAAATCAGTAGAATAAATGTATATGACTTGATAATGAGATTTGCTACATAGGAAAAAATTTTAAATGATAAAGAATTATTGATGCCATAACAAATAATATAAGAACAGTGTTTAGAATGATTTTCACACTCACTGTATTAGTTTTGTATTACTGCATAACAAATCACCCCAAAATTTAGTGACTTTAAACAACAACTACTTATTATCTCATAAGATCTATGGGTCAGGAATCTGGGCATGGCTGAGCTGGGTCCTTTTGGCTCGAGGTTTCTCTTGAGGTCACAGTCAGGGGGAGTTTGAAGGCCCCACTGGATTTGTGGGACGCATAGCTTCTAAGCTCACACAAGTGATTGTTAACAGGCCTTATAATCTTTCACTGCATGAATCTCTCCACAGAGCTACCTCACAACGTGGCACATGGCTTCTCCCAGAGTGAGAGAGACATGGAGGAAAAGCATCCGTCATGGAAGACATACTTCTTTTGCAACCTAATCTTGGAAGTGACAGGACAATCTTGTCCCTGTTTTGCATATGTGGAAATCAAAGCCCAAATAGTTCAGGTAAGTGTACTAAGGTTGAACAGATCTTGAGTAGAAAAATCAGGATTCAAATCCAGACAGTGGGCTGGCTTAAATACCACATTACACAGTGTTTCCTATCATAATGCTCAAAATGTAACACAGATGATGAGAATGGTGTTATTGATGGTGTAATAGAAGAACAGCTGTTTGCTTAAGTCTTAATTAAAATGTTTCAACATGAGAACATCTCCAAGATACATGTTCTAGAGTAAGAACACAGCTTAAATATTTGCTAGGAAAAATTGGGGAATGTCACTCGCAGTTCAGTTTTAGCCTGAGAAATGTAACTGTTCAAATTCATGGAAGGGATAGGAACACTTAGGTTGTATTAACACAGGACAATATGGAAGAGTAGAAAGCTTGGGTTCACCTCTTAGCAGCAATGGTTAAACCATGTATATTCGCAAGAGAGGCAGAGAGGAGCAATTGGGGTTAACTCTTGCATATAGTCTCATAAATGTCTCAGCTCCAGAGATCTGATTAGTATAATTTTTCCCTGTATATTTTGTTATGTTTTTCTTTTACCAGTCTTTTTCCCCACTTCGACAATGCTGTACATCATTTTCTGTGGTCTGGCATCACAGCCATAAAAGCTATTTTTCAATTCCCATGACTATCTCTAACTATATTGGCTCCAGTTAAAATTAAAAAAAAAAAAAGATTACAGAAATTTTTCTAGTTTTATTTGGCCACTTCCAAAAATGCTTCAATATGCATTTCCCAGGTTATCAAACTAATATTTTAAAGTGCATATTCAAACAATGAAGGCAAAGGAGAGTGAATTGTTGAAGACGTTAAACACAATCGTGACACAGCTACTCTTCTAATTCAGTCAATAGAAAATATGTGTTAAAATTTTTAAAAAGATGAAATATGCTTTCCAAGCAGGATTTGCAAGGTCAGAAATCAATCTGTGTGACAAATTTTGGCTCTTGCAGTTTAGAGTTATTTTCCGTGAGGAAATGTGCTTTGGTGAGTGCAGCAGAGATTAAACAGTATAATGGAAATTTACTAGGTTGTCTATTTCAGGAGAAAATACTAAAAATAAACTTTACTCTCATTTACTCTTCACTTCCTGATGTGAACCACGGCTCAGTAAAAAACAGCACCCAGTTGGTAGTTACTGGACTGGGTACTAGCTTAGCTCTGCAACCAGTTAGGATTATCTTGGTTAAGCCCATAACATCTATTTCCTAGTGTGTAAGAGAGAGACATCAAAATAGATGTGACTTGAAGATTCTCTTAGGTTTAATATTCCCTGATTTTATTATTTCAAATTTACCACATACTGACCCTTTCATTTCACTCAAACTTATTCAATATCCCATTTTCAGATCTTTCAATTGGATTTCCTGATTATTATTCTGAGGGATCCTTCAGGCAGTTTTGATGAGGCCCATCTGAGCATGACTCTCATTATTATTCCCCAAGATTGAGCTGGAAATGATTTTCACATGATCACTTCTACCAATAAACATCAAGCTTCTGACGGTCATGGAAAAAACGTGCCCATTATTTTATAATTGTTGAACCTGAAATATGTCAGATAATTCATATGAATGCTTAAGAGAACTGAATAATTTTTCTGAGTGTTAGTATATTTATATAGCATCAAACACAATATCAACATTTCTTCAGCATATAATTTATCATTACTTAATAAGAGAGATAAAAGAGACCTAGTATTGGAAAATAAGAGTATATAAAAATGTCTAGTATAATTTTATGCCTACTTTAATATTTTGCAGCAATAGATTTAACTAAAAATCTCCCATTTTTTTCTCATAAGCATTGTCAATTGTATGCTTTTCAGAAGTTTAATCAGCAGATTAATTAAGTGTTGTATATAAGAAGAATGCTATTTTAATTGTGTTCTAAAGTGCAATATAAGAATATGCCATCTGTTAATATTTTGATAACTGTGATAGTCATTAATGCTTCTCAGTAATGTTTCCTGCTATCTACCATAGAGGCTCATGATAAAATTGTACTTCTTGGCCTCCCGTGGTTAGATAGAAGCATGTGAGTTCAGGCGAGTGAGTTATGTGCAAACTTGATGAGTGTTATTTCCTGGTTTCACATCTAATTGCCGATCGTGAGATATCTCAGCACCTTCTCTTTTCCCTCTGCCAATGTTCTGGATGGCAGTTCCTCCATCAACCCAGGTCCAGAGTGAAGACAGTAATGACACACAGCAGAGCTCCAGCCAATCCTAAAGAGAGAAGCAACATAACCATAAAATGAATATTTGTTCTTTTCATTTGTTTTGTTCTTATTTGTCATCACCACGTCACCTAACCTAACTGATACAATAACTACTAATATCTGCTATATTCATAAATTTAGGCTTGGGATACTACCAATTTCCTCTCTGCAGTCTAGCACTGAGAGAGAAAAACCATTTGATAAAAGTAGGTACCACCAGATATTGTTAGTAGAATCTTAATCTTGAATTTTTTCTACAGATTCTTTCCAAAATTTGTTCAGCTGGGTTATTCCATTCAAAATCTCAAGATATCCTGCCATTAGATCTACTTGCTTTACATTATTTTCTTTACCTTTCTTTCTAATTTTCTATTAAGGCAATAATCATGTGGCTCAAATTTATAATTTATTATGCGTCAGACACACGTCTAAGCCCTCTAAATCTATTCGCTAATTTAATTCCAGCAACCACCCTATCAAATATGTACAACTATGGTCTCTGTTTATGCTGAAAAAATTGAGATCTTGAGATGTTAAGTAAAATTCCCAAGGATACCTAACTAATAAGGTACACAGCTGATATTCAAAACTAGATAACTTAGCTCTGGAGTTTGTACTCCTAATCATTAATCAATACTGTACTACAATATGAGCCTTCCCTGGCAGTCCAGCAGTTAAGACGCCATGCTTCCACTGCAGGGGGTACGGGTTCAATCCCTGGTCAGGGAATCCCCGCATGCCACACGGCATGGCCAAAACAAATAAATAAAATAAATAAATAAATAACTGTACTACAATATATTCTATTTAAGATACTGAAAGGATTAGTAGGTATTGATAACTATTAAACGAACTTCTGATGAAGGACTGTGTATATATTCACACACATATACATGTCAAGATCTTTCCCCCAAATATGGATATTTGAATATTTATACACTTCCTTAAGTTTCTTGGGAATGTGCTGATAAATAAATAGAGAGAAACAGGCTATTTCAGGTTATTGCTCCTTTGAACCAAATAAAATGTTAAAAATCAAATCAGCACATATATAAAAATAAATGAATCACTTTGCTGTACACCTGAAGCTGTTGTTATACAACACTGTAAATCAACTATAGTCTGATAAAAATAAATAAATATTAAAAAAAATCAAATCAGCACAGATACTTTCACATCCAAGTATGATGGATTAAGAAATGCAGGATGACTCCTACTCACTGCATAAAACAACTATAAAAACCTGGACTTAATATCAAAACATCTACCTGAAATTACTGGAGAGTAAACAAAAGCAGACAGTTTGGGAGCTGGGAGGAGTTTAAAGATGGCAGACAAAACAGCACAAGTAATTTCTCATCCCTACAGCTTTTCATTGGATGCCAAGCGTCCAATGAACATGGACGCTTTGTGAGAACAATGACTCCAGTGAGTCACATGTAAACCTCTCTGCATTCTGACTAGGGAACCAGAAAAGTGAAGCTAGGAAACCTGAGAACACTGAAAAGAGTGGAGAATCCTGGAAGGAAGTGAGCCAGAGAAGGAATCCACACTCTTCTTAGCCACATCATGTTTTATTTGAAAAGTTGAATGATGCAAAACAAAACAAAACAAGAAAACTTCAAGTGGAGAGATCAGCTGTACAAAAGCATGTGCGTTTGGCCGGAATAGAGCCAGTCAAACAGCGATATATCAAAAAAACCCTCTTTTCCTATTTCTTT
Organism: Lagenorhynchus albirostris; assembly: GCF_949774975.1. NCBI lineage: Eukaryota > Metazoa > Chordata > Mammalia > Artiodactyla > Delphinidae > Lagenorhynchus > Lagenorhynchus albirostris. The sequence continues at coordinate 106,699,594 of NC_083100.1, forward strand.
TCCAACACAGATGTCTAACGACTTTGACCAAAAAACCCAAAACTTATTTTTTCACCTTGGCTACTGTTACTTTTACAGCTGATTCCTCCCAAGAGAATGGATGGCTGTTTTATACATGCTTTAATGCTACCAAAAATGCTAGAACTCATCAGGAGGATCATACTGATGAAAGTTTAACATTATTGCACAGACAGGGAAATAGTAACATGTGCTTTAGTGTTCTGATATGTACCAACCATAATGGAGAACTAGGTAGAAACAAACAGGACAGAGTGAAACATAAACAAACAAAAAAACACCATGTCAGTTCTACTCATAAAACTGCCAAAAGAAGCTAAATGGCAAGATGCTTCTTTAATTTGGACCTCAGTTACCTCATCTAAAAATGAAGCTACTTGGATTTGATAATTTCTAAGGTCCCTTTCCAGCTTAACTATTTTATGGTCCTAAGCTATTTAAACTCGATAAGGAGTCAGAATTTCATTCTGAGCCTGAGCAGTAGAGCAGTTGCACAGAGCCTCCATGGAATACCTATGTCAGGGCTTCCCAGAATATGGGAATTTTACTCTTTCATAACAGAGTAAAATTCCAAAAGTACTTTTTTGGGGGCTTACTTAATTAGTGAGGCCATCTTTTACTCATGCCAAGTTAAGGGATTTATGAAAAGTGAAGAATAAAAATAAGAAAAACTATCATATATCATCTATCCCTTTTGTGAAAAAAAGAGAAAATGTTAATATCAAAAAGGAAGAACAACAGACCTAGAAACAAACTCATGGTTACCAAAGGGGATAGCTGGGTGGTGGAAGCAGGACAAATTAGGAGTTTGGGATTAGCATATATACACTACCATATATAAAATGCGTAAACAGCAAGGATCTACTATATGACACAGGGAACTATACTCAATATCTTGTAATAACCTATAATGGAAAAGAATCTGGAAGAGAATATGTGTGTGTATCTGTGTGTAACTGAATTACTTTGCTGTACACTTGAAACTAACACAAAATTGTTGATTATACTTCAATTAAAAAAAGTTAAAGGAATAACACAATGTCAGAATAAAGCACATAGCTCTAAAATTAAATTTATGAAAAATGCACTATATTGATCTTCTTCTCACTGCAACACTGACCAAGAGAAATTTTGTCTAAAAGCTGCTTTTTGGAGTGTTTGGAACCATTGGTCAATTCTGTTGTGTTTCTCCTCCTACGCTCAAACTTGGGTGAGAAGCTATTGTGTTCCTGAATCATAAAGCCTGCTTCTTTATCACCAAGTTCATATCATTTTGTCCCTCTCCTGATATCATCTAGCCAATATGAACATTACTGTCAGTCTCTGAGAACAGGCGAGACTACTCTCAAGAATACCAAACAAAATCAAGGATATAGAACAACTAGAATTCTCCTACACTGCTGATGGAAATGTCAACTGACACAAGTCTCTGGAAAACAGTTTGCTAGTATCTTATAAAGGTAAGTGTAGACCTACCATATGACTGAACAAGGCCGTTCCTTGGTTTACCCAGGAGAAATCAAATCATATGTATACACAATGACTTGTACTCAAATATCTACAGCAGTTTTATTCATGATAACCCCAATTTGGACAAACAAGCAAAAAAATGCCCATCAACTGGTCAATACATTGAATTGTGGTATATCTTACAATGGTATAGTGCTCAGCAGTAAAAAGGAACAAACTACTGATGCATGCAACATCTTGGACAAATCTTAAAAACATCACACAGAGCAAAAGAAGCCAGGTATAGAAGAATCCATCCTGTATAAATGCAAGTATATGAAGCTATGAAACTAGCCAAAGTAATCTAAAGTGAAAGAAATTACCTCTGTGGTTGCCTGGGGTAGAGGGCAGTGGTAGTTGATTGCAAAACAGTGCTTACATGAGTATATTGGTCTGTCAAGCTCATCAAAGTATGTATTTAAAATGTGTGCATTTTGCTATATGTAAATTATACCTTAAAAACATTTGTTTTATAAAGCAAAAGAAAAATACATGTAAAAAATTTGAATCTTCATTTCCCAAATCTTGATATATCTGTTTTTACTCATAAATAGAATACTCAAATATAAAGTTATTTCATGCTTAAAAGAATTAGTGGAAAATGGTGCAAAGTATGTACTTATAAAGTTGATTTAATACATGTAGTCATTTCAAGATGACTTGCTTTGAGGCAGAAATGATATGTATGTTCCATTTTAGTTTTTTAAAAAAATGCATGTTAGCTAAAGGTGACATTTGTAAGTATACTTCTTCAGGCAACTTTTATTTCATCTAATTTGATTGTTGTTATAAATGTATATATAATTTACTAAAGTGTAAATTGCATATTATTGAAACATTCTGCCAGCTCCCTTAGGGGATAAAGGGAATGTCATATTATGTATCTGACAATACCTGACAGATTGCCTTACATTACTGAATATATTGAATTGCATTAAGTTAAATTGAAATGAGCTGAACCAGAAGCAGAAATGTACAGTATAAAGGGCACGGAGCTAGCGTTAAGAAACTTATGTTCTAGCCCTGGTTCTGCCTCTATATAAACTTGGATGAGTCACTTCATTTCTCTCAACTCCATTCTTCTCATTCACTGAATAAATATGTCAAGGCCTACTTTGTGTCCAAACCCTGATCTGTAAGCTAAGAATAGTGGCATGGAAGGCCTGGCCTTGAACATCATACAGATGACTGTAAAATGGAGATGAACATGATTACACTAATATAACACAACAATGCAGCAAATACCAGGTGAAGAACCAGAAGGAAAGTAGGCATGGGGTGCTAGATCCTGCCCTAAACCCAAGCCTGGAGAAACTGCAGAATTGAGGGGGTGACTGAGAGTCACCTTAGATTTTATCACTAAAATTTCTGGTGTAAGTGGAAGCTAGAAGCATCTTTATGTGTAAGGGAAATTGCAGCCTAGAGTGGAAGAGGGCCAGATGCCACAGATGTGCTATATGTTGGAAGAGAGCAGGTCTTATTATCCTGGATGGACCATGGCCTGCATTACCACTCACGTGAGGTAGGAACACAGCAGTGATAACCAGTGCCGGCCCGAAGCAGGTGGGTAACTTCTGGGCTGTGCTAGAGCTCAGCTACAGTGGAAAGCAGTAAGAATCTGTAGCAATGGTATTTTCATTCACTGCTAATGGTAGTGCAAACTGATTAACCACTCTAGAAAACTAGCATTAACTACTAATGTTGGACATACAGATACTCTAAGCATACGTAGAAATTTCACTTCTAAGTATAAACCCCACACGTTCACCAAGCTACATAAAAGAATGACCATATCACTTTTTTTGTTGTTTTAGTTCAAAGCTGTAATAACATTATTAAGGTGGTTCACTGCTTAAAAGAAGAGGAAGATCCTGTATTTATCTCAGTAGATGTCAATAAGACATTGGATAAAATTCAACACTACTCTTGGCCAAGCCACACAGTAAACTAAAAATGGGAGAGAAATGTTTAACCTAACAAAGTATGTCACTAAAAAACACACAACAAACACTCTATAACATAACTAAACTGAGAATTTTTC